>NC_082667.1:91723537-92040449 GCF_025265405.1 Mesoplodon densirostris
CTAGCAAACACAATCCAATAGCACATTAAAAGGATCATACACCATGATCAAGTGGGTTTTATCCCAGGAATGTAAGAATTCTTCAATACACGCAAATCAAACAACATGACACAATATTAACAAATTGAAGGAGAAAAAACATATGATCATCTCAACAGATGCAGAGAAATCTTTTGACAAAATTCACTACCTATTTATGATAAAAATCCTCCAGATAGTAGGCATAGAGGGAACTTTCCTCAACATAATATAGGCCATGTATGACATACCCACAACCAACATCACCCTCAATGGTGAAAAACTGAAACCATTTCTACTGACTTCAGGAATAAGACAAGGTTGCCCACTCTCAGTACTATTATTCAACATAATTTTGGAAGTTTTAGCCACAGCAATCAGAGAAGAAAAGGAAATAAAAGGAATCCAAATTGGAAAAGAAGAAGTAAAGCTGTAATTGTTTGCAGATTACATGATACTATACATAGAGAATCCTAAAGATGCTACCAGAAAACTACTAGAGCTAATCAATGAATTTGGTAAAGTAGCAGGATACAAAATTAATGTACAGTAATCTCTAGCATTCCTATACACTAATAATGAAAAATCTGAAAGTGAAATTAAGAAAACACTGAGATTTACCACAGCAACAAAAAGAATAAAATATCTAGGAATAAACCTACCTAAGGAGACAATAGACCTGTATACAGAAAATTATGACACTGATGAAAGAAATTAAAGATGATACAAATAGATAGAGAGATGTACCATGTTCTTGGATTGGAAGAATCATCATTGTTAAAATGACTCTACTACCCAAAGCAATCTTCAGATTCAATGCAATCCTTATCAAACTACCACTGGCATTTTTCACAGAACTAGAACAAAAAAATTCACAATTTGTATGGAAACACAAAGGACCCAGAATAGCCAAAGCAATCTTGAGAAAGAAAAATGGAGCTGGAAGAATCAGGCTCCCAGGCTTCAGACTATATTACAAAGCTACAGTGCTCAAGACAGTATGGTACTGGCACAAAATCAGAAATATAGATCAATGGAACAGGATAGAAAGCCCAGAGATAAACCCACGCACATATGGTCACCTTGTCTTTGATAAAGGGGCCAAGAATATGTAGTGGACAAAAGACAGCCTCTTCAATAATTGGTGCTTGGAAAACTGGACAGCTACATGTAAATGACTGAAATTAGAGCACTCCCTAACACCATACACAAAAATAAACTCAAAATGAATTAAAGACCTAAATGTAAGGCCAGACACCACCAAACTCTTAGAGGAAAACATAGATGTAACACTCTATGACATAAATCCCAGCAAGATCTTTTCTGACCCACCTCCTAGAGAAATGGAAATAAAAAGAAAAATAAACAAATGTGATCTAATGAAAATTAAAAGCTTTTGCACAGCAAAGGAAACCATAAACAAGATGAAAAAAGAACCCTCATAATGGGAGAAAATATTTGCAAATGAAGCAACTGACAAAGGATTAATCTCCAAAACATACAAGCAGCTCATGCAGCTCAGTATCAAAAAAACAAACAACCCAATCCAAAAATGGGCTGAAGACCTGAATAGATATACAGGTTGCCAACAAACACATGAAAGAATGTTCAACATCATTAGTCAATAGAGAAATGCAAATCAAAACTACAATGAGATATCATCTCACACATGTCAGAATGGCCATCATCAAAACATCTACAAACAATAAATGCTGGAGAGGGTGTGGAGAAAAGGGAACCCTCTTGCACTGTTGGTGGAAATGTACATTGATAAAGCCACTATGGGGAACAGTATGAAGGTTCCTTAAAAAAACTAAAAATAGGACTACCATACAACCCAGCAATCCCACCACTGGGTATATACTCTGAGAAAACCAAACTTCAAAAATTGTCATGTACCAAAATGTTCATTGCAGCTCTATTTACAATAGCCAGGACATGGAAACAACGTAAGTGTCTATCAACAGATGAATGGATAAAGAAGATGTGGCACATATATACAATGGAATATTACTCAGCCATAAAAAGGAATGAAACTGAGTTATTTGTAGTGAGGTGGATGGACATAGAGGCTCATACAGAGTGAAGTAAGTCAGAAAGAGAAAAACAAATACCATATGCTAACACATATATATATAGAATCTAAAAAAAAAAAAAATGGTCAGAAGAACCTAGGGCCAAGATGGGAATAAAGATGCAGACCTACTAGAGAATGGACTTGAGGATACGGGCAGGGGGAAGGGTAAGTTGGGACAAAGTCAGAGAGTGGCATGGACATATATACACTACCAAATATAAAATAGACAGCTAGTGGGAAGCAGCCACATAGCACAGGGAGATCAGCTTTGTGCTTTGTGACCACCTAGATGGGTGAGATAGGGACGGTGTGAGGGAGGGGGATGCACCAGGGAAGAGATACAGGGACATATGTATATGTATAATTGATTCACTTTGTTATAAAGCAGAAACAAACACACAATTGTAGAGCAATTAGACTCCAATAAAGATGTTAAAAAATTTTTAAAAATTAAAAAAAAGAAAACAATGGTACTTGCTTTCATGGAGTCTACAATATATTGGAAAAGATTAACACTTACATGGAATCATAGATATTTAATTGAATACTATATACAAATATAAACTCATTTTTGAAATCATCACAGAGAAGTAAGAGATTACTGAGATACAAATATACAAATCAGTGCAAGCTATGTTAGTGTCATACAGAAGATCATAGGAGTCCAGTAGACAGCAGCAGTGCAGCCTTCCAGAGAAAATCATTTTAATGCACTTGTCATTATCTGTATATGTCACAGGCAACAAATTCAGTTACAATGATGTAAACGAGAAATTGGTTAGCTTTAGAAAATAAATAAATAAAGCTTAGCAGCTATCTTTGCCTGGCATTACTATCCTTAGGGAGGACTATCTTACAACAACAAAAAGTTATATTGGGATATGGCTATTAGACGTAATTCTACGTTTCACTTGCTGAAACAATTGCTTGAAAAGCCCTTTCTGAGTTGATACTTTTTTCCACCAAGGATATAAACAAGAACTTGTTAATTCCCTTCTATAGAAACTAGAAACGTGCCCAAGAAGAATGTTACCATCACTTAATCACGTTAAAATTTTAATGAAATAAAACCTATTCTACTATAGTTGTGTTGTAGCTAGAGGTTATTTTCTAAAAATGCATTTTAAAGAAAAAATTAGATGGGATGAGAATTGAACATTTTAATATGCCTATTACATTTAGAAAGGAAACAAGATGCATTGAGGTGGTTGTGTTTTTCATTCTCTGAGAGGTTAGCACATTCAGTTCCACTGAGAGTGTGAAGGCTACACTGGAAGCTTGTTTCCAAGGGACACAGTCCCCTTCTTGATTTGGATTTTTATTTCTCATTGTGTCATTTTGTGGTTTGACAGCTGTTGACATAGATATAGAATTCTTGAGTAGTTCTTAGCTTTCCTTTTCAGCACTGTGAAAGAGACTGGTAAATGATACCAACATTTCCCTGTTAAAAATCTCAAACGTTAAATTATCTCTTATATCTGTTCCAAAACTGAAGGCCCTGCCCAAGTCTTGTCACGAATTTATTACAGTGTGATAAAATAAAGCTTTGCCCCAATTTTGGCAAGGCAAAGCAGTTTGGAAAATGCATAATTTGGTCTACTAATTTAAGGTGAATGAGATGGACTTAGTCAAGAGATGCTTGGTGAAGAGATAAAATCTAGAGAGTAATAAAAACTAATTTTGTGGCAGATCTAAATCAAATCACTGTAATTTTATTTAAAATTCTACTTACAAAGTACTAGGCACAGTAAGACAAGTAAACTTACAATCCAGAGATATAAGGCTGGGAGTGACTAAATTACACAGGTAAGAAACTTTTTTTTTAATTAACTTTTTGAAGTAATGTTGTCAGTGAAAAATGAAACGTAGTTTCTGTTCTCTGCCTGCTGTAATTTGGTCTTGAGCACATTATTTAAACTTGTATAGAGGGTTAAGGTAAAGAATAAATTTAACTTTTGAAGACCCCTGTTCTGAAAATACCCAAATCACTATCTTTCCCCTCTTTGAGGGGAAATAATCTGGAAAGTGATGGTGTTAATGTATAGGTGTTAAAAAATAATCAGTGGAAACAGAGATTGTGATTATAGTCAAACTAGAAACAATGTCATTAACCCGGAAAACATTATGTTAGGTAGAATGATCCAGATCCAGAAAAGAAATCTGACTTATATGGAATCAAAAATAGTCAAACTCATTGAAGCAGGGTAGAATGATGGTTGCCAGGGACTGGGGGAAGAAGAAGTGAGATGTTGGTCAAAGGATACAAAGTTTCAGTTGTGCAATATAATTAAGTTCTGTAGATCTAAGGTACAGAAATGTGACTATAGTTAACAAAGCCCAATTGTATACTTGAAATTTGTCAGAAGGATAAATCTTAAGCATTCTTACCACACACACACAAACACACACACACACAAAAGGAAAGAAGTAAATGATAGCCTTTGTGAGAGGAAGGAAAGATAAAAGAAAGAAGAAAAGAAAGAGAAAGAAGGAAAGAAAGACAAAGAAAGAAAGAAAGAAAAAAGAAAGAAAGAAAGAAAGAAACCTTCAGTTTAAGCATAAAAAACAAGATTTTTTGTCAGAAAGTGTATTTCAAGTATAATGTTCCATAATAATGTATATACTACATATATGTATTTTATTCTATATCATGTGTTAGAGTTGTTTAACACAGCGTTTTTTTTTACTTCTATCCCAAAAGCTATTCAAATGATTCAAATGAGTGAGTATGTCTTGCTAGTTCAAATAATCCAGTTTAACTATATTGGCAAGGAAAACAGCATTATAAATTTGACTACATGTGCACACACACACACACATACACACACACAACTACACCTGTTGCTTTTAGTTGAAAAAATAATTCCAACTTTAACAAATGTTTCTGTATTTAGCTAATAATTACATACTGCTTAACATGTCCCAGGCTCTATTGTAATAATTTTACATTTATTAAATGTATGTATTAATTAAATGTATTAAATGAGATACTAACTTGTTTAATCCTTATGTCAACCCTATGAGATAGGTATTATTTTCACCATTTAATAGCAGGTGAAATGAGGCATAAAGAGGTTAAATTATTTGCTCAGTTTCCCATGGCAAGAAAGTGGCAGAGCCAGGATTCAGAGCCCAGAAATCTCACTTCAGGTCCTTACTGTGGACTACACTGGTAGGGAAATTCTCAGAGATATCTTTTTTTCCAGTGGATATTTAATCTGAATCTTAGCAGTTTATCTGCATATACTCTATTGTGGCCTGTGCAAGTTTTCTTAAAGGCATGATGGACAGAGAGCACACACCATCAATGATTGCTATTGGTCATTATTGTCCCAAGATTTTATTTTTCAGTGCAGCTCATGACTTCCTAACTGAACTAAAGAAAAACATAGTTAAGAACCTAAATTACTTTATTATTTTTAATTCTTTAGACTAAACAATTACATAAAGAAGAAAAGTTATTTTCCAGTATGATTTAGGTTTGTAAGCAGTCACTTGATTTAAACCACTATGGATGTACCAAATGAGTATGCTTCTTTTCCACTATCAATATGCATGATTTGATTTCTTATTAGCTAAACCTGTAAGGAAGGCTATTAGTGTTTCCATCATAGTGTTACCAAAGATATATTATCAATTAAGTCTGAACAGTAAAAGGAGTAAATATGCTATAAAATTGGATATAAAGCACAGGTATATGATTTTTATATATCTTCTTCCCTAATTTTTAATTTCAAATTCTTCCTCATTCAAAGAAAAAAGTAGTAAAACCGAATGTTATTGTGGGAAAATGTGCAATAATTTTGGTTAAAGATTATGCAGTTCTCAGACGGGTTCAGTGCAAGGTGGATATTAACTGCCAAATGCAAATTTTGACAACTCTGTCTCTGGAGAAGAAATATATTGAAAGAATTTATCGGCTCAGTTATATCTCTCCATACAGTTTTTTCTAAGCAAAATTTCCTGTTGTCAACAAACCTGAAAGTACCAGCTAAGTGACATTATGTATTTAAGCTCCTTTGGGGAATGCAAAGAAAGTGGAAAATGACATGGAGTATAGGCATATAAATTCAGGACAACTGTGGATTCAGCTATTTACCAAGTCCTTTTTGAACGGGTAATCCATTATGCCAACATTCATTTTTCTCATATTTACTCTGCACAAATTGTCCTGCCATCATTATCATGAGGAATTGGGAGATACAAATGGTTTGATAAACTTCTTTATTGGAGCCCACTTCTCACATTGTTAACCCCCTTTACTTTCTATTCTTGCTAAACTATTAAACAGCACAATGTTTTTTACATTTCCAGAGTGTTCCACAAGCCATCTGCTTTTTCCCTACCAAAATGTGGAAATATAAATACTTCACTTCTTAGCTTTGCATGTAATTTGCTTATTTTATTTAAAATCTCTGAGGACCAATGTGAATTTCACATAAGCTGCCAAATATTCAGACATCTTTTGAAACTGGGTGACATTTAGCAATAGTAGTTACATTTTTGAATTCTCATTCTGCTTCAGTTTAAAAAAATGGAATCAGGTTAAAACATTACATTTTTTCCAAATCTTCCTTTAACCTTTAATGTGCAAAGAGAAGATGATATCTTCAGGAAACTTTATTATGAAAACTGAAACAAAGGGAAGAGAATTTCAGAGAATAATAAAACAAATAAAATGAGATCTAGAGTTTTGAGAGTTGAAATACTTGGATCTGAATGGTTGTGTTAAATAGGAAATTGTTTCACCTATAATTGGTTAATGTGTTGATATACAAATAATCATCATTTTCATTCAATGCATATGCATTTTTGACTATTGAGGAAAATATTTTTTTTTCATTTAGTCACCCAATAGACATAAACCATTGAATGATCAAAAATCATTTAATTAATTTCAGAAACATGAATTGCATGGATTCTGCACTTGAAGTACACAGACTGATAATTTTCATTGTGCAGGTAAGATGGTACCTGGTCTATTTAGAAACATGTCATATTTTGGATCCTATCTTTGTATGGGCTCCAAAATAATGCTCTTCAGGAGTGGTTTACCCAAATATTTTGTTATATTTTTCCAGGTTATTTGGGGAACTCCAGTAGCCCTATCATTTCTCTCCACTTTTAAAATAAAAATTTTAAATCATATTTATCCCTTTGACCATTTGATCACTGAGTCATCTCCTGCCCCAAAACATGAATTTAATGAAGGATTTTGAGTTTCCCAAAGAGGTTTATCTGTTTTCAAGCAGTTCTTTGTTCAGAGTGCAATTTGTGGTTATGAAATTCCTACTTTTCACCAGCTTACCCCATCAGTGGATAAACTAATTTCCAACTTAATGGAAAGATTAATGATGGCTTAACTGTTTCACGAGGATAAAATTTAAGACCGAACTGATTTTAAAACTCATTTCTGGAGAACGATGGTTATGACCTAAGAATTGTTTACAAAACTATACCCAATTTTTAAAGGTGTGTATAACAGAGCTCATATTTGTTATATTTTCTTTATAGTTTCCTTACTGGCACTGGGAAGAACAATCACTCTATCCTATGAATTGTCTTCTGTGGTTTCTGTTCTCAGAGATTGATGCTCCAGGGAGAATTCATATCTCATTGAATTAACGTGAAGAATAGGCACTCTAAAATTTTATTGTGAATTTGTCCTATAATAATATGGAAATGATCATGGAATTTAAAACCAGTTCTGGCTCTTACACTTATCTTTTCTTTAGCTCAACTTTAAATTGTCAAAAGTGATAGTTAACAATTATGCTTTTATTTTATGATAAGATGTCACTGGGAATGATGTGCCAAGAAGTAACAATTTATTACCAAGAAAATATCTACAAAGTTACCAATATATATGTTATTTTTGAATTACAGTTTGAATCCCTTTAAGGAAGTTGTTAGATGTTGATGCTAATTGCACCTTGTGAAACTGCAGAGTTGTGTCTCAGGGGGCTCTGAGGAGCTCCAGTTCTTTATGTCTCATGAAGAAAGAATTCAATGAGAGACAAAATGATAGATAAGAAGTGATTTATTAGAATAGTATGCTTCTGAGGTCTACAAGCAGATAGGCAAGAAGGAGCCACCCTGAAAACTTAGTGGGCAACAGTTTTACAATCAAAGGAAAAGTGGGGAGGGGGGAAAGACCACCTTCTACTTCATTCTTCAGTAGACGTCAAGCTTTCATCCTTGGTTCCTCCTCCACGTCAGGTGGGGGAGTTTTCTTGTCCCTACATGGTCAAACTGGGACTATCATGTCACAATAGAAATGATCAAAATGGCAGTAACATATACTAAAATATGGTAAATCATTTCAGGTTTTAGTATAATGTTACCTTTTTCTTCTATTTTTGTTTTTAGTGCACTCAGAGAAACATGTCCTAGGAATCATTGACTTACTGACCTCACTGGGCAGCATATGGGTCTCACTCCACCATTGCTTTATTATTTTGGGACATGTCTCATGCTTCTGTTGAATGTATTTGATGCTAAGCAAACCTGCTTGGTTTTGTTGTTAGGAGAGTCTGCTTTCTTGAGTCTCATTAACTTACAGGGGTCTCCCATACTTTTTTTTTTTTAAACTTAAGATCCCTTAGAAAGATTAACTATTTAATCACCTACTTTGTCCCTTTACTCTGGCACTATCACTTAGAGAAAGACCAAAAACCAACCTCACTTTAAAATAATTAAACAATTTCCAGTTATGATAATTAAATATATTATGCAGTCTTTTAAAAAAATATTTTGTAACTTGACAGATTATAATAGCAAGTCATGCATTAACTATTTAAGTGCTGTCAGAGTATGATCTATCAAATGATGTTCATTCCAAGAAATACATGAAACATGGTATAGATATATATTCTTGGGGCACATATTAAACCATCATAGTTTATTTGAATATGTAGGTGGGGAGGAGGGTGTATTACTTCAGTAAGTGCAAAACTTGTTTTAATTTTCCTCTTAGCAAATTCTAACTTTCAGGTAAATTAAAAAAAAATAAAAACTGTAACAAATATAGATGAAGATGATACAATGGCTAAACACAATAGTATAGCTATTTATGACTTTTTTGTGACTCTATTTTTACTCCAGTTGTGATTTAATGAAACCTACTTGACTCTTGCCTTTGCCACTTATATCTGAATGCTTTAGGCCAAATTTCTTTATATTATCTACCTCAATCACATGATCTGGAAACTAGAGATCACAATGCTTAATTGGTTTATAGGTATTGAAAGAAGAATTGTGTATGAAAGTAGCTTAGATAGGTACTCAGTAAAGTTATAAAGTTTGGTTGAGTTAACATAACTCAGGCCAGAAATTTTTCTTTGTTTTTTCTCTTACACTACGACCTAACAGTCTAAAAGATGGTTTTATGAAAGCAAACACAAACAAACAACAATAACAAAAAAAGTGTTATTTGAAATAATGATATAACACAACAAAAGAGGCAAAGAAAAAAAGAATCTTAATTCTCATTTACAAAAAAACAAAATTAAGTGATTTTACTTCTAAGGTTGACTTAAAACTATTTTTATAGATAAAATCAAAGTATAAACAATATTATAAGAGGTATATGAACAAATATAGTGTGTTTTAAATATATTCTCAAGGAAGGGATCAAGTCAATACCAGTAGAATTTTGAAAACTTCCCAATGGAGATAACACTTGTGCTGGGCTTTGAAATATGAATACACTTTTAAATATTGAAGGGGATAAGAGAATTCTATGCAGAGGGAGAAGCATGAACAAAGTTATGGAACTACATGAATGGGCACGTCACATTAAAAAAGTAGAACATAATGTATAATCCTTAGGTTTGATGGGATAGAGTGACAGACAACAAAAACAACCAAGTAAATAAGATGTCAGTATTCACACACACCAATATGATACATATGTACAAAAACATTCAGAAGAACACCCAAGAGTTAATTCAATCAATTACTATTGTCTTATAATGAATTAAATCACAATTCATATTTGCTTATTTAATATTTGCTCATTTAATAGAGTAAAAGAGATTAATTATCTATCATTATCAATCTCTGGGGGGATAAAAACACAAATTGACATATGAGAGACTGCACTCATTATTTTAAATAATTAACGTTTAATACTTCTGGTGAGATTACAGTCTAATTCCTCACTTACTATATTTGAATAAATGATCTGCAAACTTAACAACTTATGCCAGTGCATATACTGAATAGCATCCCATTTTTATAGTCAGATAGTGATTAGTAGGAACTTAAAAATTTATTGGATGATATCATATTTTATAATTAGAATTAAACAAAAGACCGAGTCAAATAGAATATAAAAATAAAACACTCCTCTTTAGGACTGTTCACTGGGGAGTCACCTCAACTCAGTTAATGGTCAAAACTTCTCTATGCTTACCTTTCTCAATGGAAATGATATTTCTAAATATTCTGGAAGGAGAAAACTTCAAGTTAAAAGAAATCAAACTAGTTTTAGGGAAAGTCATAGACTTATTTTTAGTGCCATAAGGTATGAAGAAAATACATGTTCATTTAAGTAAAATATGTGCATGTTTGCTTATAGGCAAGTACTCAAGAGGTTTCTTAGATGTTTGTGATTCTATACAATTTAGCTGCTAAATTTCCCATCTCCTTTATTATTAGTCTAAACTGTCACCTCCACCTCTTTCCCTAGTTTGAGAAATCTAGCTCCCCTTGAAGCTCTTGACCTTGTTGAGACAATAGCTCTAGATATACATTTCTGGTACTGTCAGAAACAGGTGGTCTGCCAAAACAAAATACTTCTACTTCTACAGGTAGTAGAAGCTTGAAATAAAAATTTTACTTATTTTTGTGTAATAGTTTATATTACATTTATTTTTCTGCTTTCCTTAGAGCTCACAAATATATGAATACTCTTCAGGGCTCTCAAGATGCATAAAAAATATTACGTTTTAATTAAATGCATGCAAATAAGATTTTGAAACAGATACTAAAAATTAAAAAAAAACACACTTTTGAATGAGTGGAATCATTTGTTAATGATTTCCTGTGTTATTCTTAGACTACAACCATGGTGATAATGTGCTTATTTTATTAGTATAGTTTCCTGTTCAAAATTTCATAGTTCTGACGTCCTTTTTCCTTATGTCTGGGTGAATATTCAGAGTAAGTTGTACATCTATGTACACTTATATCTGAGATCATATATTAAAATATATATTTACATATGTAGATGCAAATGCATAAGAATCTATATGTATATATTGTAACAGATACAACTTTTGTAAAATATTGCTTATTTTACATTATATATATATTATATTTGTATGTATATGAATATATAGATATAAAATTTTAAAATGTAATCCAACTATATGCATTCTGATATTCATAATAATAATAATAAACATTTCATTCCAGTATACATGAAAAAGTGAAAAGTGATCTTACCAGAGAGATGTAAGAATTGACAGCAATAAACATTTTTAATCATTTAGAAAGTTTAGTATGCAACTCACAAAAATTTTCTAGTTCAAAATCTCTGTCTATAAATGCACTTCCAATAGCTATAGCATATCTCCTTGGTAATATCTTGGTAATATCTCCAAGATCTTAGTTGGCCATCATTCTTAGTTTCTCTGGAAGCCACAGATATCTCCACATCCTGTGGCAAATCATAAACAGTGAAGTTGGCTCCTTTGATCATTTTTAAATACCCTGTCCAAAGCCTTGTAGAGAAAGGAAAATGGTGAAAAAATGGTGGCCCTCTTTTTTGTGTGTGATTATATCTAGAAATTTTTCTGTCTGTTTCCACCTATTGGCTACTACTTTGAAGTTGTTTATGCCAGCCACTGTAAGTTCCCCCTTACTTATGGACTTTATAGAAGCAAATAGTTTTACATTTTTCTTATCCATCTCTCATTTTTGAATATTTATTAAGTAACCATGGCTTCCCTCACTTCTGGGCAGCTCCAAATAAAATATGCTTTCTATATCAAACATTTGGCATAGTCTTTCAAAAACCAGCTTAGACTTTTTTTCTGTGAAAATTCCCTGTGAAATTCAGGGAATTAAGCATGGCTTTTTTGGGTGTTGGCTAGTGGCATGAATATTATTCTCCTGTAGTAAATATAGCAATTAGAAAATCCTACATTTTTTTCCTTTCTAAAAACAATTTTGAGTTGTAATTGAAATACAATAAACTACATTTATTTAAAGTGTGCAATATGATATGTTTTTACATACACACGCAATCATGAAATCATTGCCACAGTAAAGATTATAAACATTTATATCATCCTCAAATATTTCCATTTCCTGTGGTAATTACTTCCTGATGCCCATCTTACCCACACTCTATCATCCCAAAGCAAAACTTGATCTGATATTTCTATATGTTAATTTATCATTTCTAGAATTTTATATAAATCGAATGAGACTATATGTTCTTTTTGTTTTGCTTTTTTCACTTAGAATAATTATTTTGTGATTCACTGGCAGTACTTTCTGTACCAATAGATCATTCCTTTGTAAGCTAGACAGTATTCTATGACATGGATTTATGCATCTGTTTATCCATTCACTTGCTGATGGACACTTGGTTGCTTCCAGTTTGGGACCACTACAAATAAAGCAAATATAAATATTCATGTGCAAATCTGCATGGACATGTGTGATCTTGGGCAAATACGGAAGATTGAATGGCTGGCCCTTATGGTAGATCTATGTGTAAATTTTTGAGAAATTGACAACCCATTATCCCAAATGGTTTTAGCCATTTACATCCCACCAGGAATCTATAAACATTCCCATCCCTCTACAACCTCAAAATATTTTGTATTTTCATTTTGATTTCTTTTTGACCTATAGGTTATTTGGATGCATGTTATTTGGTTTCCTAATATTAAGTTTCTTCAGAATTAATTCTGTTGTGAACTTTACATTAATTGCATTAAGGTCAGTCATACATTGCATGACTTGAATCCTTTTAAATACATCAAGATTGTTGTATTGCCCAGAATATGGTCTGTCTTGGTAAATTCTTTGTGTGCACTTGAACTGAATGTGTAATCTGCTGTTTTGAGGTGGATTAATCTATAAACGTCAATTAGTTTAAATTGAATGATTATGCATTTCAACTTTTCAATATACAGGCAGTCCTCACTTTGCACGGATAATAAAAATCACTATGCAAGTTCAGACTTCTGAAATGATGAACCCAGCCTTTATTGGCAGTAAAATGTTCTTCAGTTTCCTTGTAATTACCATTTTATTTAAATATGGAGACTAACTCAACATTTCCATCTGAACGCTAACCAAACTGATTAGGTGACATTTGAAACTACACTAAAATTAAAAGTTTGTAAGAAACTATTCACATATTGAAGTTGAAGTGCTAACTACGTTAGATTGTCTTGTTTTTCATTGTACTTGGAATAGTCTCCCTCTTTAATAAACCTTGATGTACTTTTCCAAAATTGCTTCATATACCCTGGTGAAGTGATCTGTTGTTGTCCATAAATTTAGATGGATTGACACTTGGTACTGGCAAAGTTTCTGATTAAGATTTCCTACACTCCTTAGATTTTTCTATTCCTGCCTAATCTCAATCCTGTGTTTCTCCTAACACATATCCTACTGATTCTGAATCACAGTGACTTCACAGAATTGTTGTCATTTATTCTACTATCCAATTTCTTTAAACCAAAATTGTTTTGCACTTCAAAGATTAGAATATAATATTTCTACTAGAATAATGAAGTGTAAAATAGAACATTAGTTTGGTTTGGGGCTTACACAGAAGCCAGAAAACATAGTTGCCTCAGTCAATGAAAAGTAATACTGAAATTCAGACTAATTATTCAAAATGATTTTTTTCAGTATATAAAAATTCAAATTTTCTTATATACCAATATTTAGGTGTTACTTCCTTTTATTTATTTATTTATTTAAATTACTTTTTTGGCTGTGTTGGGTCTTCATTGCTATGTGTGGGTTTTCTTTAGTTGCGGCGAGTGGGATCTACTCTTCATTTCAGTGTGCAGGCTTCTCATTGCAGTGGCTTCTCTCGTTGTGGAGCATGGATTCGAGGTGCACTGGCTTCAGTAGTTGTGGTACGGAGGCTCAGTAGTTGTGGCTCATGGCTAAGTTGCTACACGGCATGTGGGATCTTCCCAGATCAGGGCTCGAACCCATGTCCCCTGCATTGGCAGGCGGATTCTTAACCACTGAATCACCAGGAAAGTCCCTAGGTGTTACTTCCTTTTGAGATAGGTGTTTACTTTCCTTCTGGATGTAGGGATGGGTTAGGTGCAGCAGCAGTGTAGAACCAATTCTTTTACCTTAAGATATATGGTATGAAAATTCAGAAAGTGCAGTTATACCCCATTAGGAGTCAGAAAAATTACTAATAATAAAAATTTTAAATTAGAAATTTGATAGTTTTAGCCAAGAATTTAACTTTCTTCTCACTTTATTTATTTTTTTAGAGAAGTCACTGATACAAGAAAAAAAATAACTGGTTTATGTTTTATTTCCCATTTGTACTGTTCAGTCTACATAGAAACATGTGGAACCTAAAATTTAAGAATGAAAGAAAAAAGATTATTACAAATGAAAAAATTTTCAACCTAAATCAATACTAAAGAATTCGGCAATACCTGGAAGAGGATATAAATAATTCTAAGAATCTTAAAAATTATTTTTTATCCATTTACCACTAGTACTGCTAATTTTACCGTAAAATTGTGTTCTAATTCTATGTCAAGAAAAATAAATTAGAAGGTTAAAGGAATATGTTGTCAAAGGAAGAAGGAAACAGTATTATCCCCAAATAAATATCTAATATTATTATATATTTTTGGTTATGAAATATTAATACCAACATCATTAATTGGCCATTAAAAACTCAGAACATAATACCAATGATGATGAAAATGATGATAACAGTAATAAACACAACAGAAAGATGCAATAAACCCTATGAAACTATTTTTAAAACATTTTAAAATATGTTCTCATTTTACAGGTCAAAGTTCATATTCATTGACCACTGCTTATGCTGATAGTTACATTTAGAAGACAGAGTCTCTGGGGATTCAAAATGGCAGGAGTCAAACTATTCTTTTAAAAATAGCAGTTTGAATTCTCACTGGGAATATCTTTTGCTGCAAAATACCAGGATGATACTAGGAAGAACTGTGCCCCTCACGTTTCCCTAGTCATTTTCCCAAGGAGAATGCAGATGCTTATTTTCAAGTTTAATATTGATCAATAAAGTTGAATATGTAGTCTGTCTGGTTAAACCCTTTCATTTCAGATCACGCCAGACTCCAGTTTTAAAAGTGCTTTTTATGTATCAAATACAGTCTGGCTTCCCAATAATTGCATCATATCCAACTGAATAATACAGAAGTCATTATTATTAATGAATTAAGTACCTGCTTTCTCAAAAGTCTAGGCTCTAATGCTGTGCCTGCCTGGAGAATAAGCACGAGGAAATCTAAATCTGGTATGAAAATGTTTTCACTAACTCAGACCAAGCTTTCTGTGGATGCTCGCCAGCCTCAGTAAATAAATTGTTCCAAAATTTTCCATTTCTCTTACTCCTTATACTCTTAATTTCTCTTCAGATCCATACCCTCTGATTATTTTCTCTTTTCATTATTTTTCTCCTTGCAGACTTTCTTATTTCATCAGGATATCAAGAAATTATAAATCTCAGCTCTCTGTCAGTACAATGCTAGTTTTCTGAAATCTACAATCTGAGTTAATAAAATATAAAATGTAAGGCTGTTGAATATTATTCGGATGAATTTGCTTTTAAGTCAAGTGCTGGATATATAGTAACATTCTCACTGATCAGCTATTTTGAATATAAAGCCTCCTGTATTTCATGTCTAGCGAGATTCAGTGTACATTGAATTTCACCAACTGTCCTCTCAAATGTAAGATTGCTTAGTAAAGTAAAATTCTAGGAAATACTCAGATAAGGAATTATAAACCTGAGGCTCCCTGAGGTCTTTAGATCTCTAGATCAATACTGTCAGAAATATAATACATGACACATACTCAACTTTAAATTTTCTAGTTATATTTAAAAAGTAAATTTTTAAAAGTTAAATTAATGTTTAAAAATATTTTATTTAATTCTACGTATAGAAAATTTTGTCATTACAACATGGAATTAATTTTTTAAATGTATTGAGATATTTTATCTTCCGTTTTTCATTCTACATATTACAGTCTGTGAAACAAAGTATGTTTTTACCTTCAACATCACATCTCAATTTACACATTAAATTTTCAACTATTAAAATAAAATTTAATCCTGCTAAACAATAAAATTGTATTTATCAGAAAAAATATATACTTCTTTAGTTTATAAATGTAAATTTAAATTAAGTTAAAAGTTGGCATTCTCAATTGCAGTAACCTCATTTCAAGTGCTCAGTGGCTTGGTACACACGTGGCTAATGGCTTCCATATAGTATGGCATGGCTATAGATGTTTTCAGTTGAACCCCTTATATCAGAGAGGTGTCTCCTGAATGGGGTCTGTTTTGTGAATATGCTTCATGAATGTGCAATCCCACAGGTCTTTAGAAGACCCCTTAGAAGGGGCCTCTAGCTTAATTTAAGGTTCATCTGTCACTGTCCTGAAGTTCATAAGCAGAATCAGGTGCCCTGAGTAATCATTTTTACATGGGGATCTGTAAATTATTTACCTGGTTTGATCCTCTACATGTGTCTGATGACCTTGCACTTTAACCAGCAAATAAACCTAACATCTATTACATAAAGATGGCACATAAGTTTTATGTGAAAATTGCTTCAACAAGGACTCAGTTCAGGTTTCTGGGAAATAAAACTGAGAAACATAAATTTCAAAGATGTTGGCCTATAAAGGTGATTTTTTTTTAGAGTAGTTTATCATGCAAAGGAAGAATGACTCTTAGAGCAGGAGTTCTTCATTTGAGAGAAGAGAAAGCTCAAAGAAATTTAGTCCAATCAGATTCCAATACCATTCTCTCCCTCCCTCTCTCCCTGTCTCTCTCTCTCTCTCTCCTCTCTCTCTCATTCTTTTAAGTAACTTCTTTTACAACAGTATAACGACTAGTTAAAAATAGGCAACTATTCTATTTCTTGTGTCTTCTTGAGTGTCTTTTCTTCATCTTTTTGTGACTACTTGAGTAATATTCTGGATCTTTATCTGAAAGAGCTTTCTGAAAAATTTTCTGGCTAATCTTTATGATTATCGACAGCATTACCAATTTTTTCAAGTTTAATTATGATTTGACTTTTGTAAAATTCTACTGATGGAGGTATGGAGGTTAAATGCTCCCTGGAGCAATTGGAATGGATTTGTACTTTCACATTTTGACATCTTTAAGATGGTTATTGATTTATGTGTTAATATAAGGATTTTCCCTTGTGATCTTTTACCTTATGGCATCTCCAGTCATCAAAATTCTCAGTATACTCAGCTACCACAGGAAGTTTCTGATGCAAAACCAAGTCATGCATACATATGACTCATACATATTCTTATGCTTATATAATTCTTTAAAGAATTTAATTATTTTTGTTATTTTAAAACTTCCTTTATTAAACTTAATACAAAATTAGTGGTTTTTTTAATTACCTCTTAACTGTCATCATATTCTTTCATTCATAAAATAATAGTTAAGTGAAATTCAACAATAACAAAATTAATTGTACTTTAAAAATTAAATGTGCCAATAAATCTATTAAAAATTATAGTTAGAGGGCCTCCCTGGTGGCGCAAGTGGTTGAGAGTCCGCCTGCCGATGCAGGGGATACGGGTTCGTGCCCCGGTCTGGGAGGATCCCATATGCCGCGGAGCGGCTGGGCCCGTGAGCCATGGCCGCTGAGCCTGCGCGTCCGGAGCCTGCGCGTCCGGAGCCTGTGCTCCGCGACGGGGGAGGCCACAACAGTGAGAGGCCCGCATACCGCAAAAGGAAAAAAAAAAAAAAAAATTATAGTTAGAAATAAATGAATTAAATTACATAATCACATAATCCTTCCCATTTTTACAATCTCAATTATTTGGCAAATTATGAACTTGATTAGTTGGAAATTGTAAAATTTGCTAATGGGAAGGAGTCCTGGTTTATATTGGCATTCTGTAAGCATGAACATGTATATGAGATAGTAAAAATATAGTTTACACCTCATGAGTAACAAAAAATGATAAATCCTTGATTGAACTGTTTTTTTTTTTAATAAAATGTGGCATCAAATAATGAAGGGGAGGACTGGAAGGAAAAGGAGAAAGAACAATGATTATAATAATAAAAATGTGATTTAAACACTTTTATGCACTATGAATTATTGAAGTCTGTACATTATTTTTCCTCACAACAATCTTCTGATGCAAGAATCACTGATATTCTAATTTTATAAATGATTAGCTTTAGTAATGTAAAAATTGTGACTTACTCAAATTTGCACACACAGAAAATGGTACTACCAACACTTTGAAAGAAAAAAAATACTTATTATAGATAATTGCTACATTTAGACACACTTGGGGCCAAATAATTTTCAGAATTCTGAATTTTCAGTTTCTTTTTTAAAGAGTGGTACTATTCAAATGACATACACTTGTAATTCCAGTGGAATATGAGATAATACCTTGTAATTTAATAGATTATTTGTTTTGTAACATATGAATATTACCACTCATTTAAAAAATAAAAAAATATATATGTCATATTTTTCCATATTAGGTTTTGTCATCAAATGTTTTGAAAACAAATTAAGCAGAATATTCTTAAGATATTTCTTTTGCATTTAAAAAATTCAAATAGGTGATTATGGGCCTGTACCAACAGTACTATAACAAGGTATAAATTTTAGTGATATAGCAAGTTAAATTATGAAAGTAAGTTAAGACAGATGCTACATACTGAATGACAAAAATGTATGCTCTTTAACAAGTAGCATGTTTTATAATTTTAAAAACATTTAATATCAAAACTCCTATGTAATCAGTAAATGTGAAGTTTGGGGTATAAAGTAAGATTGAGCAAATGGATTAAGATTTCTTGAACAAAACACTAAGAACAGGAGCTGATGAGGAAATCATTTGAATCAGAGTGGTTCCATGGATCTTGACAGCTGAACACATGGATGACAGAATATGAGCAATGGAAACTGGCAGCAGAAATTGACCTGAGAGTAAGAAGGTCTACCTAATATTCTATGTAGGTTTTTCACATAAATGGAATTCTCAACTAGATTTGTCTCTGCAAATATAGTGGGTCAAGTACATACTTAGAGTTGGTGTATTAGATGTACTTATTTCTCCCTTATTTGTAATAATTTCCTACAACATCATGAGTTATACTTGAAGCAGAGAAAGATCTCTAAACATTTGAAAATATATTTAACTACACAATTAAAAACAATGTAACTATAAGTTTAATATTTTTTGTTGCCTATCTAATTTCTGAAGAATCAAAAAAAGATAATACCCAGAAAACAGGTAATTTTCATACACAACTAGTTGAATATTTCTTTTGAGCAATTCACCATTACAAATAAAAAGTCAAATAGTTTGATAGTATAAGGACTTGTAAAACCACATAAATTCTTTTTATTATTATTAGTTTCTGCTTTATAACAAAGTGAATCAGTCATACATATACATCTGTTCCCACATCCCTTCCCTCTTGCGTCACCTTCTATCCCACCCGCCCTATCCCACCCCTAGAGGCGGTCACAAAGCACCGAGCTGATCTCCCTGTGCTATGCGGCTGCTTCCCACTATCTACTTTACGTTTGGTACTGTATATATATCCATGCCTCTCTCTCGCTTTGTCACAGCTTACCCTTCCCCCTCCCCATATCCTCAAGTCCATTCTCAAGTAGGTCTGTGTCTTTATTCCTGTTTTACCCCTAGGTTCTTCATGATATTTTTTTTCTTAAAATCCATATATATGTGTTAGCATACGGTATTTGTCTTTCTCTTTCTGACTTACTTCACTCTGTATGACAGACTCTAGGTCTATCCACCTCATTACAAAGAGCTCAGTTTCATTTCTTTTTATGGCTGAGTAATATTCCATTGTATACATGTGCCACATCTTCTTTATCCATTCATCCAATGATGGACACTTAGGTTGTTTCCATCTCTGAGCTATTGTGAATAGAGCTGCGATGAACATTTTGGTACAGGTCTCTTTTAGAATTATGGTTCTCTCAGGGTATATGCCTGGTAGTGGGATTGCTGGGTCATATGGTAGTTCTATTTGTAGTTTTTTAAGGAACCTCCATACTGTTCTCCATAGTGGCTGTACCAATTCACATTCCCACCAGCAGTGCAAGAGTGTTCCCTTTTCTCCACACCCTCTCCAGCATTTATTGTTTCTAGATTTCTTGATGATGACCATTCTGACTGGTGTGAGATGATATCTCATTGTAGTTTTGATTTGCATTTCTCTAATGATTAATGATGTTGAGCATTCTTTCATGTGTTTGTTGGCAGTCTGTATATCTTCTTTGGAGAAATGCCTATTTAAGTCTTCTGCCCATTTTTGGATTGGGTTGTTTGTTTTTTTGCTATTGAGCTGCATGAGCTGTTTATAAATTTTGGAGATTAATCCATTGTCAGTTGCTTCATTTGCAAATATTTTCTCCCATTCTGAGGGCTGTCTTTTGGTCTTGTTTATGGTTTCCTTTGCTGTGCAAAAGCTTTGGAGTTTCATTAGGTCCCATTTGTTTATCTTTGTTTTTGTTTCCATTTCTCTAGGAGGTGGGTCTAAAAGGATCTTGCTGTGATTTATGTCATAGAGTGTTCTGCCTATGTTTTCCTCTAAGAGTTTGATAGTTTCTGGCCTTACATTTAGGTCTTTAATCCATTTTGAGCTTATTTTTGTGTATGGTGTTAGGGAATGATCTAATCTCATACTTTTACATGTCCCTTTCCAGTTTTCCCAGCACCACTTATTGAAGAGACTGTCCTTTCTCCACTGTACATTCCTGCCTCCTTTATCAAAGATAAGGTGACCATATGTGCGTGGGTTTATCTCTGGCCTCTCTGGGCTTTCTATCCTGTTCCATTGATCTATCTTTCTGTTTTTGTGCCTGTAACACACTGTCTTGATTACTGTAGCTTTGTAGTATAGTCTGAAGTCAGGGAGCCTGATTCCTCCAACTCCGTTTTGCGTTCTCAAGATTGCTTTGGCTATTCGGCGTCTTTTGTTTACCCAAAAAATTTTGAAATTTTTTTGTTCTAGTTCTGTGAAAAATGCCAGTGGTAGTTTGATAGGGATTGCATTGAATCTGTGGATTGCTTTGGATAGTAGAGTCATTTTCACAATATTAATTCTTCCAATCCAGGAACATGGTATATATCTCCATCTATTTGAATCATCTTTAATTTCTTTCATCAGTGTCTTTTAATTTTCTGCATACAGGTTTTTTGTCTCCTTAGGTAGGTTTATTCCTAGATATTTTATTCTTTTTGTTGCAATGGTAAACGGGAGTGTTTTCTTGATTTCACTTTCAGATTTTTCATCATTAGTGTACAGGAATACCAGAGATTTCTGTGAATTAATTTTGTACCCTGCTACTTTACCGAAGTCATTGATTAGGTCTAGTAGTTTTTCGGTAGCATCTTTAGGATTCTCTATGTATAGTATCATATCATCTGCAAACAGTGACAGCTTTACTTCTTCTTTTCCAATTTGGATTCCTTTTATTTCCTTCTGTTCTCTGCTTGCTGTGGATAAAACTTCCAAAACTATGTTGACTAAGAGTAGTGAGAGTGGGCAGCCTTGTCTTGTTCCTGATCTTAGTGGAAATGGTTTCAGTTTTTCACCATTGAGGATGATGTTGGTTGTGTGTTTGTCATATACGGCCTTTATTATGTTGAGGAAAGTTCCCTCTATGCCTACTTTCTGCAGGGTTTTTATCATAAATGGGTGTTGAATTTTGTCGAAAGCTTTCTCTGCATATATTGAGATGATCATATGGATTTTCTCCTTCAATTTGTTAATATAGTGTATCACATTGTTTGATTTGCGTATATTGCAGAATCCTTGCATTACTGGAATAAACCGCAATTGATCATGGTGTATGATCCTTTTAATGTGCTGCTGGATTTGTTTGCTAGTATTTTGTTGAGGATTTTTGCATCTATGTTCATCAGTGATATTGGCCTGTAGTTTTCTTTCTTTGTGACATCCTTGCCTGGTTTTGGTATCAAGGTGATGGTGGCCTCGTAGAATGAGTTTGGGAGTGTTCCTCCCTCTGCTATATTTTGGAAGAGTTTGAGAAGGATAGGTGTTAGCTCTTCTCTAAATGTTTGATAGAATTCGCCTGTGAAGCTATGTGGTCCTGGGCTTTTGTTTGTTGGAAGATTTTTAATCACAGTTTCAATTTCAGTGCTTGTGATTGGTCTATTCATATTTTCTATTTCTTCCTGATTCAGTCTTGGCAGGTTGTGCATTTCTAAGAATTTGTCCATTTCTTCCAGGTTGTCCATTTTATTGGCATAGAGTTGCTTGTAGTAATCTCTCATGATCTTTTGTATTTCTGCAGTGTCAGTTGTTACTTCTCCTTTTTCATTTCTAATTCTATTGATTTGTGTCTTCTCCCTTTTTTTCTTGATGAGTCTGGCTAATGGTTTATCAATTTTGTTTATCTTCTCAAAGAACCAGCTTTTAGTTTTAATGATCTTTCCTATCATTTCCTTCATTTCTTTTTCATTTATTTCTGATCTGATCTTTATGATTTCTTTCCTTCTGCTAACTTTGGGGTTTTTTTTGTTGTTGTTCTTCTTCTTTCTCTAATTGCTTTAGGTGCAGTGTCAGGTTGTTTACTCGAGATGTTTCCTGTTTCTTAAGGTGGGATTTTATTGCTATAAACTTCCCCCTTAGAACTGTTTTTGCTGCATCCCGTAGGTTTTGGGTCGTCGTGTCTCCATTGTTATTTGTTTCTAGGTATTTTTTTATTTCCTCTTTGATTTCTTCAGTGATCCCTTCGTTATTAAGTAGTGTATTGTTTAGCCTCCATGTGCTTGTATTTTTTACAGATCTTTTCCTGTAATTGATGTCTAGTCTCATAGCATTGTGGTTGGAAAAGATACTTGATACAATTTCAATTTTCTTAAATTTAACAAGGCTGATTTGTGACCCAAGATATGATCTATCCTGGAAAATGTTCCTTGAGCACTTGAGAAAAATGTGTGTTCTCTTGTTTTTGGAAGGAATGTCCTATAAATATCCATTAAGTCCATCTTGTTTAATGTATCATTTAAAGCTTGTGTTTCCTTATTTATTTTCATTTTGGATCATCTGTCTATTGGTGAATGTGGGGTGTTGAAGTCCCTTACTATGAGTGTGTTACCGTCGATTTCCCCTTTTATGGCTGTTAGTATTTGCCTTATGTATTGAGGAGCTCCTATGTTGGGTGCATAAATATTTACAATTGTTATATCTTCTTCTTGGATCGATCCCTTTATCATTATGTAGTGTCCTTCTTTGTCTCTTCTAATAGTCTTTATTTTAAAGTCTATTTTGTCTGATGTAAGAATTGCTACTCCAGCTTTCTTTTCATTTCCATTTGCATGGAATATCTTGTTCCATCTCCTTACTTTCAATCTGTATGTGTCTCTAGGTCTGAAGTGCGTCTCTTGTAGACAGCGTGTATATGGGTCTTGTTTTTGTATCCATTCAGCCAATATGTGTCTTTTGGTGGGAGCATTTATTCCATTTACATTTAAGGTAATTATTGATATGTATGTTCCTATTCCCATTTCCTTAATTGTTTTGGGTTCGTTTTTGTAAGTATTTTCCTTCTGTTGTGTTTCTTGCCTAGAGAAGTTCCTTTAGTATTTGTTGTAAAGTTGGTTTTGTGGTTCTGAACTCTCTCAGCTTTTGCTTGTCTGTAAAGGTTTTAATTTCTCCGTCAAATCTGAATGAGATCCTTGCTTGGTAGAGTAATCTTGTTTGCAGGTTTTTCTCCTTCATCAGTTTAAATATGTCCTGCCATTCTCTTCTGGCTTGTAGAGTTTCTGCTGAGACATCAGCTGTTAACCTGATGGGGATTCCCTTGTGTGTTCTTTGTTTTTTATCCCTTGCTGCTTTTAATATGTTTTCTTTGTGCTTAATTTTTGACAGTTTGATTAATATATGTCTTGGCGTATTTCTCCTTGTATTTATTCTGTATGGGACTCTCTGTGCCTCCTGGACTTGATTAACTATTTCCTTTCCCATATTAGGGAGGTTTTCATCTATAATCTCTTCAAATATTTTCTCAGTCCCTTTCTTTTTCTCTTCTTCTTCTGGAACCCCTATAATTCAAATGTTGGTGTGTTTAATATTGTCCCAGAGGTCTCTGAGACTGTCCTCTGTTCTTTTCATTCTTTTTTCTTTATTCTGCTCTGCAGCAGTTATTTCCACTATTTTATCTTCCACCTCACTTATCCGTTCTTCTGCCGCAGTTATTCTGCTATTGATCACATCTAGACTATTTTTCTTTTCATCTATTGTGTTTTTAATCGATTCTTGATTCATCTTTAGTTCTTCTAGGTCCTTGTTAACTGTTTCTTGCATTTTGTCTATTGTATTTCCAAGATTTTGGATCATCTTTATTATCATTATTCTGAATTATTTTTCAGGTAGAATGCCTATTTCCTCTTCATTTGTTTTGTCTGATGGGTTTTATCTTTCTCCTTCATCTGCTGTGTGTTTTTCTGTCTTCTCATTTTGCTTATGTTACTGTGTTTGGGGTCTCCTTTTTGCAGGCTGCAGATTCGTAGTTCCTGTTGTTTTTGGTCTGTCCCCAGTGGCTAAGTTTGTTTCAGTGTGTTGTGTAGACTTCCTGGTGGAGGGGACTAGTGCCTGTGTTCTGGTGGATGACGCTCGTGCTTTTCTTTCTGGTGGACAAATCCACGTCTGGTGGTGTGTTTTGTGGTGCCTGTTGCCTTATTATGTTTTTAGGCAGCCTCTCTGCTAATGGCTGGGGTTTTGTTCCTGTCTTACTAGTTGCTTGGCATAGGGTGACCAGCACTGCAGCTTGCTGGTCGTTGAGTGAAGCTGGGTGCTGGTGTTGAGATAGAGATCTCTGGGAGATTTTCACCTCTTGATATTATGTGGAGATGGGAGGTCTCTTGTGGACCCGTGTCCTGAAGTTGTCTCTCCCACTTCAGAGTCACAGCACTGACTCCTGGCTGCAGCACCAAGAGCCTTTCATTTACCTTGCTCAGAATAAAAGGGAAAACAATTCGAAAGAAAGAATTAGTAGAAGAAAGAAAGAAAGAAATAAGAAAGGAGGGATGGAGGGAGGGTGGGAGGAAAGAAAGAAAGAAAGAAAGAAAGGAGGGAGGGAGGGAAGGAGGGAGGAAGAAAGAAAGAAAGAAGGAAAGAAAGAAAGAAAGATAGTAAGCAAGAAAGAAAGTAATACAGGATGGAGGGAAGGAGGGGGGAAGGAAAGAAAGAAAGAAAGGAGCGGGCAGGGAGGAAGGGAAGGTAGGAAAAAGAGAAACATAAAGTAAAAAGTATATAGTATGATAAAATATAGTAGCATTATTAAAATAAAAAATTAATTATTAAAAAAAAAAAACGGACAGATAGATCCCTGGGACAAATGGTGGAAGCATAGCTATACAGAGAAAATCTCACACAGAAGCACACACATACACATTCACAAAAAGTGAACAAGGGGAAAAAAATCATAAATCTTGCTCTCAAAGTCCGCATCCTCAATTTGGGATAATTCATTGTAAAAAGAGGAAAAGGGGAAAAAGTCTTAAATCTTGCTCTCAAAGTCCACCTTCTCAATTTGGGATAATTCGTTGTAAAAAGAGGAAAAGGGGAAAAAATCTTAAATCTTGTTCTCAAAGTCCACCTCCTCAATTTGGGATGATTCGTTGTCTATTCATGTATTCCACAGATGCAGGGTACATCAAGTTGATTGTGTAGCTTTAATCCCCTGCTTCTGAGGTTGCACAGAGAGATTTCCTTGTCTCTTCTTTGTTCTCACAGCTCCCGGGTCTCACCTTTGGATTTGGCCCCGCCTCTCCATTTAGGTCGCCGGAGGGCATCTGTTCTTTGCTCAGATAGGACGGGTTTAAATGAGCCGCTGATTCGGGGGCTCTGGCTCTCTCAGGCCGAGGGTAGGATGGGGCACGGAGTTCGGGGCGAGCCTGCAGCGGTAGAGCCCGGCATGATGTTGCACCAGCCCGAGGTGCTCCGTGTGCTTTCCCGGGGAAGCTGTCCCTGGATGCCGGGACCCCGGCAGTGGCAGGCTGCACAGGCTCCCCAGTAAAGGGGTGTGGACAGTGACCTGCGCTAGCACACAGGGCTCTTGGTGGTGGTAGCAGCAGCCCTAGCATCCCACACCTGTCTCCAGGGTCCGCGCCTTTAGCCATGGCTCACGCCCATCTCTGGAGCTCCTTTAAGCAGTGCTCTTAATCCTCTCTCCTTGAGCACCAGGAAACAAAGAGGGAAGAAAAAGTCTCTTGCCTCTTCGGCAGCTCCAGACTTTTTCCCGGACTCCCTCTGGGCTAGCCATGGTGCACTAACCCCTTCAAGCTCTGTTTCCACCACCAGCCCCAGTCTTCTCCCTGTGCTCT
The DNA here is from genome assembly GCF_025265405.1 of Mesoplodon densirostris. Taxonomy (NCBI): domain Eukaryota; kingdom Metazoa; phylum Chordata; class Mammalia; order Artiodactyla; family Ziphiidae; genus Mesoplodon; species Mesoplodon densirostris. The sequence goes on from NC_082667.1 coordinate 91,750,236, forward strand.
GACTGAAACCCGATACCCGTGCCTCAGATCCCAGCCCCGCCCACCCCGGCAGCTGAGCAGACAAGCCTCTTGGGCTCGTGAGTGCCTGTCAGCACTGATCCTCTGTGCGGGAATCTCTCTGCTTTGCCCTCCGCAACCCTGTTTCTGTGCTCTCCTCCACTACTCCAAAGCTTTCCCCCTCCGCCACCCACAGTCTCCGCCCATGAAATCATTTCCTAGTGTGTGGAAACCATTCCTCCTTCATGGCTCCCTCCCACTGGTGCAGGTCCCGTCCCTATCCTTTTGTCTCTGTTTATTCTTTTTTTTTGTCCTACCCAGGTATGTGGGGAGTTTCTTGCCTTTTGGGGGGTCTGAGGTCTTCTGTCAGTGTTCAGTAGGTGTTCTGTAGGAGTTGTTCCACGTGTAGATGAATTTCTGATGTATCTGTGGGGAGGAAGGTGATCTCCGCATCTTACTCCTCTGCCATCTTCCCCCGGCAGTCCCTCACATAAATTCTTAAAAATAGGATATTGGTAAATATATTGTATAACCATACTATTGAATATTACAATGTCTTCAACTATTTTAAAGAATATAAATAATATAGATCATGAGGGTAATTTTCATAATGAAGTTAAGAAGAAAAAGGAAGATATAGATATATGTCCATGAATGAATTTCAAAAGAAACAGTGCTGGGAAAATTGAATATCAAGGTAAAGAAAAATGAATATGAATCATTTTCCTCAAGCAATTCACAGGAGTCAATTTCAGTCATATGAAATTTTTGATTGAAAAACAGTAGATAAATACCTTTAAAACATATTTTTGACACTGGACAAAATGAAATAGCTGGCTAGCTTGCTCACAGAAGAACACTAACATTTGGAAAAAATACATACAATAAAAATGTATAAAACAATGAAAACACTGGAGAAAAATCAAGGCATGAAAGATTTGAGGGCCATGGTCAATGAAAGAAAAGCAATACATTGAATGAGCTCTATTTTCACATCTATTTTTTTTTTCCCTGACAGCATTTTCTCCAAATATCAGCACAAAGGGAAAGGTAATCGAAGTGGAAAAGAGTAATCATTCTTGTCTCAGAAAATAAAGATCAAAGATTGGGGATTATAAAGTAGCTAGAATTAAAGGACAAAATACTGGAGAAGACTGAAATACAGAGAAGTTCCACAAAAACTGTAAGTTCAGCATGTGCAAAGCGAGCCTCCATAAAACATTGCAGAAAAATCCATCTGGGAAGCTAAAAGATTTACGTAGTAAGTTGAGCATTCTGTGGGGATAAATTGTTGAAACGCTGACATAGTGGCAGTGGCTTGATACATACACTTGTCTTTTATTTGAGGCTCTACAAAGGACGATTCCTACAAATAATAGCCAGAACCTAGAAAAGCTAAGTCAAAATATTAAGACTCTTTGGTAAAAGAAAATTAATCTAAAGTCTCTCTCTCCAGTTTTTTTTTAATCTACAATATTCAAATCCTAGGTATAGTTATGAGACTACCTTAAAATAAGGAAAAAGAATAGGCAATAAATAGAGTATTTCTAGAGCTGATTTGAGTACTGACATCTTATAGAAATATTAAATAATCTTCTATAAATCATAACTGGGGATTTTAGGTCACCTTTCAATAACTGACAAAGTAAGCAGACAGAAAAAGAATCTTTAAGAATGTGCCAGAATTGACCAAGACATGGAAGCAATCTAAATGTCCATCAAGGGCTTCCCTGGTTGCACAGTGGTTAAGAATCTGCCTGCCAATGCAGGGGTCATGGGTTCGATCCCTGGTCTGGGAAGATCCCATATGCCGTGGAGCAACTAAGCCTGTGTGCCACAATTACTGAGCCTGTACTCTAGAGCCCACGAGCCACAACTACTGAAGCCTGCATGCCACAACTACCAAAGCCTGTGTGCCTACAGCCCCTGCTCCACAACAAGAGAAGCCACTGCAATGAGAAGCCCACACACCATAATGAAGGGTAGCCCCCACTCGCTGCAACTAGAGAAAGCCCACACACAGCAACAAAGACCCAAAGCAGCCAAAAATAAAGTAAATTAAAATAAATAAATTTAAAAAAAGTCCATTGACAGATGAATGGATAAAGAAGATGTGCTCCATATATACAATGGAATATTATTTGACCATTAAAAAGAATGAAATATTACCATTTGCAGGAAAATGGATGAAACTGAAGATTATCATACTAAATGAAGTTAGACAGAGAAAGACAAATATCATATGACATCACTTATATGTGGAATCTAAAAAAAAAAAAAAGAACCACAAATGAACTTATTTACAAAACAGAAACTGATTCACATACTTAGATAATGAATTTATGGTTAGTGGGGGGGAAGGGTGGGGAGATAGATTGGGAGTTTGGGATAGACATGTACACACTTCTATATTTAATATAGATAACCAACAAGGACCTACTGTATAGCACAGGGAACTCTGCTCAATATTCTGGAATAACCTAAACAGGAAAAGAATTTGAAAAAGAATAAATACATGTATATGTATAACTGAATCACTTTACTGTACACCTGAAACTAACACAACATTGTTCATCAGTACTCCAATATAAAATAAATTTATTTTTAAAAATGCAGCACACAAGATAAAAAAATAAATATAGTGGCCTTAGAGATTAAAAAGTACCAGATTTGAATAAGATTATTCAAATTGATTTAATTTACTTATATAGAATGCTACACCAAATAACTTCAGCTTATGTATGTTTTCAGGGATACTTGGAACATTTACCAAAATGGAAAATATAGAGTGCTATAAAGCTATTAACTACAAATTTCAAAGAATTCAACAATGTGGTATACATTGTCTTACCACACAATGTAAATTAAGAAAATAATTAATGAAAGACAACGAGAAATTTTTTCCAAATATTTGGAATTTAATATACTTCTCATGGTTTATTTAACCAGGAGAGTGTAACTTAGAATAATTTTGATTTAAACAATAAACCAAAATATGGCATCAAAAGTTGTGGGATGTACTTAAAGAAATACCTTCAAAGACATTATAGCTTTCAATGGGTATATAAGAAGAAAAGTAGAGGAAGAAAATGCAAAAAGAAAGCATTTAATAAAAATCAGAAAAAATATTAACTACAAAGATGTTTTTTGAAAAGATTAGCATACAGCAATACTAAAGAAAATCTACACATACAGATAAAAAATATTTTTTAAATGTTTAACTGAATACCGAATGAGTTATAAATGTAAAAAACAAATATTTAATTTCAATATTAGAACCAAAATGTGGAAAACAGTGATAAAGGATGATTGAGGATATTTGAGTAAATTATTCTAATATCTTTTCTTTTTCTGTAAGAACATGAATATGTTACTAATTCAGAATATCTAAATATGCAGTATATCTCAATTGATTTAAAGGAATATTTCTTGTTATGCACTACTCCCAGACATAAGCTCAAAATATTGGTATGCACATACATGCATACCCAATTGGAATTCTATTATATGAAATGAAAGAAATATATATCCTACCAATTTTAAACAACACATCTATAAAAGTATGCAAAAATATAGAATTTTGACCTCAATCAACTAAAACTTTTGAGAAGTACTTAAAAGATGAAATTTGATGAAATATAAAATGAGGATAACTGCAAATCTAAGCAGAAGCTGAGACAGATAGCTGTTGAACTGTTCACTTATAAGTGCTCCTCAAGCTAAGAGCTCCTGACAAAGAAACAGGAAGTATCCTGTGGCTGGTGACTATAAGCATTATCTCAGATGTGGTAGCCATGAGAATGTGCTGCTCAGTTCTCCTTCTGTGGAAATCACTGTTGACTGAGCCCTGCTGTTACCTTTGTGAATCCATGATCATGTCCATGTTGAGGGCATGCATTCTGTGGACTTCTTCCAGCCCATATCTGAGCATAGCAGGAATGCTAGCTCAGGCCCTTTCCTGCCTCCTAGATTACTGAAGCAAGACTCCTCCAACAAATGACATTGGCTAAAGGATTCTCCATGTAATTGGCTGAACTTTTTTTAGAACTGTGTTGCAGTCTGATTTTCTCCCCCAAATCCCCTACCATCCCTTTCTGCTCTATTATTGTTGGACCTTCATTGGGTTGTGTAGACTCACTCAACCTTCTTTAATTTATTTCTCTTTATCTTTCAGGAGTATTTCTCCCCTTAAATTTATTCAATGCCTATTCCTATGTTGGTAGCTACTCCTCTGAGTTAACTATTGAAGTCCAAGAGGCATAGGGAGCCCCTCTTTCCCAGAAGAAAATCCCAATCTCTTAAATTACCCAGGCTATCCTAAAAAAATGTTTAGACAACGTTCCAAAATTCACATACATAAATTGATATATGACCAAGAATTGTCATGCATTTGAAGAAAACTAATAAAAGAATAAAACTATAGTTTTCAGTTTTCATATCCTAATAGTGCAAAAAGAATGAATTGAATGAAAGTATGGAATGAAATAATATAGACTGTAGACTTATAAGTAATAAGAAAGATAAATTTTAAAGTATACAAGTTGAAAACAACCTGACATAATTTCTGAACATCTATAAAAAGGAAAGGATAATCTCAAAATCCCCATAAAGAGAAAGAAAAGAAATAAGAATGAGTATCATACTGACATTAGAAATGACACTAACTGCATTGGAATGATATTAGGAATCAAAAGCAGAAGAAAGCAAAAAAAAAAAACTTACATATATGTAGAAGCTAAAACACACACTCTAAACAAACTAGTTGTAAAGAATTTGGAGAATTAGAAAATATCTAGACAGGAAAGTGTGACCAAGATAGAAGAGTAGGAAGACCCTGGCTCACCTCTTCCCCTGGGAACACCTAAATTGGAAATGTTTACAGAAAAGCTATCTGTGAGAGCCACCTGAAGACTAACAGAAAATACTTTCCACACTAAAGAGGAACCACAATGAGATGGGTAGAAGAGGGACATATGTGGTTTAATCAAGACACACAGCCCCAAGTAGGTGAGTCACATAAAAGACCATAATCACAATTTCAGAGGTCCTCCCATAGGATCAAAGCTCCACATCAGACTCCCAGGGGCTCTGCACCAAGAAGGTAAGTCCCGAGAATGTGTGCCTTTTGAGACCATCGGGGCTTGCATATGGGAGAGTCAGAGGACTGTAAGAAACTGAGTCTCTATTCTTAAAGGACATACACAAAATCTTATATGCTTCAACTCCAGATGCAGAGGCAATAATTTGAAATGAACTTCATCAGACCCAGTTGCTGATCTTGGAGAGCTTCTCAGAGAGGCAGGCAACAACTGGGACTCCCCCTGAGAACACAGACACTGGCAGCTGCCAATTTTGTGAACTCATTCTACCAGAGGACACTGGTGCTGGCTAGCACCATTTTGGAGTCCTCCCTCTAACCTACCAGAGCTGGGGACCTACCCACAAAGCAATGGGACAACACAAATCTTGAAACACCCTGGCTGTTCAGCCAGCTTTCAGGGATATGGTCTCACTCCATGGGCCTGCACCAGCTCTGGGCCTTCCCAGCCCCACAGCCAGGCACCACAGGACCTGGTCTTTCCCACAGCAGGCTGGCAACAATTCTGGATCCCCTGGGTCCTATAGCCAGCTGCCTCAGAAACCAACCCCTTCCACCAATGGACAAGTACCAACCCCAGTCACAGCAGCCAGTGGCTTGGGGACCTGTCTCTGCCCACGAACAGGGCTGAACAAGCCGCAGAACGCCCTGGGTCACACAGTTAGCTATGCTCAGACCCAGACCCACCCAACTGTGAGCCACAGCCACTGTACAAGAATCTGGCAGCCATCCAGATTGGAGACCCGTCCTGCCTATCAGTGTGCCCATAGTAGTTGGCCAAACAAAAACAGAAGGGTCCACATAGCGACATAAGGGTTATCCTCAGACTATAACTCTGGTGATGAGAAGTGAGAGTGCTGCTGGGTCCCATAGGACATCTCTTACATAAAGCCACTTCTCCAAAATTGGGAAATGTAACTGACCTACCAAATACATAGAAGTAAACACAGATAATTAGGCAAAATTAGGAGACAGAGGAATATGTTCCAAACAAAGAAACAAGACAAAACCTCAGAAAAACAACCAACAAAATAAAGGTAAGCAATCTATCCAATTAATAGTTCAAGATATTGATTATAAAGATACTCAATGAAATTGGGCTAAGAATGGATGGACACAGTGATAAAGTTAACACAGTGATAATTTTAACAAAGAGTTAGAAAATAAAAATAAAAAAAGTAAATAGAGCTGAAGAATAAAATAATTGAAATAAAAAAAATACATTAGAAGGAATCAACAGTAGATTAGGTGATACAGTGAAATGGATTAGTGAACTGAAGACAGAGTAGTGGAAATCACCCAAGCTGAACAGAAAAAACAACCTTAAAAAATGAGGACACTTTAAGAGACCTTTGGGACATCAAGCATACTAGCATTCATATTATTGGGGCTCCAGAAGGACAAGAGAGAGAATGGGAGAGAACTTATTTGAAGAAATAACAGTTGAAAACTTTCCTAACCTGGAAAAGAAAACATAAGCAGGTCCGGAAAGCAAAGAGAGTCCCAAACAAGATGAATCCAAAGAGGTCTAAACCAGAATGCATTATAATTAAAATAGGAAAAATTAAAGATAAAGAATCTCTACTAGTGAGCAAAAACTAAAGGAGTTCAGCACAAGTAAATGAACTTAACAAGAAATGTTAAAGGGACTTCTCTAAATGGAAAAGACCACAAGTAGAAATATGAAAATTACAAAAGAAAAAAATCTCATTGACAAAAGGCAAAATACAGTAAACATAGTAGATCAACCACTTATAAAATTAGTAGGAAGGTTAAAACACAAAAGTAATAAAATCATCCATATCCATAATAAGTGTCTAAGGGATACACAAAGAAATACCATGTAAAATATAATATCAACAATACTAAATGTGGGGAAGATAAAAATCCAGGGTTGTGAGAATGCATTCAAACTTAATATATATATATATATATATATATATATATATATATATATATATATATATATATATACACATATATATTTAACCATGAGGTTCATGTGTATATATATAGGTTCATATATATATATATATATACACATACATGAACTTCATGGTAATTACAAATTAAAAATCTATGATACATGCACAGAAGAAAGAGAAAGGAATCAAAACATGACACTAAATATAGTCATCAAATCACAAAGAAAGAGAGCAAAAGAAGAAAGGAATTTAAAAAAAAGGACTACAGAAACAAATAGAAAATGATTAACCAAATTGTAATGGTTCAAACCTATTAATAATTACTTTAAATGTAAATGGATTAAATGTTCAAGCAAAAAACATAGAATGGCTAAATAGATTAAAAAAAATATCAAGACTCTCTTGCCTACAAGAGACTCACTTCAGATCTAAAGACACAAACAGACTGAAAGTGAGGGCAATGAAAATGATATTCTATGCAAATGGCAATGAAAAGAAAGCTGGGGTATCAATGATTATATCATGCAAAATAAACTTTAAAACAAAAACTGTAACAAAAGAGAAAGAAGGACGTTACATAATGATAAAGGGATCAATCCAACAAAAATGTACAATATGTATAAATATATATGCACCCAAAACAGCAGCACTGAAACACATAGAGTAAATGTTAGCAAACATAAAGGGAGAATTTGACATAGCACAATAATAGTAGGAGTATTTAACACCCCACTTACATCAATTGACAGATAGATAAGTTTAATAAAATTAAAATCATATCAAACAACATTTCTGACCACAAACGTATGAGATTAGATTTCTACTACAAGAAGAAAACAAAACAAACAAACAAAAAAAAACCATGGATGTTAAACGACATGCTACTAAATCAAAAATTACCTGGAGACAGATGAAAATGAAAACGCAATAATCCAAAATCTATGGGAATCAGCAAAAACATTTCTAAGGGGAAAGTTTACAGCATTAGTAGCCTACCTCAGGAAACAAGAAAAATCTCAAAACAAAAACAAAAAAAAATTGTACTTTATACCTGAAGGTACTAGAATACAAACAAACAAAACCCAAAGTTAGTAAGAGGATATAAATAACAAAGATCAAAACAGAAATAAATGACATAGAGACTAGAAACAATAGAAAAGATCAATGAGACTAAACCTGATTTTTGAAAGAATATACAAAATTGACAAAACATTAACCAGACTCATCAAGAAAAATAAAATGAAGGGTCCCAAATTAGATCAGAAATGGAAGAGGAGAAACTACAACTAACAAAACAGAAATACAAAGGATCATAAAATGTTTCTATAGACAATAATATACCAAGAAAATGGAAATCCAGAATAAATTAATGAATTTCTATAAATGTACAATCTCCCAAAACTGAATCAGGGAGAAATAGAAAACATGAATAGACAGGTACTAGTAATGAAATTGAATCTGTAATAGAAAAAAAAATCCCCCAAACAACAACAAACAATCCAGGACCAGAAAACTTTAAAAGTAAATTCTACCAAAAAATTAAAGAGGAGATAACATCTATCTTTCTCAAACTATTCTAAAAATTTGAAGAGAAAGATATTCTTCTAAAATTATTCTACAAGGACAGCATAACCTTGATAGCAAAGCCAAACAAAGACCACACACAAAAAATAAAATTGCAGGCTAATGTCACTGATGAACATAGACGTAAAAGTTCTCAACAAATTATTAACAAACCGAATTCAACAATACATTTAAAAAATAATACACTTTGATCAAGTGGAATTTATCCCCGGAATGCAAGAGTGGTTCAATATCTGCCAATCAATCACTGTGATACACCACATTAACCAACTGAAGAATAAAACTCATAAGATTGTTTCCGTAGGTGCAGAAAAAGCTGTTGACAACATCTGACATCCATTAATGATAAAAACTCTCAACAAAGTGAGTAGAGAGGGAACACATCTCAACATAATAAAGGCAGTGTACCACAAACATGCATCCAATGTCATACTCAACTGTGAAATACTGACAGCACTGCCTATAAGACCAAGCACAAGATAATGTTGCCCACTCTCGCCAATTTTATTCAAGATAGTGTTGGAAGTTCTGTCAAAAGCAATCAAACAAGAAAAAAATAATAAAAGGAATTCAATTTAAAAAAGAAGCAAAATCTTCACTGTATGCAGATGACAAAATACTATATACAGAAAATTCTGAAGATGCCACCAAAAATTATTAGAACTAATATATGCATCCAGTAAACTGTTGGGAGACAAAATTAATATACAGAAAACTACTGTGTTTCTATACACTAACAACAAACTATCAGAAAGAGAAATTAAGGAAATAACCCCATTTAAAATTACTTCAAAAAATAAAATAAAATACCTAAAAATAAACCTAACCAAGGAGGTAAAAGACTTGTACTTGGAAAACTACCAGACACTAATGGAAGAAATTGAAGTCAGTACAAACAAATGGAAAGATATACTATGTGGAAGAATTGATATTGTTAAAATGACCATACATCCCAATGCAACCTACAGATTCAATGCAAACCCTATCAAAATACCAATGTTATTTTTTACAGAATTAAAACAAATCATCTGAAAAAATATGCAAAAACAAAAGAATCTAAATAACCAAAACAGTCTTGAGAAAGAAGAACAAAGCTGGATGAACCATGCTCGATGATTTCAAACTATATTGCAAAATAACGATCATCAACACGGTGTGGTCCTGACACAAAAGCAAACACATTGATCAGTGGAACAGAATAGACAGCCCAGAACTGAATGCACACTGGTTGTTATTGAGCCATAAAAAATATTAAACCTTGACATTTGCAACAACATGGGTGTATCTAGACAGTATTATGCTAAGTGAAATAAGACAAAGAGAGAAAGACAAATTCTGCATGATCTCACTTACATGTGAGATATGAAAAACAAAACAAACATATACTGCAAAATTAAAACAGACATACAGAGAACAAATAGTTAGTTGCCAGAGGGAGGGGGTTGTGGTGTAGGCAAAATAGGAAATAGGTTTAGAGGATTAAGAGGTACAAACCTTCAGTTATATAAAAAATAAATAATGGTTATGTAATATACAGTATAAGGAATATGGTCAATAATATGGTAGTAATCTTATATGGGGACAGATGTATAGTAGACTTTTCATGATGACCATTCCATAATGTATGTAAATTTCAAATAATTATGTAGTACAACCAATATTAACATAATATGATGTCAACTCTATTTCAGTTTTTAAAAATCTACAAAAAAGAAAAATATCTTGTGACAGATAAAATGAAAACAGAACATAGAAAAATTACGGGCCCTAGCAAAAGCAGCATTAAGAGAGATGTTTGGGGCTTCCCTGGTGGTGCAGTGGTTGAGGGTCTGCCTGCCGATGCAGGGGGCATGGGTTCATGCTCCAGTCCGAGAGGATCCCACATACCATGGAGTGGCTGGGCCCGTGAGCCATGGCCACTGAGCCTGTGCATCTGGAGCCTGTGCTCTGCAATGGGAGAGGTCACAGCAGTGAGAGGCCTGCATACAGCAAAAAAAAAAAAAAAAAAAAGAGAGATGTTATATTTGTAAGCATATACATTAGAAAAAGAGAAAAATCTAAAATCAAAAACCTAACTTTACATGTTTTGTAACTGTAAAGGAAAAAAAAATAACTAAACCCAAAACTAGAAGAAAGAAGGAAATAAAGATAGAGCACAGAAAGATAAAACAAACAATAAAAAACAACAGAGGAAATCAAGAAAACCAAAGTTCATTTATTCAAAAGGATCAACAAATTTGACAACATTTAGCTACATTGAGTAAGAAACAAAGTGAAAAGACACAAACTGCTAAAATAAAAAATGAGTGTGGGGACACTACCAATTCTACAGAAGTAAAAAGGATTTTAAGAAAACACTATGAACAATTGTATGAAACAAATTGGATAACTTAGATGAAATGGACAAATTCCTAAAAACACAAAACTTACCAAGACTGATTGATGTAATGAAATTGAATCAGTAATCCAAAACCTCCCAACAAATGTAAGTCCTGAACAAGATGGCTTCAATCATGAATGCTAACAAACATTTAAAGAAGCTATCTACAGATTCAATGCTATCCATATCCATATCTCATTATCATTTCTTATATATTTTTTAAGTCCTAAAATTCATATGAAACCGTAAATGACCCCAAATAACCAAAACACTATTGACCTAAAAGAAAATAGCTTGATCATTTTCCTTCCTGATTTCAAAATGTATTACAAAGCTACAGTAATTAAAACAGCATGGGGCTTCCCTGGTGGTGCAGTGGTTGAGAGTCTGCCTGCTGATACAGGGGACACCAGTTCACACCCCAGTCCAGGAAGATCCCACATGCCACAGAGTGGCTAGGCCCGTGAGCCATGGCCGCTGAGCCTGCACGTCCGGAGCCTGCACTCTGAAATGGGAGAGGCCACAACAGTGAGAGGCCCACATACCACCAAAAAAAAACAAAATAAAACCCCCCAAAAAACCAGCATGGTACTGGCATAAAAGCAAGCACATAGAAAAATGAAACAGAACAAAAGGACCAAAAACAAACCCACATATATATGGTCAACCGATCTTTGACAAATGTGCCAAGAATATACAATGTGGAAAGTATCATCTCTTCAACATTGAATAGACACATGCAAAATTATGAAATTGAGCATCATACACAAAAAACAAATCACTGTGAGTTAAAGACTTAAATGTAAGACTTGAAACTGTAAAACTCCAAGAAGGAAGTATAGAAGAAAAATTTCTTGACATTGATCTTAGCAATAATTTCTTGGTTATAACTTGAAAAGCATATAAAGCAAAAGCAAAAACAGACAAGTGGAACTACATCAAAGCAAAAATCTTCTGCACAGCAAAGAAAAAATTCAACTGTGAACACTCAACCTGTGGAATAGGAGAAAATATCCTATATATGTAAGGAACTAGCAAAAAAAACCCAAATAACCTGCCTTTAAAATAAATAAATAATTCAAATAGACATTTTACCGAAGAAGGTATATGTGATATTGTGTTATAATAAGACATATATACATATTTATGTACATATATATTTTATCTCTAGCTCCTGGGCAGAACTCCTAAAGTCCTCACAATTTCCCCAGTAATAGGGGTGATAAGAACATCTTTAGTTATAATATTTGGTCTTTGTCCTTTGTTCCTGACACAAGAGTTTTTAAACACTTGGAAGCTCCAGAGTGAGAGGTGTCTTTTTCTATGCAAATAAAGTGATTGGTGCCTGGGACCCCTAGCTCACTTCAGAATGGGAGTTGTTCACTGGGAAGACCAAGGCATGATTAGAGGGTTGAAACATTCAGCCCTAACCCTCAACTTCCAGGAAGGAGAGAGGGAATAATGTTGAGTACCAATGGTAAATGATTCAATCAATCATGTCTAATAATGAAATCTCCAAAACTACTGATTTCCTAGAGCTTCTGAGTTAGTGAACACATTGAGAATACCTGGAGAGGGCATGGAAACTGTGTACCTGCCATTACCTTGCCCTAGGCATCTCTTCCACTTTGCTCTTCTTGATTTAGATCTTTTATAATAAAATGGTAATAATAAGTAAACTGTTTCCTTGAGTTCTGTGGACGATTCTAGCAAATTATCAAGATGAGATCTTGAGAATTCCTGATTTCTGGCAGTTCATGACTTGTAATTGACATCAAAAGTGGGGACAGTCTTGTGGTTCTAAGCCCTCAACTTTTGGAGTCTGTGCTAATCCTGGTAGCATGTGTCAGAATTTAATTGAATTTTAGGGTACCAGTTGGTGTCTGGAAAATTGGTTGGTGTGGGAAAAAAGCCTACACACATTTGGTGTCAAATATTGTGAGTAAAAAGCAGCTCATAAACAAATGTATGTACACCAAGGGGAAAATTGGTGATGGTGGTGGAGGGTGGGGTTGGTGTGATGAATTGGGAGATTGGTATTGACATATAGACACTAATATGTATAAAATGGATAGCTAATAAGAACCTGTTGTATTAAAAAATAAAATGCAAATCAAAACCTCAATGAGACATTATGTAACACGTGTTAGGATAATTATTATCATAAAACAAAAGTTAACAAGGGTGGCAATAATGTGGAGAAGTTGAAATCTTTGTACATTTTTTTTTTACTTTTTTTTTACATTCTCTTGGTGAGAATGTAAAATGGTGCAGCTGCTATGGAAAACAGTATGGAGTTTCTCAAAAAATTGTATAAATATAAAAGTGATATATGACCCAGCAATCTCACTTCTGGGTATATATCCAAAGAATTGAAGTTAGGATCTTGAAGAGATATCTGCACTGATATTTCCATGCAGAATTATTCATTATAGCCAAGATATGAAAACATCCCAAGTGATCATCAACAGGTTAATGGATAAAGAAAATGTGGTATATACACACAATAGACTATTACTTGGTCTTAAAAAAAAGAAGGCAATCCTACCATATGCCAATAATATATATTAACCTGAAGAATGTTATGCTAAGCAAAATTAGCAAGTAAAAGAAGGACAAATAATACATGCTTCCACTTATATAAGGTATCTAAAATTGTCAAAGTCATAGAAGGATAGAATAGAATGGTGGTTGCCAGAAGCTAGGTGGAAAGGAAATAAGGATTTGTTCAATTATAAAGTTTCAGTTAATAAGATGAATAAGTTCTAGAGATCTGCAATTCAACATAGTGCCCATGACTAGCAATATTGTATTGTACACTTAAAAATTTGTTGAGGGGGAGTCAAGATGGTGGAATATGATGATGTGGAACTCGTCACTCCTCACAAGTACATCAAGAATACATCTATAAGGACTTCCCTGGTGGTGCAGTGGTTAAAACTCCGCCTGCCAATGCAAGGGACATGGGTTTGAGACCTTGTCCAGGAAGATCCTACATGCCATGGACCAACTAAGCCTGAGCATCACAAGAACTGAGCCTATGTTCTAGAGCCCATGAGCCACAACTACTGAAGACCATGTGCCTAGAGCCCATGCTCTGCAACAAGTGAAGCCACCACAATAAGAAGCTCATGTACTGCAACGAAGAGTAGCCCTCACTCACCACAACTAGAGAAAGACCGCACACAACAATGAAGACCCAATACAGCCAATAAATAAATAAATAAATAAATAAATAAATAAAAAGAATACATCTACAAATGGAACAGTTCTCATAGAACACCTGCTGAACATTAGCGGAAGACTTTGGGTACCTAAAAGGACAAGAAAAATCCACTCACAACCATGTAGGATGAAAGAAAGGAGAAAAAAAAAAAAAGAAAAGAGAAATCAAAAAAGGGACCAGCAACTATGGTGGGAAGCTGAAGGTGATGGGAGGTCCCTGCACACAGAAAAACTCACTCACTGTTGTGAAATAAGCTGGGAAAGAAAAGGACCTTCAGGGAATCAAGGGAGAATACAGTGGACAGTCTGTGGAAGGCAGGACAAAGTAATAACTGCACGCATGGAACACAATGCAGCTCTGCGCATTCCATCCTGAATGGTGAGTTGTCTGTTGCAAAGGGGGTCTGGGTGAGGATGCTGGAAAATGGAGTTTGGAGTGCAGACCCAGAAAGGGGACAGCTGTTGGCTGTGAAGGGACAGCCAGAAGGGACAGGATTAAGAATCTCCACAACTGGGAAAGTCTGCGGAAAAAGCCCGAGACACTATAGAAGCAAGATATCATTGTTGAATTGTGCGCAAGGGGGCGGACCTGCCATTACAACCCCTTTCCCCACCTGCTGGCTTCTTTAGCCTCTGTGAGCAATGGGTGAGGCTCCCATCTGAGCAGGCCCACCTGCCCCTCATGCCAGAGTTTCCTCCACCCACGTGGGCTCCAGGAACTTGAGTGCTGCCAATCCTAAAGCCTCCTTGGGAATCAGCCATGCACCTGCCTGGGATGAGAATCTCTGATGCTGGCAGGGGCTGAGTGCTAAAGTGTGGGGTTGGGAGAATGAATCTGGGGAGAGGAGTATTATTGGCTGCACAGATACAGCAAAGGGGATGGGAGTTAAGGGATGCATGGAATGCCCCTAGAGGAAGCATGGTCTGCCTGGAAAGGGAGGAGGCATTGTTAAGAGGTGCATGGGTGGTGGGGTCGCCACCACCCGCACACATCAGCTCCTGCTTCTGCTGTTACTGGGAGAGACTCGCATCAGAATGAGTGCACCACAGTCTTTTGCAAATGCTTGCTGGTATTTGCTACAGCAGGCAACTTGCTCACACCCCAACTGTGGTTACCATACACTTCCCTAGCCTGAGTAAGTGTCCCCCCAAGCAGCTGCTGTTTTCACTCCCTCTTGCCTGGGCAAGGAACAGATGCCTGAGGGTTGTATACACACAGAGGTGGGGTCAAAACCAAAGCTGAGCCCCAGGGGTGGTTCAACTAAGGAAGAGGAATGGAAATCTTTCTGTGCAGCTGCACAAGCCACAGATTAAATCCCCGAGATTAGCTTGGTAAATCTTGCATCTGTGGAATACCTGAATAGACAATGAGTGTTCCCAGAATTGAGATGGGTCTACCATTCGCAGCAGTGGAGGGCAAGTACATGTGGGAGTCAGGCCAGGTCAGATTCTGAGCTGGACCCACAGTGCCCACAGCAGGTCCAGAGACCTATCTAGAGGTATTAGAAGGCCTCCTGGGGAGGCAGGGATTGGCTCTGGCTTACTGTGGGAGCAAGGACATGGATGGGGAAGCCCCAGGAAAATATTCTTGTTACCATTATTCTTTTATTCTTTGTTTCATTTTGTTCAGTTCTTGGTATTGTTGCTTTTATTATTTGTTTTACTTTTATTTTTATTTTTTAAAAAATTTAATGTATATATTTTTATTTTTCTATTCTTACTTTGCTTTTTTGTTGGTTAGTGGTTTTTCTTGGTTTTGTTCTCTCTTTTTTTTTAGTGTTTTTATGTATCTCTTTTATAATTTTTTCACTATTTTTGTTGTTTGCTTTCTGGTTTTGTTTTATTTTTCATATTTTGTTTCTGTTAGTTTAGTCCTTATTGACTCTTCTCATTTTTGAATTCCTTGTTTGTTCTCTTTTTTTCTTAATTTTTTATATTTCTTCTGTGTGTGTGTATGTGTGTGTGTTGTATTGTTGTTGCTGATCTTTGTTTGCTGTTGTTTTTGCTACTTGTCTTGGCTTTTGTTTGTTTTCTTTTCTTTTTTTCTATCTTCTTCTCTTTTTTTTATCTCTGGCCACATGGTGCAGCTTGCAGGCCCTTGATTCCCCAGCCAGGGTTTGGGTCTGGGCCATTGGGGCGTGAGGTCCAAGTTCAGGATGCTGGACGGCCAGAGAATTCCCAGGTTCGGGGAATATTAATCAGTATTCATAGTCCTGGAAGCAACCATATGGGCACCAAGACCTGGCCCACATAATGGTCTGCAAGCTCCAGTGTTAGACACCTCACACCAAACAACAAGCAAGACAGGAACACAGCACGACCCAAGAGAAGAAAGGCTGCCTAAAGTGATACTAGGCTCACAGACACGCCAAAAACACCACCTAATGCTGCCCTGTGATTCAGAGGGAAAAGACTCAGCTCCTCTGCCAGAGTGCAGGCACCAGTCCATTCCACAAGGAAGCCAACACAAGCTGCTAGACAACACTCATTCACCAGGGGACAGACAACAGAAGCAAGAGTAGCTACGACCCTGCAGCCTGCAGAAAGGAGACCATAAGTAAAAACATTAGGTTAGACAAAATGACACGATAAAGAAATATGCTGCATATGAAGGAGCATGGTAAAATCCCACACGACCAAATAAATGAAGAGGAAATAGGCAACCTACCTGAAAAAGAATTCAGAGTAATGATAATAAAGATGATCCAAGATCTAGGAAATAGAATGGAGGCATGGATCGAGAAGATAAAAGAAATGTTTAACAAGGACCTAGAAACACTAAAGAACAATCAGTGATGAACAACACAATAACTGAAATAAAGAAGTACACTAGAAGGAATCAATAGCATAATAACTGAAGCAGAAGAACAGATAATGAGCTGGAAGATAGAAGGGTGGAAATAACTGCCGAGGAGTAGAATAAAGAAAAAAGAATGAAAAAAAATGAGGACAGTCTCAGAGACTTCTGGGACAATATTAAATGCACGAACATTCAAATTATAGTAGTCCCAGAAGATGAGAAAGGGAAAGGGCCTGAGAAAATGTTTAGAAGATTATACTAGAAAACTTCCCTAACATGGGAAGGGAAAGAAAAACCGAAGTCCAGGAAGTGCAGAATCCCATACAGGATAAACCCAAGGAGAAACATGCCAAGACATATATTATTTAAACTATCAAAAATTAAATGAAAAGAAAAAATATTAAAAGCAGCAAGGGAAAGACAACAAATAAACTACAAGGGAATACCCATAAGGTTATCAGCTGATTTCTCAGCAAAAATTCTTCAGGACAGAACGGACTGGCAGGACATATGTAAAGTGATGAAAAGGAGAAACCTACAACCAAGATTAGTTTACCCAGCAAGGATGCCATTCAGATTCTATGGGGAAATCGAAAACTGTACAGACAAGCAAAAGCTAACAGAATTCAGCACCACCAAAAAAGCTTTACAACAAATAATAAAGGAACTTCTCTAGACAGGAAACACAAGAGAAGAAAAAGACCTACAAGAAAAAACACAAAACAATTAAGAAAATGGCAATAGGAACATACATTTCAATAATTACCTTAAATGTAAATGAATTAGATGCTCCACTGAAAGACACAGACTACCTGAATGGATACAAAAACAAGACCTGTATACATGCTGTCTACAAGAGACCCACTTCAGACCTAGGGACACACACAGACTGAAAGTGAGGAGATGGAAAAAGTTATTTCATGCAAATGGGCATCAAAAGAAAGCCGGAGTAGCAATCCTCATATTAGACAAAATAGACTTTAAAATGAAGACTGTTACAAGAGACAAGGAAGGATACTACATAATGATCAAGGGATAAATTCAAAAAGAAAATATAACAATTCTAAATATTTATGCATCCAACATAGCAGCACCTCAATACATAATGCAAATGCTAACAGCCATAAAAGCGGAAATCAACAGTAACATAATAATAGTGGGGTACTATAACACTCCACTTACACCAATGGACAGATCATCCTTACAGAAAATTAATAAGGAAACGCAAGCTTTCAATGACACATTAGACCAAATAGATTTAATTGATATTTATAAGACATTCCAACTGAAAGCAGCAGAATAAATTTTCTTCTCAAGTGCTCATGGAACAATTTCCAGAATAGATCATATCTTGGGTCACAAATCAAGCTTCAGGAAATTTAAGAAAATTGAAATTGTATCAAGCATCTTTTCTGAACACAACACTATGAGAAATCAATTACAGGAAAAATAATGGAACAAATACAAACACATGGAAGCTAAACAATACCCTACTAAATAGCCAAAAGATCACTGAAGAAATCAAAAAATACCTAGAAATAAATGACAACAAAAACAAGATGACCAAAAACTAATGGGATACAGGAAAAGAAGTTCTATGAAGGAAGTTTATAGTAATAAAATCCTACCACAAGAAACAAGAAAAATCTCAAAGAAACAAAATAATCTTACACCAAAACCAACTAGAGAAAGAAGAAAAAGCAAAACACAAAGCTAGTAGAAGGAAAGAAATCATAAAGATCAGAGCAGGAATAAATGAAATAGAAATGAAGAAAAAGACCAGAGGGCAAACAGAAGAAGCAAGAAGAACTACAAGCCTGTAGCCTGTGGAACAAAAGCCATATTCACAGAAAGATAGACAAGATGAATATACAGATGGCTATATACCAGATGAAGGAACAAGATAAAACCCCAGAAAAACAATTAAAAGAAGTGGAGATAGGCAAACTTCCAGAAAAATAATTCAGAATACTGATAGTGAAGATGATCTAGGACCTTGGAAAAAGAATGGAGGCAAAGATCGAGAAGATGCAAGAAATGTTTAAAAAAGATCTAGAAGAATCAGAGAACAAACAAAGAGAGATAAACAACACAATAACTGAAATGAAAATGACACTAGAAGGAATCAATAGCAGAATAACTGAGGCAGAAGAATGGATAAGTAACCTGGAAGACAGAATGGTGGAATTCACTGCTGTGGAATAGAATAAAGGAAAAAGAATGAAAAGAAATGAAGACAGCCTAAGAGACATCTGGGACAACACTAAATGCAACAACATTTGCATTATAGGGGTCCCAGAAGGAGGAGAGACAAAGGACTTGAGAAAATATTTGAAGAGATTATAGTCAAAAACTTCCCTAACGTTGGAAAGGAAATAGCCACCCAAGTCCAGGCAATGCAGAGAATCTCAGGCAGGATAAACCCAAGGAGAAACACACTGAGCCACATAGTAATCAAGTTGTCAAAATTAAAGACAAAGAAAAATTATTGAAAGCAGCAAGGTAAAAATGACAAATAACATACAAGGGAACTCCCATAAGGTTAACAGCTGATTTCTCAGCAAAAACTCTACAAGCCAGAAGGGAGTAGCATGATATACTTAAAGTGATGAAAGGGAAGAACCTACAACCAAAATTACTCTACCCGGCAAGGATCTCATTTAGTTTCGATGGAGAAATCAAAAGCTTTACAGACAAGCAAAAGCTAAGAGAACTCATCACCACAAAACCAGGTCTACAACAAATGATAAAGGAAGTTCTCTAAGTGGGAAACACAAGAGAAGGAAATAACTTACAATAGCAAACCGAAAACAATTAAGAAAATGGTCATAGGAACATACATATCGATAATTACCTTAAACATGAATGGATTAAATGCTCTAACCAAAACTCACAGGTTCGCTGAATGGATACAAAAACAAGACCCATATATATGTTGTCTACAAGAGACCAACTTCAGACCTACAAACACATACAGACTGAAAGTGAGGGGATGGAAAAAGATATTCCATGTAAATGGAAATCAAAAGAAAGCTGGAGCAGCTATACTCATATCAGGTAAAATAGACTTTAAAATAAAGACTGTTACAAGAGACAAGGAAGGACACTACATAATGCTCAAGGGATCAATCCAAGAAGAATATGTAACAATTATAAATATATATGCACCCAACATAGGGGCATCTTCATACATAAGGCAACTGCTAACATCTATAAAAGGGGAAATCAATAGTAACACAATAACAGTGGGGGACGTTAACATCCCACCTACACTAATGGACAGATCATCCAAAATGAAAATAAATAAGTAAACAGAAGCTTTAAGTGACACAATAGACCAGATAGATTTAATTGATATTTATAGGACATTCCATTCAAAAACAGCAGATTACACTTTCAAGTGCACCGGAACATTCTCCAGGATAAATCACATCTTGGTTCACAAATCTAGCCTCAGTAAAGTTAAGAAAATTGAAATCATATCAAGTTTCTTTTCTGGCCACAACGCTATGAGATTGGAAATGAATTACAGGGAAAAAAAATTTAAAAACACAAACATATGTAGGCTAAACAATACGTTACTAAAAAACCAAGAGATCACTAAAGAAATCAAAGAGGAAATCAAAAATACTAGCGAATCAAATAGAGCAGTTTGTTAACAGGATATACAGTGTGGCACTGTTAAATTTATTCCTGGAATGTAAGAATGGGTCAGTATGTAAAAATTACTCAAACTAAAACATCACATTAACGGATGGAGGAAAAAATGGCATAATCATCTCAATTGTTTCATAAAAATAACATTTGACAGAATTTAATATCTTTTTATGATTAAAACAAAACAGAAGTTGAAACAACTTTGATATAACAAATAGCAATTACAAAAACTTACAACTGGGAGGAGCTTCAAGATGGCAGAAGAGTAAGACGTTGAGATCACCTTCCTCCCCACAAATACATAAAAAATACATCTACATGGGGAACAACTCCAACAGAACACCTACTGAACACTGACAGAAGACCTCAGACATCCTAAAAGGCAGGAAACTCCCCACTTAGCTGGGTAGGGCAAAAGATAAAAGAAAAAACAGAGACAAAAGAATAGGGACAGGACCTACACCAGTGGGAGGAGCTGTGAAGGAGAAAAGGTGTCCACACACTAGGAAAGCCCTTTGTGGGCAGAGAGGGGTGCAGAGGGCAAAGTGGAGAGATTCCCGCACGGAGGACCAGTGCCGACCAGCACTCACCAGCCGGAGAGGATTGTCTGCTCACCCTCTGGGGTGGGCGTGGGCTGGGAGCTGAGGCTCGGGCTTCAGGAGGTCGGATCCCAGGGGGAGGGCTGAGGTTGGCTGCGTGAACAGAGGTTGAAGGGGCTAGTGCGCCACTGCTAGCCTGGAGGGATTCCAGGAAAAAGTCTGGAGCTGCTGAAGAGGCAAGAGACTTTTTCTTGCCTATTTGTTTCCTGGTGCCAGAGGAGAGGGGATAAAGAGCACCACTTAAAGGAGCTCCAGAGACCGGCACTAGCTGTGGCATTCAGTGCAGACTCCAGAGACAGACATGAGATGATAAGGCTGCTACTGTGGCAACAAGAAGCCCGTGTGCAAGCACAGGTCACAATCCACAACTCTCCTCCTGGAAGCCTGTGCAGCCCGCCACTGCCAGGGTCCCATGATCCACGGACAACTTCCCCGGGAGAACACACATTGTGCCTCAGGCTGCTGCAACATCACGCCTGCATCTGCCACTGCAGGCTCACCCTGCACTCCGTACCCCTCCCTCCCCCTAGCCTGAGTGAGCCAGAGACCCTGAATCAGCTGCTCCTGTAACCCTGTCCTGTCTGAGCAAAGAACAGATGCCCTCAGTCGACTTACACACAGAGGCAGGTCTAAATCCAAAGCTGAACTCTGGCAGCTGTGCCAACAAAGAAGAGTAATGGAAATTTCTCCAAGCAGCCTCAGGAGCAGCAGATTAAATCTCCACAAACAACTTGATGTACCCTGCCTTTGTGGAATACCTGAATAGACAATGAATCATCCCAAATACAGGAGGTGGGCTTTGGGAGCAATGATATATATTGTTGTTCCTCCTTTTTCTCTTTTTGTGAGTGTATTTGTGTATGCTTCTGTGTGTGATTTTGTCTGTTTAGCTTTGTTTTTACCATTTGTCCTAGGGTTCTGTCTGTCCATTGTTTGTTTTTTGGTTTTCTTTTTTTTTTTTTTTTTTTCGGTACGTGGACCTCTCACTGTTGTGGCCTCTCCCGTTGCAGAGCACAGGCTACGGACATGCAGGCTCAGCAGCCATGGCTTATGGGTCCAGCCACTCCGTGGCATGAGGGATCTTCCCGGACCGGGGCATGAACCCATATCCCCTGCATTGGCAGGCGGACTCTCAACCACTGCACCACCAGGGAAGCCCTGGTTTTCTTTTTTTTTTAGTATAGTTTTTAGAACTTGTTATCATTAGTGGATTAGTGGATTTCTGTTTTGGTTTGGTTGCTCGCTTCTTTCTTTTTTTCATTACTATTTTAATTTTTTTAAATAATTATTTTGATTATTTTATTTTATTGTACTTTATTTTATTTTATCTTCTTCTTTCTTTCTTATATTTCTCCCTTTTATTCTGAGCCATGTGGATGACAGTCTATTGGTGCTCCAGCCAGGTGTCAGGGCTATGCCTTTGAGGTGGGAGAGCCAAGTTCAGGACACTGGTCCACAAGAGGACTCCTAGCTCCACATAATATCAAATGGTGAACATCTCCCAGAGATCTCCATCTCATCGCCAAGACCCAGCTCCACTCAACGACCAGCAAGCTACAGTGCTGGACACCCTATGCCAAGTAACTAACAAGATAGGAACACAACCCCACCCATTAGTAGAGAAGCTGCCTAAAATCATAATAAAACCACAGACACCCCAAAACACACTACCAGACATAGACCTGCCCACCCGAAAGACAATATCCAGCCTCATCCAGCAGAACACAGACACTACTCCCCACCACTAGGAAACCCACACAACACACTGAAACAACCATGAACACTGTGGACAGACACCAAAAACAATGGGATCTATGAACCTGAAACCTGCAAAAAGGAGACCCAAACACAGTAAGTTAAGCAAAATGAGAATACAGAAAAAGACACAGCACATGAAGGAGCAGGGCAAAAACCCACAAGAACTAACACAAAGAAAGGGGAAATAGTCAGTCTACCTGAAAAAAAAAAAAACAGAATAATGATAGTAAAGAGAATCCAAAATCTTGGAAATAGAATGGAGAAAATATAAGAAACGTTAAACAAGGATCTAGAAGAACTAAAGAGCAAACAAACAATGATGAACAACACAATAAATGAAATTAAAAATTCTCTAGAACGGATCAATATCATTAAAATTGAAGCAGAAGAGCGGATAAGTGACCTGGAAGATAAAATAATGGAAGTAACTACTGCAGAGCACAATAAAGAAAAAAAGAATGAAAAGAATTGAGGACAGTCTCAGAGACCTCTAGGACAACTTTAAATGCAACAACATTTGAATTATAAGGGTCCCAGAGAAAAATAGAAAAAGAAAGGTACTGAGAAAATGTTTGATGCGATTATAGTTGAAAACTTCCCTAATGTGGGAAAGGAAATAGTTAATCAAGTCCAGGAAGCACAGAGAGTCACATACAGGATAAATCCAAGAAGACACATATTAACCAAACTATCAAAAATTAAACACAAAGAAAAAATACTAAATGCAACAAGTGAAAAACAAATAACACACAAGGGAATCCCCATAAGGTTAACAACTTATATTTCAGCAGAAACTCTGCAAGCCAGAAGGGAGTGGCAGGACATAATTAAAGTGATGAAGTAGAAAACCTACAACCAAGATTACTCTACCCAGCAGGGACCTCATGCAGATTTGATGGAGAAATTAAAACATTTACAGACAAGCAAAAGCTAAGAAAATTCAGCACCACCAAACCAGCTTTACAACAAATGCTAAAGGATCTTCTCTAGGCAAGAAACCAAGAGAAGGAAAAGACCTACAATAATAAACCCAAAACAATTAAGAAAATGGTAATAGGAACATACATAATGATTATTACCTTCAAAGTAATTGGATCAAATGTTCTAACCAAAAGACATAGACTGGCTGAATGGATCCAAAAACAAGACCCAGATATATGCTGTCTACAAGAGACCCATTTCAGACCTAGGGACACATACAGACTGAAAGTGAGGGGATGGAAAAAGATATTCCATGCAAAAGGAAATCAAAAGAAATCTGGAGTAGCAATTCTCATATCAGACAAAATAGACTTTAAAACAAAGATTATTAAAAGAGGAAAAGAAGGACACTACATAATGATCAAGGGATCAATCCAGGAAGAAGATATTAGAATTTTAAACATGTATGCACCCACATAGGAGCACCACAATGCATAAGGCAAATACTAACAGCCATAAAAGGGGAAATCGACAGTAACACAATCATAGTAGGGGACTTTAACACTGCACTTTCACCAATGGACATATCATCCAATATGAAAATAAATAAGGAAACACAGGCTTTAAATGATACATTAAACAAGACGGACTTAACTGATATTTAAAGAACATTCCATCCTAAAACAACAAAATACACTTTCTTTTCAAGTGCTTATAGAACATTCTTGAGCATAGATCATATCTGTTGTCACAAATCAAGCCTTGGTAAATTTCAAAAAAGAAAATAAATCGTATCAAGTATCTTTTTGAACCACAATGCTATGAGAGTAGATATCAATTACAGGAAAAAATGTGTAAGAAATACAAACACATGGAGGCTAAGCAACATGCTGCTTAATAACCAACAGATCACTGAAGAAATCAAAGAGGAAATTAAATAATACCTACAAACAAATGACAATGAAACACAATTGCAAAACCTATGAGATGCAGCAAAAGCAGCTCTAAGAGGGAAGATTACAGCAATACAATCCTACCTTAAGAAACAAGAAACATCTCAAATAAACAATCTAACCTTAAACCTAAAGCAATTAGAGGAAGAAGAACAAAAAACCCCAAAGTTAACAGAAGGAAAGAAATCATAAAGATAATCAGAAATCAATGAAAAAGAAATGAAGGAAATGATAGCAAAGATCAATAAAAGTAAAAGCTGGTTCTTTGAGAAGATAAAACTGATAAACCATTAGCCAAACTTATGAAGAAAAAAAGAGAGAAGACTCAAATCAATCAAATTAGAAAGGAAAAGGAGAAGTAACAACTGACACTGCAGAAATACAAAGGACCATGAGAGATTACTACAAGCAACTCTATGCCAATAAAATGGACAACCTGGAAGAAATGGACAAATTCTTAGAAATGCACAACCTGCTGAGACTGAACCAGGAAGAAATAGAAAATATGAATAGACCAATCACAAGTACTGAAATTGAAACTGTGATTAAAATTCTTCCAACAAAAAAAAGCCCAGGACCAGATGGTTTCACAGGCAAATTATATCAAACATTTACAGAAGAGCTAACACCTATCCTTCTCAAACTCTTCCAAAATATAGCAGAGGGAGGAACACTCCCAAACTCATTCTACGAGGCCACCATCACCTTGATACCAAATACAGGCAAGGATGTCACAAAGAAAGAAAACTACAGGCCAGTATCACTGATGAACATAGATGCAACACCCCCCCCCAAAAAAACTATCAAACACAATCCAACAGCACATTAAAAGGATCATACACCATGATCAAGTGGGGTTTATTCCAGGAATGTATGGATTCTTCAATATATGCAAATCAATCAATGTGATGCACCATGTTAACAAAGTGAAGGAGAAAAACCATATGATCATCTCAACCGATGCAGAGAATGCTTTCAAAAATTGCAAAAGACAATTATGATAAAAACTCTCCAGAAAGTAGCTATAGAGGGAACTTTCCTCAACATAATAAAGGCCATATATGACAACTCCAGAGCCTACATCATCCTCAATGGTGAAAAACTGAAGCCATTTCCACTAAGATCAGGAACAAGACAAGCTTGCCTACTCTCACCACTATTATTCAACATAGTGTTGGAAGTTTTAGCCACAGAAATCAGAGAAGAAAAAGAAATGAAAGGAATCCAAGTGGAAAACAAGAAGTAAAGTTGTCATTGTTTGCTGATGACATGCTACTGTACATAGAGAACCCTAAAGTAGCTACCAGAAAACTACTAGAGCTAATCAATGAATTTGGTAAAGTAGCAGGATACAAAATTAATGCACAGAATTCTCTTGCATTCTTATACACTAATGATGAAAAATCTGAAAGTGAAATTAAGAAAACACTCCTGTTTACCATAGGAACAAAAAGAATAAAATATCTAGGAAGAAACCTACCTAAGGAAACAAAAGACCTGTATGCAGAAAATTATAGGGCACTGATGAATGAAATTAAAGATGATACAAATAGATGGAGAGATATACCATGTTCTTGGATTGGAAGAATCAACATTGTGAAAATGACTCTACTACCCAAAACAATCTAAGTATTCAATGCAACCCCTATCAAACTACCACTGGCATTTTACATAGAACTAGAATGGAAAATTTCACAATTTGTATGAAAACACAAATGAACCCGAATAACCAAAGAAATCTTGAGAAAGAAAAACGGAGCTGGAGGAATCAGGTCCCATGACTTCAGACTATACTACAAAGCTACAGTAATCAAGACAGTATGGTACTGTCACTAAAACAGAAATATAGATCAATGGTACAGGATAGAAAGCCCAGAGATAAACCCACGCACCAATGGTCACCTTTTCTTTGATAAAGCAGGCAAGAATATACAGTGGAGAAAAGACAGCCTCTTCAATAAGTGGTGTTGGGAAAACTGGACAGCTCCACGTAAAATAATGAAATTAGAACACTCCCTAGCACCATAAACAAAAATAAACTCAAAATGAATTAAAGACCTAAATGTAAGGCCAGACTTTATCAAACACTTAGAGGAAAACATAGGCAGAACACTCTATGACATAAAACACAGCAAGATCCTTTTTTACCCACCTCCTAGAGAAATGGAAATAAAAACAAAAATAAACAAATGAGACCTAATGAAACTTAAATATTTTGCACAGCAAAGGAAACCATAAACAAAACCTAAAGACAGCCCTCAGAATGGGAGAAAATATTTGCAAATGAAGCAACTGACAAAGGATTAACTTCCAAAATGTACCAGCAGCTCATGCAGCTCAGTATCATAAAAACAAACAACCCAATCCAAAAATGGGCAGAGGACCTAAATAGACATTTCTCCAAAGAAGATGTACAGATTGCCAACAAACACATGAAATAATCCTCAACGTCATTAATCATTAGAGAAATGCAAATCAAAACTACAATGAGATATCATCTCACACTGGTCAGAATGGCCATCATCAAAAAATCTACAAAGAATAAATGCTGGAGAGGGTGTGGAGAAAAGGGAACCCTCTTACACTGTTGGTGGGAATGTAAATTGATACAGCCACTATGGAGAACAGTATGGAGGTTCCTTAAAAAACTAAAAATAGACCTACCATATGACCCAGGAATCCCACTACTGGACATATACCCTGAGAAAACCATAATTCATAAACAGTCATGTACCACAATGTTCATTGTATCTCTATTTACAATAGCCAGGATATGGAAGCAACCTAAGTGTCCATCAGCAGATGAAAGGATAAAGAAGATGTGGCACATATATACAATGGAATATTGCTCAGCCATAAAAGGAATGAATTTCAGTTTTTTATAGTGAGGTGGATGGATCTAGAGTCTGTCAAACAGAGTAAATGAAAGAAGTCAGAAAGAGAAAAACAAATACCGTATGCTAGCACATTTATATGGAATCTAAAAAAAAAAAAATTCTTCTGAAGAACCTACGAGCAAGACAGGAATAGAGATGCAGATGTAGAGAATGGACTTGAGGACATGGGGAGGGTGAAGGGTAAGCTGGGACAAAGTGAGAGAATGGTGTGTACCTATATACACTTCCAAATGTAAAATAGATAGCTAGTGTGAAGCAGCCACATAGCACAGGGAGATCAGGTCAGTGCTTTTTGATCACCTAGCGGGGTGGGATATGAAGGGTGGGAGGGAGGGAGACATAAGAGGGAGGAGATAAGGGTATATATATATATATATATATATATATATATATATATATATATATGTATGTATGTATAACTGATTCACTTTGTTATAAAGCAGAAACTAACACACTATTGTAAAGCAATTATACTCCAATAAAGATTTTAAAAATAGAAACAAAAAAACCTTAAATCTTACTTCATACTCAATCATTAAAGCAATATTTTTTCTCCAAAATTAGGAGAAATACAATGATGAGAACTTCCACCACTTCAATTCAACATAGCATTGGTAGTTATAACCAGGGTAATTAGTGAAGAAAAAGATATAAAGAAAATCCACATTGGAAAGTAAGAAGTAAAATGATCTCATGCAAAATGACAAGATCTTCTGTTTAGAACACCCTAAAGATTCCACCAAAAAAACCCCAAAACGGTTAGACCTAATAAACCAATTCAGCAAATTTTCTGAATACAAAAACAATGCACAAAAATCAGTTGTGTTCTATATACTACCAATGAACAATCTGAAAAAGAAATTAAGAAATTAGTTCAATTTACAGTACTAATGAAAAGAATAGAATACTTAGAATTTAACTTAACTTAGGAGTTAAAAGACTTGTACACCAAAATCTGTAAACATTGCTGAAAAAAATTAAAGAAGAAATAAAATAATGGAAAGACATCAGGTGTTCACAGAGTCGAAATCTTACTATTGTTGCCTTGTCGATACTCACCAAAGCAATCTATAGATTCAATGTAATCCCTATGAAAATCCCAATTATATTTTTTGCGGAAATGGAAAAATTCTTCTGAAATTTCATCTGGAATCTCAAGGGACTCAAATAACAAGTACAAATAACAAAAACACTTTTGGAAAAAAAAAAGTTGCAGTATATACTAAAGAGGATAAAACAAATATAGGCAATAGTGATAAACAAAGAAACAATAAATTAGAGTTAATTCTATGTACTTGTTACATAATGAAAACATTTTTTTAAAATTCAAAAACACTATGATATGGAAACAAATTCCCAGCATATCATACTATAGGGAATGGCGTGTTTGGAAGATTCCAAGGGAAAAGAGAAAATCTTACATAGTTCTGAATTATCTATAAATATTTATAAAATTATATATTAAAGGGCTTCCCTGGTGGCACAGCGGTTGAGAGTCCACCTGCCGATGCAGGGGACGTGGGTTCATGCCCCGGTCTGGGAAGATCCCACATGACATGGAGCAGCTGGGCCCGTGAGCCATGGCCACTAAGCCTGCATGTCCGGAGCCTGTGCTTCACAAGGGGAGAGGCCACAACAGTGAGAGGCCCGCGTACCGCAAGACAAAAAAATTATATATTAAAATGTTTTTATTACAGAGTTTAGAATTCCTTTTTTCTCTGTGTTAATCTCATTCTTGCAGGGATACGTGTTTGTGTTTGTCTTATGTATTGTGTTGTAAGTGTAATTTATCATATTGAATGTAGAATAAAATAAATGAGACAACAGACCAATCTGCTCTTTTTGTCCTTGAGCTGGATAAATGGTTAAAAAGGATAATGAAGAGAATTATAGCTAACTTGGCTTGTATGTGCTAGATTGTTATTGTACCTATTATGCTTTTTTTTATATGAAATGTATCAGAACTTCAAAAATGTATTGTTATTAAAATATTGCTGTCTGAGGTATTTTTAGACCACAAAGCAAGACAACAGGTCAATGAGCAGAGAAGAGTTGTAAGAAATGAAGGTGAAATTTCAAGGCAAGAAAGAAGGGCTTAAGATTTTTCTCTTTCTCTGAACCCTTTAGGGGTTTTTTGTGTCCTGGACACAGAGATGTAAGAAAAATATTCATTGCTTGGGTATAAATTGGCCTTGTATTTGCTGCGTGTCAGGATGCATTAGGAATAAGATCCTTACACTAGGACTGGGAAAATATAGTATGAGTCACATATAATAATACTTTTACTTTCTATTTTATTTATTTCTATTTTCTTTATATTTCAGTAACTTCTCAGGAAAGTTATAGCCTGGTCACTGTTGTATTTTGTTGCATTACACTTGAGGAGAAGTGGCAATACATTTACGTAAAACTTCTTCAAAGTGAAAAATGTCATATACTCTTCAGATCTGGCTGGATACTCATTTCTCTCAACTTGCAGAAACTCTGAGTATCCCTCAATTCATTTTTTTTCTTTAATTTTTGTTTTAATTAACTATATTTTCAATTATTTTCTTGTGTATCTCCCTAACTGAATATTATGACTGAAGTTAGGGACAGTGTCTTTTTAACTTGACACCAAAAAACTTGTCTATATTTTATCCAATATTCAAATTCCCTGTCATATCTATAAAAGCTCAAAATTTTTTCTGCATAAATAAATAAATTGATATAGTTGAGAAAATAGCACATACGAATATATTCTTTTTTTTTTTTTTTTTTCTTTTTTTGCGGTATGTGGGCCTCTCACTGTTGTGGCCTCTCCCGTTGCGGAGCACAGGCTCCGGATGCACAGGCCCAGCAGCCATGGCTCACGGGCCCAGCCGCTCCGCGGCATATGGGATCCTCCCAGACCGGGGCACGAACCCGTATCCCCTGCATCGGCAGGCGGACTCTTAACCACTGCGCCACCAGGGAGGCCCCATACGAATATATTCTGATTGAAAACATTTATATAGTTAAATTAGAAAATATGGTGCACCATGTTTTCTCAGGACATATACGGATAGAAGGGAATCAGTAAGTAAGTAGGAAATAACTTTTCTCATAACACTCTAATAAAACACATAAGAATTTAGTAAATATAGATGTCAAACTTTGGAAAAGGGTCCCCAACCCTGGACTTTGAAGATTTATGCCACATAGAGAAGGACCAACACTGTCAAATGACATAATAATGGGTTGGCAGAACACTGCACAGCAGCCCTGTTCTCCTCTGTAACTTTCATCAGATGGGAAAATATCCATTTCATCAGGTATATGATCAGAGGACAGGTTCATATTCTGTAGTTGCAATAATACAACGTGGTGGAAATATGGCTTGCTTTCTTGTTTTACCACGTTAGCAAATATAGTTCAGGGAGCATCAGCTACTCCTCTGGTTCATCAGGTGACTAATGTCCCAGCCCTAAGATTGCAGTTATATAGTGTTATGGATTGCTAACTACCTTTCTGGAAAGACACCATGCAGAACATAAATCTTTGACAGTTACCTTTATCTCTAAGATAGTTATAAGCATTTTAATGCAGTATCAGGAAACAACATGATATTTTTCTTTGCCTCAGATTTACATAAGAATCTAATAATTCCCTTGTAGCAAAGCAAATAATTATCTCTGGAAAAGCATTAGGGAAATCGAATTTGGTTATGTTTATTGTAGGAGGTATGATATATGATCCAGTTAAGCTAAATATGCTCCTGTAAAAACTGGTAAAAGAGTCTACCATTAAAGTGAAGGAGCTACAAATCGCCAAAAGAAATTGGAAGATCCTCCCCAGAAATACCATGTCTTTGATAGTACCAAAGAACTCATTTGGTTAGTCTTTATGGATTATTAGCTTTCTCACAAAATTGCCATTCAAAGTACACTAGAAATTGCTAAATTGCATAAATATCACAAGAGGATATTATAGTTTTTTATTTAGTACATATGGATGGGAACTGAGATGCTGCATTTATTCCACACTCCAGATAATACCAATGCTACTGGTACTTGGATCACACAGTAGCAACGAAGAGAGAAAAAGATGATAATATGTATTCCTAAACACATTCATCTGTTAAGATTATTATGAAACTTAGAAATGACCTTTAAGATAACAACATATTGTGAGGTTTAAATTATAAGTAAGAATAATACCTATGGCAATAGAAACACAAAAGATGGAATAGGGAAATGAAAATACATTGTTGAAAGGTTCTTACCTTATATATGAAGTGGTATAATAATAATAAATATAAAAATATTTGAAGGTAAACTATAATAATTTATCAATGTAGATTGTAAGCCTTATAGCAACAAGTAAAAGATTAAAACAAAGAGGTAGAGCTAATAATCCAATAGAGGACTCAATTTTTACCATTAAACAGTATTCAGTTCAAAAGAAGGCATGCAGGTAGGAGTAATAGAATTTAAAAATTGAGACATAAAGAAAATAAATATTAAATGGTAGTATTATCTCCAAAATAAATGTAATTATGGGACTAATTTTAACAATGCAATAAAAAGGCAGGTGTTATTAGGCAGGATACAAACATAAGATCCAACCATATGATGTCTATGAGAAGGATATTTTAATAGAAAGATAGAGGTAGATAAAAACTTGAAAGGATGAAAAAAAAATATTTAATGTAAACACTAATTGTAAGAAAACTATTTTTATATTGGATACATTAGAATTTAAAACAAATAATTTACCTAAGATAAATAAAAATATTTATAATGATAAAATAATCATTTTATGAAGAAGAGATAGCAGTTTTAAATGTGCCTAGTTATAGGGCTTAAAATATATAAATTAAAAACTGAAGGAATTCAAGAAGTAGCAAATCCACAAATGTAATTGAAAATTTCAACACTCTTAACAATTGATAACAGTAGGGAAAAATATCAGTAAGGATAAACTAGAGCAACACTGTCAACCAAATTGGCCTTATAGACTCTTATGAAACATGACACAAGTAATAATGAAATGCATATCCGTTTAAAATGAGCATTGAACATTTGCTGATGTAGATAATATGATGGGCCATAAAGCAAGTTCAATACAGTTTAAAGTGTAGAAATCATAAACAGAATGTTCTTTTACCAAAACAAATTTTTACAAATCAGTTTAAAAATCACAAGAAGAATTAGAATGCACTATAAACTAAATGATAATTAAAACATAACATATCAAAATTGTGGTACACATCTAGAGTACTGCTTTGAGGGAAATGTATAGCTTTTAATATTTACTTTAGAAAAAATAAGATTTAAGTCAATTATATAAATTTCGGCCCTAAGAGGAAACAAAAGGTGTAAACTGAACTCAATGTAAAAAATAAGTAAATAAGAAAAATAAGAGCAGAAATCAATAGAATAATAAATTGACAAAGAAAAAGAACTTCAATTATGTACTCATTATAATACCAATTCCATTACAAAAATTTTATACACACCTATGTGTAAGGGATATAAATATATTCATTAAAATATATATATTATATATATATAATGAACATATATAAATAGTCATAAAATTCTGAGGCCTGAATTTTTATATCCAAAAACTATTTTAGAAAACTAATATTCTTCAACAGGAGAGTAAATACAAAAATTATGCAATACTCATACAGTAAGATATTACTCAGCAATCATAAGTAATGCAGAGGGGCATGGTGAAGGAGCTTTGTACTGGAAGCATCTGGGGAATGAGCTCACAGCCTCTGCTGAGGTAGACCAGCTGCTTTCCCCTCAATGGGCTGTCATTTGCTTATCCGTAAAATGGGATTATAAAAGTTACCTTGAGACCCTTTGAGTTATAAAATGATGTTTATTAATTCAAGATATTTATTGAACTTATTTTATATATTTTAACTTATTTTAATTCTCAATACACTCCTATGAGGTTGATGGTCTGTTCTTGGTCCCCTTTTACAGAGAGGGTCAGTAACTGCCCATGGTCACATTGCAAGCAATGGAAAATGTAGAATTTGAACCAGGCAGTCTGGCTGCAGGGTCTTTGTCCTTAACCATTACACTCTATAGCTTTATGGTTTCATTTTCCATTTTCCATTCTTCTCTAGAAGAACATTTAAGTTGTTTTTTTTTTTTTTTTTTTTTGCAAATAAAAACACTGCTTCAATAAACATGCTTCCATGGAACTCTGTGTTTTCACATGCAAGTCTCTGCTACAGGTCAAATTAGTTAAACAATGAGGTTGTTAGACTGAGGTAACTCTAATGCCTTAGCTGCCTACAAAAGCAACCCAAAACCTAAATATACAGATTGCCAACAAACACATGAAAGAATGCTCAACATCATTAATCATTAGAGAAATGCAAATCAAAACTAAAATGAAATGGTGAAAAATTGAAACCATTTCCACTAAGATCAGGAACAAGACAAGGTTGCCCACTCTCACCACTCTTATTCAACATAGTTTTGGAAGTTTTAGCCACAGCAATCAGAGAAGAAAAGGAAATAAAAGGAATCCAAATTGGAAAAGAAGAAGTAAAGCTGTCACTGTTTGCAGATGACATGATACTATACATAGAGAATCCTAAAGATGCTACCAGAAAACTACTAGAGTTAATCAATGAATTTGGTAAAGTAGCAGGATACAAAATTAATGCACAGAAATCTTTGGCATTCCTATATACTAATGATGAAAAATCTGAAAGTGAAATCAAGGAAACACTCCCATTTACCATTGCAACAAAAAGAATAAAATATCTAGGAATAAACCTACCTAAGGAGACAAAAGACCTGTATGCAGAAAATTATAAGACACTGATGAAAGAAATTAAAGATGATACAAATAGATGGAGAGATGTACCATGTTCTTGGATTGGAAGAATCAACATTGTGAAAATGACTCTACTACCCAAAGCAATCTACAGATTCAATACAATCCCTATCAAACTACCAATGGCATTTTTCACAGAATTAGAACAAAAAATTGCACAATTTGTATGGAAACACATAAGACCCCGAATAGCCAAAGCAATCTTGAGAACGAAAAATGGAGCTGGAGGAATCAGGCTCCCTGACTTCAGACTATACTACAAAGCTACAGTAATCAAGACAGTATGGTACTGGCACAAAAACAGAAAGATAGATCAATGGAACAGGATAGAAAGCCCAGAGATAAACCCACGGACATATGGTCACCTTATCTTTGATAAAGGAGGCAGGAATGTACAGTGGAGAAAGGACAGTCTCTTCAATAAGTGGTGCTGGGAAAACTGGACAGGGACATGTAAAAGTATGAGATTAGATCACTCCCTAACACCATACACAAAAATAAGCTCAAAATGGATTAAAGACCTAAATGTAAGGCCAGACACTATCAAACTCCTAGAGGAAAACATAGGCAGAACACTCTATGACATAAATCACAGCAAGATCCTTTTTGACCCACCTCCTAGAGAAATGGAAATAAAGACAAAAATAAACACATGGGACCTAATGAAACTCAAAAGCTTTTGCACAGCAAAGGAAACCATAAACAAGACCAAAAGACAACCCTCAGAATGGGAGAAAATATTTGCAAATGAAGCAACTGACAAAGGATTAATCTCCAAAATTTATAAGCAGCTCATGCAGCTCAATAGCAAAAAAACAAACAACCCAATCCAAAAATGGGCAGAAGACCTAAATAGACATTTCTCCACAGAAGATATACAGACTGCCAACAAACACATGAAAGGATGCTCAACATCTTTACTCATTAGAGAAATGCAAATCAAAACTACAATGAGATATCATCTCACACCAGTCAGAATGGCCATCATCAAAAAATCTAGAAACAATAAATGCTGGAGAGGGTGTGGAAAAAAGGGAACACTCTTGCACTGCTGGTGGGAATGTGAATTGGTACAGCCACTATGGAGAACGGTATGGAGGTTCCTTAAAAAACTACAAATAGAACTACCATATGACCCAGCAATCCCACTACTGGGCATATACCCTGAGAAAACCATAATTCAAAAAGAGACATGTACCAAAATGTTCATAGCAGCCCTATTTACAATAGCCCGGAGATGGAAACAACCTAAGTGTCCATCATCGGATGAATGGGTAAAGAAGATGTGGCACATATATACAATGGAATATTACTCAGCCATAAAAAGAAATGAAATTGAGCTATTTGTAATGAGGTGGATGGACCTAGAGTCTGTCATACAGAGTGAAGTAAGTCAGAAAGAGAAAGACAAATACTGTATGCTGACACATATATATGGAATTTAAGAAAAAAAATGTCATCAAGAACATAGGAGTAAGACAGGAATAAAGACACAGACCTACTAGAGAATGGACTTGAGGATATGGGGAGGGGGAAGGGTAAGCTGTGACAAAGTGAAAGAGCGGCATGGACATATATACACTACCAAACATAAGGTAGATAGCTAGTGGGAAGCAGCCGCATAGCACAGAGAGATCAGCTCGGTTCTTTGTGACCGCCTGGAGGGGTGGGATAGGGAGGGTGGGAGGGAGACGCAAAAGGGAGGGGATATGGGAACAAATGTATATGTATAACTGATTAAATTTGTAAAATTAAAAAAAAAAAATAAAAATAAAAAAAAAAAATAAATAAAAAAAAAAAAACTAAAATGAGGTATCACCTCATACCAGTCAGAATGGTCATCATCAAAATATCTAGAAACAATAAATGCTGGAGAGGGTGAGGAGAAAAGGGAACCCTCTTGCACTGTTGGTAGGAATGTGAATTGATACAGCCACTATGGAGAACCGTATGGAGGTTCCTTAAAAAGCTAAAAATAGAGCTACCATATGACCCAGCAATCCCACTACTGGGCTTTATATACCCTGAGAGAACCATAATTCAAAAAGACACATGTACCACAATGTTCATTGCAGTACTATTTACAATAGCCAGGAAATGGAAGCAACCTAAGTGTCCACTGACAGATGAATAGATAAAGAAGATGTGACACATATATACAATGGAATATTACTCAGCCATAAAAAGAAATGAAATTGAGTTATTTGTAGTGAGGTGGATGGACCTAGAGTCTGTCATACAGAGTGAAATAAGTCAGAAAGCGAAAAACAAATACCATGTGCTAACACATATATATGGAATCTCAAACAAAAAAAAAAAACATGGTTCTGAAGAACCTAGGGGCAGGACAGGAATAAAGATGCAGACGTAGAGAATGGACTTGAGGACACAGAGAGGGGGGATGGTAAGCTGGGATGAAATGAGAGAGTGGTGTGGACATATATACACTATCAAATGTAAAATAGACAGATAGTGGGAAGCAGCCACATAGCACAGGGAAATCAGCTCAGTGCTTTCTGACCACCTAGAGGGGTGGGATAAGGAGGCTGGGAAGGAGAAACAAGAGGGAGGAGATATGGGGATATATGTATATGTATAGCTGATTCACTTTGTTATAAAGCAGAAACTAACACACCATTGTAAAGTGATTATACTCCAATATAGATGTTTTTAAAAAGTAAATAAAGTGCCTACTACAGTATTTGGCACATCCAAAATAAATAAAATAAAATAAAATACCTTGAGTGTGAGAAATCAAAACCTAAGGATAACTGATCACAAACAGGCATCTAGGCTTTTCCAAATAAGGCAACTGTTAAGCTAGAGCCTATCAAATGATTTCCTTGCTTTGCTTCCATATGTTCTCTATAATAAAGTCTTCCCCTTTGCTTCAAAACACTTCAGGTCTGGCTGCCTGATTCAAATCAATTTTTGCTCAAATAAACTCTTAAAATTAAAAAAAAAAGTAATGAACATTTGAATCACACACAACATTGATCAACCCCTAAAACATTTTGCTGAGACACATAAGCAAGAACAAAAGTGTGTATGCTGTATGATTTCATTTATGTGAAATACTAGAACAGGCAAAGGAATCCATAGTAACAGAAAGAAGAGCAAAATCAATGGTTGTCTGAGATAATTGTTGAGGTGGGTGTATGAGACTGAATGAAAAGGAATACATAAAGTGACATACTTTGTGGAAGTAAAAATATTGTGTACCTTTATAGAAGTGATGCTTGTGAGGGTGTATATATTTGGTAGTAATTACTGACCTTTTCTCTTAAACTGTATGAACCATATTTTTTTAATAAAGTTGATTAAGAAAAAATATAATTACACATTACAAGTTCATACTTATAATCAAAAACTCTATGAGAGCATCTGAAGCTTAAACTGAAATCATGCAACATATTTAAAAATATTTTAATTTTTTGACATTACTATCAAAAATGTATTTGTATATGTAAATAATGTACTTGATATAGTTTGTAGATATTTTCTTTGTATCTTTCTTATTCTCTTCTATATGACTTTATTTAATTTCCTGTATTCTCTCCAAATATATTCTTCATTTCCTTTCCCTTTTTTGATCCTACTACTCCATTCATCAGTCTTAATATATAATGATAGAATATTTGTATTATCTAAATTATTTCATAGTATATTGATAGTATACTGTAGTATACTGAGTCTAGCAACATAATATATGTTCTTTAAGAAGTACATGCATGAACTTTTGTGATTATTTTAAAATTTTCCTTCAAAAAATAGTCCCTCATCTAACAGGTTTTATTATGTGGTCTTTTCTAATTTCAGGAGGTAACAGCTTTTCATAGGAATATATAGAGTGATTTTAACTGCTGTTTTATTAATTACATATTTGGTGAGAATCAAGAAATTTATTGAATAATTTTAAAGTTCAAATTTTGCTTTATTTTCTATTTTCAAAAAACACTAACATAACCCCTTTGATAAACTAAGACTAACAATTACAACTTCAACTCTTTCAATATGCCATTATGTCCTATGAAAAATAACAAATCAAGAACATTATTCAGCTTAATAAAGTGAGGCACTAAATTTCCAATAATATTGCATTGATCCAATAATAAACAATATTTTCTACCTTTCAATCAATGCATACAATGTAAGGAGTTCTTCATCAGTCTTCTATAGGATAAAATGTCATGAAAGTCAATGTTCTTGTTTTTGCCAAAGAAAAGTAGAAAAAATCCAGCACATGACAAAATTACAAAATTTTATTGATTTTACTTAAACAAATTTACACAAGGAAAGTTAGTTCTTATAAGATAAAATCATCCTGGTTAGTCTCTTCACAGTCAATGACTTTAGGAGAACAAATTAATTAAAAGAGTATATTGTCTCCACATATTTCTCTAAATGTCTTTGCTGTGGCATTTAACTTCAGAGATTATGCAAGGAGTGAGTTTCCCAAATTACAACTAGCTCTTAGAAAAAAAATAAATAAATGTCTCTCTTTATCACTAGTGTATCTTTTTTAATATTGCATATGTTAGAAACATCTGTGAATCTCTTGAAGATTTTTCGGGTAACCATATTTATTTTCTTATTGCTGGTCATAATGAATATGTCAGCAGTCTGCTAGAATCTTATAGAATGTATAAACAGATGTGGTGTCATAATGTTGAGAAGTTAAAAAGAGAGAGACAGAAAAATACACAGATTTTTGAAGACTATAAGTCACAACCTACAGCAATCAAAATGTCAAAAGAATCAGTGTAAAGAAGACTATTTCTGGTATTTGAGTTCAAAGCTTGAATATATTTTTTGAAATGAAGAAATCAGTCTGGAAAGTGATATAAGAATGTTCCAACTTTAAAAAAAGAAAGAGGTCAACAAAGGACAAAAATACCATACATGGAAAATATTGCAGACACTTTCAGTATTCTGCATATATCCCTTGGTACTAGCTTTTTCAGTATTTGCTTATGGTTTCCTTCTAAAAGAAACTGTGACCCTTTATTTGAGGGCTTTCTCTAGACTCATAAGCATAAAGGAGCACCATCACATCTCCTGCATTCTACTGGCCAAAACAAGTCAAAAGGCACTCGTCATCTTAAGGGAATTAAACTACACTTTTTGATAGGAGAAGTTGCAAAGTCATATGCAATAGGTGTACATACTGAAAGGTTGGGGAGGCTGGGGCAATTTTTGAAAGTATGCTATCAAGTCCAGTCTCTGGCCCCAATTATTCCTGAATATCTCATAGTTAAATATGCTCAGCCCTATTTCAGGATTCCTGAAAGTCACTTCCAATCATGACAGTAGTCTCATTGAACCAGCATATCATTTTCTACATCAGATCTGGATGTAGTTCTTCAGATAGGGTGCCTTTTGATTTGGACAACTATGAAGCAAAAAGAAAAAAAAAGTTATTTCCCCCACACTCAAATACTCTATAGACAATAGTGAAACATGAACAGAGTAACAGAAGTTACTCTGTTTATGTTTCACTATTGTCTATAGTGGGAAGGAGATATAAGAGGGAGGAGATATGGGGATATATGTATATGTATATTTGATTCACTTTGTTATAAAACAGAAATGAACACACTATTGTAAAGCAATTATACTCCAATAAAGATGTAAAAAAAAAAAAAAAAGCAACTCTGAACATCAATCTGTGGCTGGAAAACCACAGCCTACACAATGACCCATGCTGAGAAGCTGTACAGACCCTTCATGCTCCAGCACTGTTTCACTCTGGTGTGAGGGTGCTGGTGCTGGGAGGCAGGAAGAAATGGAGCCAATGCTGATTAAACATTCAAGATCTCTGCTCTAGCAACTTGGGAACCAACTCCAACCTCAGTCACTCCACTAAGGCAGTGATGGACACTGAGCAGAGGTGAGGCCCTGGCTCACACCTGGCTCCAGCCCTAGCCCCTCAAAATCCTAGCAAGGTGATAGCAGCCAGCACATCCTGAGGAAAGATGTAACATATTCACATCAAATCCAGATCTATCACTAAAGCCATTGGGAACACACAGACTTCTAAGGATGCTCTCACATGAGGACACCCATTCAAGACCACAAT
This sequence comes from Mesoplodon densirostris, assembly GCF_025265405.1. Classification (NCBI taxonomy): domain Eukaryota; kingdom Metazoa; phylum Chordata; class Mammalia; order Artiodactyla; family Ziphiidae; genus Mesoplodon; species Mesoplodon densirostris. Next base: position 91,790,937 of record NC_082667.1, read on the forward strand.
AGGTAAATATTTCATCTAATTTCAGAGAAACCTAGAAGTTAAGAGAAATGAGAAGACAGGGGAATTAGTCTCAAATGGAAGAGCAAGACAAAACCCATGAAAAAACAAACAGTGAAACAGAAATAAACAATTTACCAGATAAATAATTCAAGGCAATAGTAATAAGAAAGCTAAATGAATTTGGGAAAAGAATAGATGAACACAGTGAGAATTATAACCAAGACCTAGAAAATATTAAAAGTACCAGCCAGAACTAGAGAATACAATAACTGAAATGAAAGACAGAATAGAAGGAATTAATAACAGACTAGGTGATACAGAAGAATGCATAAGTGATCTGGATAGAATAATGGAAATCAACCAATTTGAACAGCAAAAAGAAAAACAAATTAAAAAATAAAAACAGTTTAAGGGATCTATGAGATAACATCAAGCCTACCAACATTCACATTATAATGGTCTCAGGAGAAGAGAGAATGTCCAAAATGTATTTAATGACACTATGACTGAAAACTTCCCAAACTCAAAGAAGGAAACATATATATATAGGTACAGGAAGCACAGAGTGTCACAAACAAGATGAACCCAAACAGACACACACCAAGACATATCATAATTAAAATAGCAAAAGTTAAACAAAAAGCTTCTAAAGGCAACAAGAGAAAAACAAAGAGTTATATTCAAGGGAAGCCCCATAAAGCCTTCAGCTGATTTTTCAGTAGAAACATTGTAGGCCAGAAGAGATTGGCATGGTATACGCAAAGTGCTGAAAGGGGAAAACCTGCAACCTAATATACTCTATTGAGCAGGATTATTATTTAGAATTGAAGGAGAGATAAAGAAATTCTCAGACAAGCAAAAACTAAAAGAGTTAATAAATACTAAAGCTACCTTAAAAGAAATGTTTAAGGTCATCACTAAGTGGAAGAGAAAGGCTATAATAAGAAGAAAGAATGTACAGTAAAGGAAAGATTCCACTAGTAAAGGCAATATATATATATATATATATATATATATATATATATATATATATATATATATATATATCAAAGGCTGATGCTCAACTACACCAAGAAGCTAGTATAAAGTTTAAAAGACAAAGAAAAAATATAAAATTGACTATGACTATGATAATCATTAAATACATAATCATAAAGGGGTAAAATATGACATCAAAAAATATGGGGGAGGAGCATAAAAAACATCAGACCTTTTATAATGTGTTTGAACTTAAAGGACTACATTTAAAACAAGTAGATATAATTACCGGTCAATATATATGAACCCCAAGGTAACCATGAATCAAAAACCTACAGTAGACACACAAAAACTAGAGAGAAAAGAACATAAGTTTACCACTGAAGAAAATTATCAAGCCACAAGGGATGAAATAAAAAGAAAAAGAAAAAGAACAGAGAACTACAAAAACAACCAGAAAACAAGTAATAAACTGGCAATGAGTACATACCTATCAATAATCACTTTAATTGTCAATGGACTAAATACTGCAGTCAAAAGACACGGGATGGCAAATTACATAAAACAACAAGATCTATCTGTATGGTTCTTACAAGAGACTCACTTCAAAGCTAAACACACACAGAGACTGAAAGTGATGGGATGGAAAAAGATATTTCATGAAATACCAAGAAAGTGTGGATAGCAATATTCACGTCAGACAAAATAAACTTTAGAGTATAGTCTATAACAAAAAACATAGGAGGGCATTATATAATGATAAGAGGATCAATACAAGAGGGAGATATAATAATCTACACATATGCACCTAATATGGAGGTGCTTAAATACATAAAGCAAATATTAACAGACATAAGGGGAGAATTATTCCTTAATAAAATAATAGTAGAGAAATTTAACACTCCAAATACATCAATGGATATATCATGCAGACAGAAAATCATTAAGCAACAGTGGTCTTAAATGACACAATAGACCAGTTAAACTTAATAGATGTCTACAGACATTCCATCACAAAAGAGAAGATACACATTCTTTTCAAATGCATAGGGAACATTCTCCAGAATAGTTCACATACAAGGTTACAAAACAAGTCTCAACAAATTTAAGAGAATAGAAATTATATCAAGCATTTTTCCTGACCACACCATATGAAAATAAAAATCAATTACAGAAAAAAGGATGGGAAAAGTACAAATATGTGGAGACAAATAAAAAAGAAAGGGTCAATGTAGATCAAAGAGGAAATCAGAAAATATCTCCAGACAAATAAAAATGGAAACATAACTGTCTAAAATCTATGGGATGCAGCAAAAGCAGTTTTAAGAGGGAAGTTTATAATGACACAGACCAACCTCAAGAAATAAGAAGAGTCTCAAATAACCTAATCTACCATCTAAAGGAATTTGAAAAGAAGAACAAACAAAGCCCAAAGTCAGCAGAAGGAAGGAAATAATAAAGATCAGAGAGCAAACAAATAGAGACAAAAAAACAGAAAAGATCAATTGAAGTCAAGAGATGATTTTTGAAAGGATAAACAAAATTGATAAACCTTTAGCCAGATTCATCAAGAAGAAGAGTACTCAAATAAATAAAAAGAGAAATGAATGAGGAGAAATAACAACCAATACTACAGAGATACAAAAAATCATAAGAGAACACTATGAACAGTTATATGCAAATGAATTGGACAACCTAGAAGAAGTGGATAAATTTCTAGAAGCATGTAACCTGACAAGACTGAATCAGGAAAAAGTAGAGACTCTGAAGAGATAGATCATTAGTAGTGAAATTGAAATTGCAATAAAAGAAACTCTCAGCAAACCAAAGGCCAGGACCAGATGGTTTCACAGGGGAATTCTACCAAACATAAAAGGAAAAGCTAAAATCTATCCTTTCAGACGATTCTAAAAATTTGAAGAGGAGGGAACACTCCCAAATTCATTCTACAAGGCCATCATTACCTTGATACCAAAACCAGACAAAAACACTACAAAAAAGAAAATTATAGGCTGATACGCTCATGTATATAGATGCAAATGTGCTTAACAAAATATTAGCAAACCCAAATCAACAATAAACAAAAAGGATTATACACCATGATAAAGTGGGATTTATTCCAGGGTCACAAGGATGGTTTACTATTTGCAAATCAATCAAAGGGATACACCACATTAACAAAAGGAATGATAAAATTATGTGATCACCACAATAGACACAGAAAAAGCATTTGACAAAATTCAACATCCATTCATGTTAAAAACTCTCATCAAATATGGCATAGAGGGAACATATCAACATAATAAGAGCCATTTATGACAAACTCATAGCTAACATCGTACTCAATGGTGAAAACCTGAAAGCTTTCCTCTAAAATCAGGTACAAGACAAGGATGCCCATCTTGCCACTTCTATTTAACATAGTGTTGGAAGTCTGCCCACAACATTCAGACAACAAAAAAACAAGTAAAATGTATACAAATTGGAAGAGAAAAATAAAACTGTCACTATTTGCTCATGGTATGATATGTTATATAGAATACCCTAAAGTCTCCACCCAAAAACTCTTCAAAGTAATAAATTCGGTAAAATTGCAGGATACAAGGTAAATATACATAAATCTGTTGCTTTTCTATACACTAATAATGAAATATCAAAAAAAGAAAGGAGGAAAACAATCCTGTTTAAAATCACATCAAAAAGATTAAATCCCTAGGAATAAATTTAACCAAGGAATTGAAAGACCTGTACTCTGAAAACTAGAAAATATTGATGAAGGAAATTGAAAATGATATAAAGAAATGGAGATATCCAGTATTCCTGGACTGGAAGAATTAATATTGTTAAAATGCCTATACTACACAAACCAACCTATAGATTTAATGCAATTCCTATCGAAATACCCATGACATTTTTCATGGAACTAGAACAAATTTATATGGAACCACAAAAGATCCTGAATTGCCAAAGTCATCTTGAGAAAAAAAGAACTAAGCTGGAGATATAACATTCACTGACTTCAGACTATACTACAAAACTGCAGTAATCAAACAGAAATGAGAATCATCAACAAACTGAAAAGACAACTTATCGAATGAAAGAAAATATTTGAAAATGAAAAAACTGATAAGGGGTTAATATCCAAAATACACAAATGGCTCCTACAACTCAATATTAAAAACAAAACAAAACAAAAGAAACAAACAACCCAATTAAAAAATGGGCAGAAAATTTGACTAGCCCTTTTTCCAAAGAAGACATGCAGATGGCCAACAGGTGTATGAAAAGATGCTCAACATGTCTAATCATCAGAGAACTGTAAATCAAAACCAAAATGAGATATTGCCTCATGCCTGTCAGAATGGCTATCATCAAAAAGACAATAAATGTTAACAAGGATGTGGTAAAAATTAACCCTTGGACACTGTGAGTGGGAATGCAGCCACTATGGAAAACAGTATGAAGGTTCCTCCAAAAAATTAAAATGGAAGTACCATATGATCCAGCAATTTCACTCCTAGGTATATAACTGAAGAAAATGAAAATGCTAATTTGAAAAGATACACCCCAATGCACCCCAATGGTCGGAGCAGCATTATTTATAATAGCCAAGTTATGGAAGCAACTTAAGTGTCCATCAACAGATGAATGGGTAAGGAAGATGTGGTTAATATATCACATCTTAACTATTTCCCTACTCAGAGAATGGCTCTACCACTCAGAGATGGTCCTAAAGGAAACGGTTGAAGGAAAATCCTCCATGTAAGCAGACCTTTGAGAATTTCATTTAGTGTTTTATTATACATGGAAGAATAGTTTGAGGTATACATATACACAGAATTCTGACCAGAGCACATGAGTTCACTTTCTGGTCAATAGTCCAGAGCAAGAAAAAATGGAAGATCAGAGACAAGGAAGTATTGAAAAGGAACAAGTGAATAAGCCTATGACAATAGGTATAAAATGAGGAGAGAATTATAGCTCATATTATTAACACCAAAAAACATCCTACACAAAAGAGAGAGTCAACAATCAGGGGACAAAATGACTCATCCTGTGAATATGAAACACTCTCTCCTCAGCCACTCCAGTGTTGGCACAATGAGTCTAACAGGGAGGGAACATGGTGGCAGAGATAGTGGCTATTTATGGGCACAAAAGCATAGGCTATTTCTTCCTAGAATGCTCTGGTTATACACATTGCTCTATGCTCATCACCCCTCAAAGAGACTAACTAGTTATTTGATAGCAAAATGATTACATCACATGTCTTCTAAACTGGAGGGAACAATTCCTCCTTGTCAGAATTGACAGCTACTCTAGATATCAATTTTCCTTTTAAGAAGTTCAGAGTTACTGTCAGATCCTCCATGAAAGGGTTTGTATATTATCTTACAATCTTTACTATATTTGCCACTTCATTGACACAGAATTCTGTATAACACCAATGAACTGATTTTATGACAACTAAGTTTCATTAACAAATTCCTTTTCTTGTAACCAAGACCTCTAAATATGTAAAACCCAGAATAGTGTAGACAGGAAGCACAAATTCCCCAGATAGATCACTGTGACTAATAGTAAGGGAGGGAGTGACATACTTCCACTGATTGGTTTCTGGACTCAAGTATTTTACTTATTTGGGACTAGGACTTTATAATATTTAGTGATTTAGCATGTATACTGTGTCCTGGAGAATGGAACCATATAACCGTAGGCTGTTACCTCCAAGTTGGCACCTCTGCAATGCCTTCAGTAAGTTTCTATTAGGCCAGCAGATTCTGTGTATGATGCCACATATAATAAAACCAGTGTATCCGATTGTTGCCAACCCACACCCATACTTCCTTTTCTGTAAAGGGAATCCCTGGCTCTGATGCATCATTAAGTCAAATTCCATGATAGTGTATCAGACATCATTAAACTCTTAAATAGTGACACAAACCTAGGCCTTATAAGTATATACTCTTGTTTATTCAAGGGATTCTCTTTACTTTATTTGATAGGTCCCTAAAGGTGAATTGCAACACAAGCCCTTAAGATTCTGGAGGAAAACTCTAACATCCTCTGTAGACAACTTTCTCCTTTTGAGAAACAACTCTTGGCCTGTTACTGGGCCTTAATAGAGACTGAATTTTTAACCATGGGTCACCATGTTATCATGCAACCTGAGCTTCCCACAAGAAACTCAGTATTATGGTGGTGTTATTGATGGTGGGTGTTACCTGAGCCACCAATCCATAAATCTGAGCATGGACAACAGCTCTCCATCATCAAAAGGAAGTGGTATGTATATGATCAGACTGAAGCAGGTCCTAAAGTCACAAGTAAATTACTTAAGATGTAGCTCATAGTCTTCACTCATGCTACACTTCCTCCTCCTCCCCAACCTTACCTATGGTTTCCTGGGGAGTTCCCTATGATCAGCAGACAGAGAAAGGGAAGACTTGGGTTTGTTCACAGTAGATTCTGTGCAATGTGCAGGCACTATCCAAAAGTGGACAGCTGTATCATTATATACTCCTTTTTTGGGACATTTCCTGAAAAACAGTGTTGAAGGGAAATCCTCCCAGTGAGCAGAACTTTCAGCAGTGCCCAGGACTGTTCACATTGCTTGAAACAAGAAATGACCAAATATGCAATTACTGATTCATGGTTGTGGCTGGTGGTTTGGCTGGTTGGCCAGGGACTTGGAAGGCATATGACTGAAAAATTGTTAACAAGGAAATTTGGGGAGGAGGTATATGGATAGAATTCTGTGGCTAGACAAAAAATATCAATGTATTTGTATCCCATGCAAATGCTCATAAAATATGACCTCAGCAGAAGAAAGTGCTAATAGTCAAGTGGATAGCATAACCTTTTCTGTGGATACCACCAGCCAGTCTCTTTCTCCAACCACCTTTGTCATTGTCCAAAGGGCTATGAATAAAGTGGCCAGTGGTGGCAGGGCTAAGGGTTATGCCACCATTGGGCTTAACCTCCCACTAACCAAGGCTGACCTGGCTATAGCCACTGCTGAATGCCCAATCTGCCAGCAGAAGAAACCAATTCTGAGTCCCAGATATGGCACTCTTCTCCAGGGTGATTAGTCAGCTACCTGGTATTGGGTTGATTACCTTGGACCTGTTCCATCATGGAAAGGCAGCATTTTGTCCCTACTGGAATAGATACTTACTCTGGATATCGATTTATCTTCCCTGGTTCTTCTTCCAAAATTACCATATGTGGACTTATGTAATGTTTTATTCATTGTCATGGTATTACACACAACATTACTTCTAAACAAAACCTTACCTCACAGCAAATGAAGTGCAGCAATTGGCCCATGGAATGCACTGGTCTTACCATGTTCACCACCATCCTGAAGCAGCTAGCTTGATAGAGCAGTGGAAAGACCTCTTGAAGTCTCAGTTACAGTGCCAGCTATGTAGCAATACCTTACAGATCTGGGATGTATTTCTCCAGAAGACTGTTTATTCTCAGCATCCAATGTGTGGCACTGTTTTTTCTTATCCAGGATTCACTGGTCCGGGAATCAGGAGGTGGAAATGGGAGTAGCACCACTCATTATTATTCCTATAGGTCCTTTAGCACAATTTTTGCTACCTGTACCCATGATTTTGTGATCTGTTGGTCTAGAGGTCTTAGTTTTATAGTTCATTTTTTTAAATGTATTTATTATTTTTTTGCTGTGTTGGGTCTTCGTTGCTGTACGCAGGCTTTCTCTAGTTGCGGTGAGTGCGGGCTACTCTTCATTGCAGTACCACGGCTTCTCAATGCGGTGGTTTCTGTTATTGCAGAGCACAGGCTCTAGGTATGCGGGCTTCAGTAGTTGTGGCACGCAGGCTCAGTAGCTGTGGCTCGCAGCCTCAAGAGCACAGGATCCATAGTTGTGGTGCACAGGCTTAGTTGCTCTGTGGCATGTGGGACCTTCCCGGACTAGTGATCAAACCAGTGTCCCCTGCACTGGCAGGCGGATTCTTAACCACTGCACCACCAGGGAAGTCCTGATGTCTTAGTTTTATAGGGAAGAATACTTCCACCAGAACACATTGATTCTATTGAATTGGAAGGTAAGAGTGCTGCCCAGTCACTTTGTTCTCCTCACACCTCTGAGCCAACAGGGAAAGAAGGGAGCTACTATGCTGGCTGGAGTGATTGATCCTAACTACAGAGGGTAATATTGTACTATTACTCCACAATGGAACTAAGGGAGAGCATATTTGGAATACAGCAGATCCCTTAGGGAATCTCTTAGTATTCCCAAGTCCTATAACTAAGGTCAATTATAAACTACAACAGTTCAGTCCAGGCAGGACTACTGGTGGCTCAGTCCCTTCAGGAATAATGGTTTAGTTTACCCCACCAGGAAAAGAACTGTGACCATGAGGTGCTTCCTGAAGGCATACAGAATATGGAAGGAATAGTGGAAGAAGGTAATTATAAATACCAGCTATGACCACTGACCAGTTACAGAAGCAAAGACTGTAATTGTCATGACTATTTCTTCCCTAGTTTGTTATAAATACGTTTGTGTGTATTTGTTATAAATAGATATGCATATCTTTGTTTTCTTTCTTCTCTCATTCCCTTATCATGTAATATAAGATGTACTGACTTTATATCATAGTATTTAAGTATTGTTAATTTTACATCATAGTATTTAAGGTATAGAGTATCAAGAGGAAAAGTAAATATCACTCAGGACTTTACTTCTGAGGAAGGGTTGGTGCATTTTTAGCTGTACATATGATAGCTGTATCACATTTGGCAGAATTTAGATCTTGCTATTGTCTTTATTTGAATATTGAGTATGGTTTAAAGAGATACTTAAGGGTGTCAGGTTAACAAGGGGTGGACTTGTGATGGTTAGTTTTATGTATCCACTCAACTGGGACATGGAGTACTCAGATATCTGTTTAAACTTTATTTCTGGGAGTGTCTGTGATGGTATTTCCAGAAGAGAATATCACTTGAATTCATGGGTTGAGTGAAGTTGATTGTCTTCCCCAGTGTGAGTGGATATCATCCAATCCATTGAGGGCTTGAATAGAAAAAAAAAACAAAGCCAGAGGTAGGTCAAATTCACCTCTGCCTCACTGTTGAACTGGGACATCAATATTCTTCTGCCCCTGGCACTTGCGATGCTCAGGCCTTCAGACTCAGACTGGAATCAACACCATCGGCTCTCCTCTTCTCAGGCTTTCAGACTACTTTTCTGGGTCTCCAGCTTGCACACAGAAGATCACTGGACTTCTCAGCTTCAATAATCACATGAGTCAATACCTCATAATAAATCATTTTTGTATAAAAATATTATGTACACACTTAGTGAAAATGATGAATAGGCAATTGAAAGAAACATGGAGTAATAAGGGCAAGACAAGCAAGGACTCAGATCACACAGGCATTAAACTTTACATCACATAACCAGGAAAACCAATTCTTGCAACTGCAGCCCTTGCTGAGAGTCTCTACAGCATGTCTCTCTAATCCTTGTGTACTAAGTCTTTTGTAGAGATGGCACCTCTTAAAGTCATGGCACAGAAATATTTATATATAAAACATTAGCAATCAGATGTGAGTTTGTTAACTCTAGTGACAATCTGAAAGCTTTGTTTTCATGAGTTCTGAGATTAAGTCTAACTGTATTACCTTGTTGGAGGTAATATTTCTCTATGTTGGAGAAATCTGGGAGTTTTGCTGCTTAAACATAATTTTTTTTCCTCCATTTCTAACATGAGAATTTCATTTCCTCAATTACTTCCTTGGTCTCTCCTTCAATTTTCTGCCTTTTGGCTTTAAGTCTGTTGCTGACAGGAGACACCACTTTGAAGACTGACTTCTTTTGAAGGTAAAATACTTCTAGTCTTCACTCCATGTGTTGAACTATCATCACTTCTGTACTCCTCTCTATCACTACATCGCAAAGAACACTCAATGAATTCAAAGAAAGCTGTACCACTGGATGAAGAAAAGCAGAATGCATCAGAGAATGAGATTCAAGCAGTTATACATACTACTCTCATTTTCTGTTATTTGTCATCCTGCTATTTCAGCAGGCACTATTTCATCCAGTGAACAGCACACATTAAAAATAAATATAGAAAAATCTCTGGAAAATTTAAATCTAGATAAACAATTAAGAGGTTATGTTATTTAGGATCAGTTCATTTAATTAGCAATTTAATAATCACATTTCCATTTATTAACACATTTTAGATCTTTAGATAGCTTTAGTAAAACATATTATTTAATTGAAATATAAAAAATATGGTTGATAAAACTTGAAAGACAATTTTAAGTTAAAATTGTGGCAATTTCTATAGTCAATGTTTTTCAACTGTGATTATTTTAACATTTAAAAGTAGTGTTTAATTTTCTCCCAATATATAAATTCAGGGCACTTGAATAATTTAGAGGATATCACTTGAAATAGTCTTTTTCAGTTTAAATGCTGAGTCTTTCAGAAATTTTCCTCCTTTCCTCCTTCTTAGAAAATATAGACATAGCAAGAAGGTAGGCTTTGAAAAACAAAGAGGCCTCAGAAGGAACCAAACCTACCAACACCTTAATCTTCGACTTCTAGTCTCCAGAACTCTAAGGAAATTAATTTCCATTGTTTAAGCCACCCAGTAAGTGGTATTTTGCTATGGCAGCCTTAGTAAACCAATATATCTAGCTTGAGGTGTTTATTTATACACATCAGGTGAATGAAAATTAAACCCATAACACACAAACCAAAGTGCAAGAAATCATCAGTCTGACATAAGTCAACTAAAAGTTGACTAATTAGTACTTTATGCATTATTAATGAGGGTATAAACTTGAGCAATATCTGGAAAATTTAAGGATAATAAGTTAGAGAATAATTGTACTTTTCTACCCAGAAATTCTACTTCCAGACATCCATTCTAGAGAAGTACTTGTAACTGAATATGAGGAGATATACTCAAGGATATTTTATTACTGCAACTTTATTTATAATAGCAAGATGTAAAAATAAAGAACAAGTTTCTCAGACAGAATACCATTGTCTATTAAATTGAATAAAGTACATATATTTTCATTAATGTAGACAAATATCAAGCCTAATCACAAGAGGGAAAAAAGGAGACATTAAAGTCAGATATATCAGATGATGATACTCCTTTAAATTTCAAACACACAAAATGGCAGTGTATATTGTTTGTAGATATGTATATTTAGTGTAAAAATACAAACACATGCATATAAATGCTACACACAAACTTGAGGTTAATGGTTGCTACTGAGGTAGAATGGGGGTGAAAGGTAAGAGGTGACAACTTAGCAATATATTTAATTTCAAGAAATATTTCTTAAAGAAAAAAGAGAGCCTCTGAAATAAGTATGGCAAAAAAAATTTACATGTATTTGAATGCTCTGTGGGATACATGGCTGTCCATTATATTATTCTCTATAATTTTCCTGTAACTTTTAGTTTATTATTTAAAATAATTATTAAAAAGGGAGAACCAGCTACTTTGCCACTGAGACACAATAGCACTTGATGTTGGGATACTGCCTGATAGAAGATGTTGATTTTCTCTTCACTCTCCATTGGCACTTCTAGATCATTACACCATCATCTTATGGGATGCATGTTTAAACTTTAAGATATTTGATCATACATTTCCATCCTGTTCCTTATGTACTAAGAACCTCCTTCCCAGAAAATTATGTATGAGATGAAATGATGGTATTAAATCCATAACTCTCACTGTAGCCTGAAGAATAACCATGCTATAGGATAGGTAAGCCCAGATAAAAACAACTTTGGGGAAAATAGACAAAATTCCTGAATCCTGAACAAGACAACAATAATATATTACATTATATCTGGATGCAATGACTTGAGGAAATTTGGTGTGCCTCCAACTGGAAACCGAAAAATTGTGTCTGCTGTGGCATTACTTTCTTGTCTTTCCTTTAAACAACTTTATTGAGATATAATTGGTATACAAAGAAATACACATATTTAATGTGTATAGTATGATGAGTTTGGACATAGGCAAATACCCATGAAGTCATCACCATCATGAAAATTACACACACACACACAGTTTATATATATATATATAGTTTTATATTGGGTTGGCCAAAAAGTTCATTCGGGTTGTTCTGTAACATCTTACAGATAAACCCTAATAAACTTTTTGGCCAACCATTCTCTCTCTCTATATATATATATATGTATATATATATGTGTGTGTATATATATATACACACACATATATATATACATATATATATATAGTTATTTTTATTTATACATAAAATCTCTCCTAAAGTTTCCCTGTGTCTCTTTGTTTTTTGGTTTGTTTTATTGGGTTTTTTTGTGTGTGGTAAGAAAACATGAGATCCACCCTCTTAACAAAATTTGAAGTGCACAAAACTGTATCATTAACAATAGGCACTATGTTGTACACCATTGTATGGTCAGGCCACTCAAGATGGCTGCTCTCTTGTTCTCTGTACCTTCTCTGCTTGATCAGTGCTTGTTCTATCTATACTCTACTCACATGATGGACCTTCCTACATATTTGCCCCAGGTCCCAGCTAATGATTGTTCTTATCAAAGTGGTGGTGATGAACGTGTCCCTCTGCCTGTTTCCCTGGTAACTAATGAGCCAACCTGATGTAATCCCCCCTATAACTGGCAATCTCCCCTTCCCCCAAAGGAGTGGGAGTGAAGACTGCCACCATGTCCTGCTTGCCATCTGACTCATACAGTGGGGTGTCCCTCCAGAACCTTGACTCAGACATGTAAGATTCCCCATCCATTAAACCACTGAAGTCTCTGTTGCTGCCTCAATGCTCTTTCTTCAGTCTTGAAGCTGGGTAAGCACAGGACTTGTAGACCTGCAGGGTGCAGCCCAACTATCATATGATCCAACAATTCCACTTCTGGTACATAAAAAAAAATGAAATTAGGATCTCAAAGGAATACCTGTACTCTCAAGTTCATTGCAGCATTATTCACACTAGGCAAAATGTGGAAACAACCCAAGTGTCCATTTACAGATTAAAGGAAAAGAAAAGTATCCATTTTTCAGCCTTTAAAGAAAGAGATCCTTTCATTTGTGGCAACATGGATAAACCTGGAGGCATTAAGCTTAATAAAATAATCCAGTCACAGGAGAAATAATGCATGATTCTACTTATGAGAGGTATTTAAAATAGTCAAACACACAGAAACAGGGAATACAGTTGTGGTTTACAGGGGCAGGAGGTGGGGGGAATGGGGTTGTTGTTCAATGGATATTAGGTTTCAGTTATGTTAGACAAATAGATTCTAGAGACTAGCTATAATAGTTGAATTATATTAGGCCAGAATATCTTTGACAATATAGAAAGTCTACGTATGTACATATGTGCCATGCAGACAAGGAGAAAAATATAGTACATAAAAATTAGGATGCCTTCCAAGTCTTTGGCTAGGTTATAGTTATTTGCTCATAATTTTGAGAAACCTAACTAAAACTAAGCCTATTAAATTACCTCTTACAGGAATTAAAAGTTAAATGGATACCACAGAAATACAAAGGATCATAAGAGATTACTACAAACAACTATACACCAATAAAATGGACAACCTAGAAGAAATGGACCAAGTCCCAGAAACATACACTCTTCCATGAATGAACCAGGAAGAAATAGAAAATATGAACAGATGAATTACCAGTAATGGAATTGAATTATTAAAAACAGAACAAACAAATAAAATCTCCCAACACACAAAATTACAGGATGTAATTTCTTTGCAGGTGAATTCTACCAAGCATTTAGAGATGAATTAACATCTTTCCTTCTCAAACTATTCCAAAAATTGCAGAGGTAGGAACATTTCCTAACTTGTTCTATGAGGCCAGTATCACACTAATATCAAAACCAGAAAAAGATATCACAAAAGAAGATTATAGACCAATATTACTGATGAACATAGAAAAATCCTCAATAAGATATCAGCAAAATGAACAATCATTAAAAGCCTCATATAACATTTTCAAGTGGGATTTATCACAGGGATGCAAGGAGAGTTCAATATCCATAATTCAAACAATGTGATATACCACATTAACAAACCAAAGAATAAAAACCATATGATCATCTCAATGGATGCAGAAAACAATTTTGACAAAATTCAACACCCATTCATGATAAAACTCTCAACAAAGTGGGTATAGAGGGAAGATACCTCAACATAATAAAGGCCATGTATAATAAGTCCACAGCTAACATCATACTCAATGGTGAAAAGCTGAAAACATTTCCTGTAAGATCGGGAATAAGGCAAAGATGCCCACTCTAACCACTTTTATTCAACAAAGTACTGAAAGTTCTAGCCACAGCAATAAGCAAAAAAAAAAAAAAAAAAAAAAAAAAAAAAGGAATAAAAGGAATCCAAATTGGAAAGGGAGAAGTAAAATCATCACTGTTTGCAGATGACAGGATCCTGTACATAGAAAATCCTCAAGATGCCTACAAAATACTACTAGAACTCATCAATGAATTCAGTAAATTTGCAGGATGCAAAATTAATATACAGAAATATATTGTATTTCTATACAATAACAATGAACTATCAGAAGGAACAATTAAGAAAACAATCCCGGGCATTCCTGGTGGCACAGTGGTTGAGAGTCTGCCTGCCGATGCAGGGGACATGGGTTCATGCCCCTGTCCAGGAAGATCCCACATGCCATGGAGTGGCTAGGCCCGTGAGCCATGGCCACTGAGCCTCTGTGTCTGGAGCCTGTGCTCTGTAATGGGAGAAGCCACAACAGTGAGAGGCCTGTGTACTGCAAAAAAAAAAAAAAAAAAAAGAAAAGAAAAGAAAACAATCCCATTTAAAATTGCATCCAAAAGAATAAAACACTTAGAAATAAATCTAACCAAATATGTAAAAAGCCTGTACTCAGAAAACTACAAGACACTAATGAAAAAAATTGAAGACAAAACAAGCAGATAGATAGATATACCATATTCATGGATTGGAAAAAATTAATATCATTCAAATGACCATACTACCCAAGGCAATCAACAAATTCAGTGCAATTTCTATCAAAATAGCAAGGAATTTTTCACAAAATTAGAACAAATAATTGTAAAATTTGTATGGAAACACAAAAGACCACAAATAACCAAAATAATCTTGAGAAAGGATAAATTTGAATGTACCATATTTCCTGATTTCAAACTATAATACAAAACAATAGTAATCAAAATTGTGTGGTACAAAAAAGACAGATAGAGAAATGAAACAGAATGGAGAGTTAAGAATTGAACCCACTCTTACATAGACAATTAATCTATGACAAAAGAGGCAAGAATACACAATGGATAAAAGACAGTCTCTTCAATAAGTAGTGTTGAGAAATCTGGACATATGCATACAAAAGAATCAAACTGGACTACTCTCTCACACCATGCACAAAAATAAACTCAAAATGTATTAAAGAATTAAATGTAAGGCCTGAAACTATAAAACTTCTAGAAGAAATCATATGCAGTATCTCTTTCACATCAATCTTCATAATGTTTTTTTGGCTATGTCTCCTCAGACAAGGGAAACAAAAATGACAAGGCCACCTACTAAATGGGAGAAGATATTTTCAATTGAGATATCTGATAAAGGGTTAATATCCAAAATACACAACCAACACGTACAACTCAACATCAATTACAAGCAAACAAACAGCCTGATTAAAAAATAGGTAGAGGAACTGATTAGACATTTTTCCAAGGAAGACATACACATAGCCAATAGGCACATGAAAAGATGCTCTACATCACTAATCATCAGGGAAATGCAAATCAAAACCACCATGAGAACCTTACACCTAATTAAACATAAGAGATTTTGTACAGC
The DNA here is from genome assembly GCF_025265405.1 of Mesoplodon densirostris. NCBI lineage: Eukaryota > Metazoa > Chordata > Mammalia > Artiodactyla > Ziphiidae > Mesoplodon > Mesoplodon densirostris. The sequence continues at coordinate 91,806,811 of NC_082667.1, forward strand.
AATGGAAACCATTAACAAAATGAAAAGACAACCCTCAGAATGGGAGAAAATATTTGCAATAGAAGTGACCAGGGCTTCCCTGGTTGCACAGTGATTGAGAGTCTGCCTGCCGATGCAGGGGGCACGGGTTCGTGTCCCAGTTTGGGAAGATCCCACATGCCACGGAGCGGCTGTGCCCGTGAGCCATGGATGCTGAGGCTGTGTGTTCGGAGCTGGTGTTCCACAACTGGAGAAGCCACAGCAGTGATAGGCCCACGTACCGCAAAAAAAAAAAAAAAAAAAAAGAAGTGACCGACAAGAGATTCATCTCTAAAGTATACAAACCACTTCTGCAGTTGAATATCAAAAAAAATAAAATAAAATAAAAATAAAAAAGCAATCAAATAATGGGCAGATGATCTAAATAGACATTTCTACAAAGAGACATACAGATATCCAAAAAACATATGAAAAGGTGCTCAACATCACTAATTATTAGAGAAATGCAAATCAAAACTATAATGGGGTATCACCTCACACCAGTCAGAATGGCCGTCATCAAAAATCTACAAACAATAAATGCTGGAGAGGGTGTGGAGAAAAGGGAACCCTCCTACATTACTGGTGGGAAAGTAAACTGGTGCAACCACTATGGAGAACAGTATAGAGGTTCCTTAAAAAACTAAAAATAGAGCAACCATATGATCCAGCAATCCCATTCCTGGGCATACACCCAGAGAAAATCATAATTCGAAAAGATACATACACCCCAATGTTTATTGCTGCACTATTTACAGTAGCCAGGAAATGGAAGCAACCTAAATGTCCATTGAATGGATAAAGAAGATGGGGTACTTATATACAATGGAATATTACTCAGCCATTTGTAGCAACATGGATGGACCTAGAGATTGTCGCACTGAGTGAAATCAGACAGAGAAAGACAAATATATGATATTGTTTATATGTGGAGTCTAAAATATTGATACAAATGACCGTATTTACAAAAGAGAAATAGAGTCATAGTTGTAGAAAACAAATTTATTGTTACCAAGGGGGAAAAGGGGGATAAAGTGGGAGACTGGAATTGATATATACACATTGCTATATATAAAATAAATAACTAATAAGAATCTACTGTATAGCACAGGGAACTCTACTCAAGAGGCCTATATGGGAAAAAAATCTAAAGAAGAGCATATATATGTATATGTATAACTGACTCACTTTGATGTACATTTGAAACTAACACAACATTGTAAATCAACTATACTCCAATAAAAATTAATTTAAAAAGTCATCTCCCACCTGTCAGAATGGTTATTGTCAAAAAGACAATAAATAACAAGTGTTGGTGAGGATGAGGAGAAAAGGGAATCCTTGTACACTGCTTCTGGAATGTAAATTGGTACAGCCAGTGCAGAAAACATTATGGAGATTCCTCAAAAAATAAAAATTGAACTACTATATTATCCAGCAATACCACTCCTGGGTATTTGAAGAAAACAAAAACACTGTTAGAAATGATATATACATCCCTATGTTCATAGCTGCATTATGTATAATAGCTAAGATATGAGAGCAACTTAAGTGTCCATCAGTAGATGACTGGATAAAAAAGAATAAAATCTGGCCATTTAAAACAAAATGGATGGGCCTCCCTGGTGGCGCAAGTGGTTGAGAGTCCGCCTGCCGATGCAGGGGATACGGGTTCGTGCCCCGGTCTGGGAGGATCCCATATGCCGCGGAGCGGCTGGGCCCGTGAGCCATGGCCGCTGAGCCTGCGCGTCCGGAGCCTGCGCGTCCGGAGCCTGTGCTCCGCAACGGGGGAGGCCACAACAGTGAGAGGCCCGCATACCGCAAAAAAAAAAAAAAAAAAAAAAAAAAATGGATGGACCGAGAGGCTATTACGCTAAGTGAGATAGACAGAGAAAGACAAATACTGCGTGATTTCCCTTATATGTGGAGTCCAACAAAACAAAATGAACGAACAAACTTAACAAAAAATAGACGGAGTTCTAGATACAGAGAACAGGTGTCTGCCAGACAGGAGGTGGGTAGGTGGAGGAAAGCAATAGGTGAGGAAGATGAAGAGGTACAAACTTCTAGTTGCAAAATAAATGAGTCATGGGTATGGGTATGAAGTGTACAGTGGGGAGATTATATTAAATAACTTTGAAATATCTTTGTGTGGTGACATATTGTAACTAGACTTATTGTGGTGATCATGTTGAAAGGTATAGAAATAGCAAACCACTATGTTTTGTAACAGGATCTAACATAGTGTTGTAAGCCAATTATACTTCAAAAAAAACAAATAACTCATAGAAAAAGGGAGCAGATTTGTGGTTACCATTGTTGGAGAGGTGGGGGAGTGGGGGAGATCAGGGGAGGGGGATTTGGATGAAGGTGGACAAAAGGTACAAACTTCCATTTATAAGATAAATAAGTACTAAGGATGTAATGTATGACATGATAAATACGATTAACACTGCTGTAAGTTATATGAAAGTTGTTAAGAGAGTAAATCCTAAGTCCTCATCACAAGAAAAAAAAAATTTTTCTCTATCTTTTATTTTGTACCTATATGAAATGGTATATATTCACTAAACTGGTGATAATCACTTCATGACATATGTAAATCAAGTCTTTATGCTGTATGCCTTACACTTATACAGTGCTATATGTCAGTTATATCTCAATAAAACTGGAAGAAAAAAGTTAAATGGAAATATACAGAGACTCAAACTTGTTGGGTCCTGTCCTTGCTAATACTTTCTAGAGTCACTAATTCAAAAAATTGCATGTTTTTCACCACTATTATGTTTATGAGGGCAGAAATTTTTTTTTTCTGTTTTTAGTCTACTGTATCACCTGAAGTTAAAACTGTACCTGGAACATAATAGGCTTTTACGAAACTTGTGTTGAATGAATGAATAAACATATATTTATTAAATACTCAGTAAGCACAATAGTGTAATTCAACCATGAAAAAACTAAAGTGTCTGAACCATTAAGCTTACACTCTGTTGTTTACAACGATAAAGCTACAAACTATATAATATGAGAAAGCAATAAAATCTAGAAAGAAAATAAGAAGCAAGTAAAGTGATAGTGAGTGGCAAGGAATGAAATATCATCTACTTGGGTTGGCAGAAAAGGCCTCTCTGGGAGATACCTGGGCTGATTCTGATAATGAGATAATGAGAAAGAGCCAAACTTATGAAGATCTACAAGAAATGTAACAGGACAAAGACATGTGCAAGACATGACATGACATGGGAATGAGAGAGATTTTCCAGGAAGTGAAAGAATGTAAGTGTTGCAAAGGCATTATGGTGATTGAGAAGGGATGAAGTCAGGGATATAGACAAAGCCCAGCTCAAGTAAGGTGGCCTTACTTATGTAGGAAATTTGGATTTTATTCTAATTTTAACCGGAATAGCTGTAACATGACAGCTTTAGGTAGGAGAGAAAATAATTGAGATGAGCTGTGAAAATATCAGTCTTGTTACTATTGCTGTGTGGTGATTGGATGGTCATGGTGTGTGACAATATTGGGGATTTTATTGTTTATTATTTCATTTTATGTACCACACTTACATAGTTTCAGTAATCTCTGTTTCACATAGTAGGTAGATATTGTCTATTGTTTTCCAAAAAAATAAACATCTAAATTTATACACTCAATAACATACATTTTCTTAGTCAATTTAATTTTTTAATGGCTATCATTAATGATTTTAACAACTAAATTGTTAATATAACTATTAAAAGTTGAGAACTAAGTACATATATATTTGATATATATGTATATATGCGTGCATATATACATATATATTTTATATATATGTATATATGTGTGCATATATACATATATATGAATGTATTTGACTTGTTCTGTGCATGTATATTTATACTGTGTGTGTTGTTTGTTTCATTGCTGGACTAAGACACTCTGCATTAGTCAATCCCATTGATCCTGCTATAAGGCAGACTCTCAGTTGTCACTGGGGAGACTGAATCATTGTTGCTGCTTAGAGGGGAGATGGGCTGAGATTTTCATTTCTCCTTTTCTTGGGTTTGGTAAACTTATTTCTCAGCTAGTTTGTTTTTGGGATTTTTTTGTTTCCTTTTTCTAATATAGCTGCTGCTAGTAAATGGAGTCTGTAGGAAGTTAAGAGTTTTACAGTCTCCTCTTTAATGTTCCTATCATGAAAAGCAAATTGTTCCCAAAGGATTTGGGTATCAAAAGTATAGTTGAGATGAAAATTAAATGCCTGACCTAGATGGGTGGGATGGGGGGAGGGAGGCTCAACAGGGAGGGGATATATGTATATATATAGCTGATTCACTTCATTGTAGAGCAGAAACTAACACAACATTTTAAAGCAACTATACCTCAATTAAAAAAAAAGCATTTTGTAATAACCTTTAAGGGAAAAGAATCTGAAAAATATATTTAGGTATAACTGAATCACTTTGCTGTACACCTGAAACTAACACAGTATTGAAAATTAACTATATTTCAATAAAAATAAATTAATTTTAAAAAATTGACAAAGGGGTATAAAACTCTCTGCCACAAATATTTTCCCCACAATCTTTTCATAGGCTCATCCCAATTTTATTGTCTTCTGAATTTAATAATATCTATCAAAATATTTATAAGTATTCAGTATCCTAAGACAGAAAATCTGAAATCCAACACTGGAATTATACTTGCATAGACAAACACACTCACAAGAATAACATATTTACTTAAAATTACTTCATATAAAATATCCTTGTGTTTAAAGCAAATGAGAATTTATTACATGGCTAAATTAATGTTGAAATGTATTTGTAAAGCCATATATTAGATAAATGTAATACAGCTAATGAAATTCTATAGCACGAACACTCTCTGCCTCATAGCAATATATTATTTAAGGTCTGTGGAAACTGTTTTAATGCACATTGTGCTGTTGATCATTATAGGCTTTTGACATCTTAAGAAGAGGTTGTGTTTACATCATGAGGATATGAAGATAAACAAACACATTGAAGCCTAAAATCTCCCTTGAAATACAAGCTTTCATTTTATAGGTGTTTATAATGAACAGCAAACTTTTTACAAATGATTAGACTCAGGCTGAAAATGGTACTGAATGACTTTTGCTTGAGTTTACAGTGCTGTTAAAGTTGTAGACAGCTTTTTTCACTAAAAATACAGTGTCATTCAAGGAGATGACAGGTTGCAGTGTCCCTTTTTATATCTGTAAATTCTGTTGCTGTATATGTGTAAGAGCAGGGAAAATCTGAGAAATGTCACACTGCACTCCCAACACCCTACTCCTTAAGGCTTATGCACGATGGCCTACTTGAATCTCATTACCCCATCTAGGGTTGTCCTATGTCTCTATTACAGTACAAGAGCAACTTCTTTTGTGCCTCACCTTCTCAATTTTGCTCATTTCAACAGTTATTTTTTGAGGACTTATCATGTTCAAGACAAAAATACCAGGCACTGAACATGAAAAAAGGATCAACCCATGGCTCCTTTTCTTAAGATTCCACATAACTGTTTGAATAACACACACATGTTCACAACTGTTTTCTTTGTAAAAATATGAGTGGAAATGTGGTGGCATGCATAAAGTGTTGTGGTAATGTGAACAATGTTGAACTTTAGAAGAGACAATCTGTTTTTTTTTAAGTATAATATTGATAGCTGATTATGAACTCATGTATTACTCATCTTACTCACATGTAATACAGAGAATATCATATCTACCTAAGGAGGAAAACTGGATAAAATAATTAACTTGCACAGCAATATGATTTAAGTAATTAAGATTATACCAAAATGGCTATAATCTATAAGTAGTAATATGTGCTAACCTATGAATATGGCAAGTAATATTGCAGATAATTTTTTAAGTGTACAGAGGTTTTTATTAACACTCTAACATTAGGAAAGTGCTAGTGAAGTACAAAATAAATGAAAATAGTAGATAAAGATATCATATTTCTATGATATATCTATAGAAAGTTTCTGAGCCCGTCTTTAGTGAGGTTCTTCAGTAGATATTGTGACTACAGTTAGAACAAGAAGAATATCAGGAGTTGGACATAATTATCTCATTTACTTTACTATAATCTTCTGACATTGATAAAATCCTCTTTGTTTCTCACATGAGGAACTAAGGCTGAGGAAATTCAAGTAACATACTCAAGGTCCCAGAACTAGCAAGCAGCAGAATCAGAATTTAATGACAAGAAGTCTTACAGGTTCTGTGGTATATAGAAAAAATTTTTAAATACAAAACAAAAAGTATAGTTGACTGAAGAAGCCATAGGAAAATATCAAGATGAACAAATTTCAGAGCTGTGAAATTCGACAGGAATCCATTCAAATTCTGACTCCAAAATTTACTACCTGCATAATTTTGACCATATGATTTAATTTCTTTGAACAATGGACTATACATTTGAAAAAATATGTGAAATACTTTTTTCAGGTAAATTAAAATTAATGAAATATATACTAAACATCTATTAAAAGCTGATGACAAAAATAATTAATTCCTTTTACTTTGCTCAGTTTGAGTGAACATATAGTCTAATAAAGAAGAGATAATTCATATTCAAGTAAATAATATTCAGAAGAAAAAGTGCATAATTCTACAAGAAAAAGTTATAAAATATTTTAAAATCTGGTTTCTCTTAAGGAGTATCTGATTTCTACAACTATAGAGCATTTCTTTATTCTGGTTAGATGTTTATTACTTAGTTTTTACATTCATAATTTATTACGCTTACCTTACACACAGTGAATAATTTCCAAGTTTCCACTATACATAACCTAGGCTCTCGCCAAAGTCTTGGATTCTCCAACCACTGAGGTAAATAATTATATAATTGTACTTCTTCTTGCTTTAATTTTCTCAAATATAAAATTGCATTGAGGTTTCTGCCAAAACACATTCATATAAGTTTTGAGGAAATAAGTTGACGTAAAATCATTTAGAAAATTCATTAGGGTGATAAAATTATATTCATACCTTATATTTGGTGTTAATAAAGTAATATTTATTTAACCTTCAGTGCCATGCCCATCCTCAGTTATAGGCTGCCAAGACAATTAACTCTAACTGAAATAATACAGTCTTGCACTGTGCTCATAAAATTCTCCAATAAAAGTGTTATATCCTATAGCAAATACTTTGTGCTGTATTTGTATAAAATGTCAGAACCTCAAATAACTAAAGGACTTTAAACTTAAGTGAGGAAAGACTTTACCACAGGAAGGCAAACCTGGACTTTTAAAAGAGATACACAGCTATATTTAAGAGGAAGTGTACAGAGGTCCACAAGTTACTTTGAAATACATCAAAAATAGAATGGATTGATGGATGGATAGAGGGATAAATAGATTGATACATATGAGGAAACCAATTACACTAATAAAATATTAAGGGCAGGATATCTATAGTGGGTAAATGAGCATTCATTCTAATTGTTTTTTTTTTAATTTTGCTACATTTGAAAATTTTATGGTAAAACTGAAAAAAAATGGGGCATTCAGGGAGAAGAAAAATTAGCATTGGAATGTATCTCTATTCCTTACCCTATGATTTTCAGAATTTATTTCTTTCAACATTTGGCAGCATCCAGGCTCCTATGTGCTCCCCTAAAGCACCCTACCCACCTCACTTCTCCTAATCCTTCAACTCCACACTTTGTGTGTAGCTTCAATTTTCTGCGTGCTGTCTCCTTTCAGAGCTTACAGTTGCTTAATCTGTGGATGATATTGTTCCAAACGCTACACCTCCCCACAGCTGGTTCCAACACAAACATCCATGGGGACCAGGTTAACAATGTTAAACACATACTTCCCCACAAGAAAACCTATGGGACAAAGAAGAAAACACCAAGTGCCGTAGATATCTCTCATTCTATAAGGACTTAATTTTCAAATAAAAAAAATTTTAGAAAACCATGATGATATATTGGAGTAAAGTGTTTTGATAACTATTTACCAAATGGCTGTCTGTAATAATTCTAATATTTTTCTACACCCTTGTACAGCTCTTCCTCACAATGGGCTCCCATAAATTTTAATTTCAGGGTGAATGAAGCAGTCAATGGTAGATTGCTTTAATTATTGTTATTCATTGCTCTTATTGTTACAATTCTTAGTGTGATTTAACATTTATTAAGGTTGTGCCATATGGTAGTCTACCTACTCAAAATAATCAGATGTTCTGATGTATGTTCATGACATATTTTAATTTCCTTCTGTGTTTGATGTAAATTCTCTCTTTTCTATTTAAACAAAATCCTGTATTTGTCACTCTCAGTTTTCTGGTTGTTTTCTAAAACTACAGTCAATGGTGTGTGATGAAAAGAACTCTAAATAGGAGCCAGAAGACAAGTTTTAGGAAATAATTAGCCATGCACTTTTATAGATTTTTTTGAGTTATACAAATAATTTAACTTCTGTCTTCATTTTTTTTTTTAATTTATAAATTGAGGAGGATAACCTGAATGATTTCTAATGTTACTACCAATTCTATCATTTTGTCTGTTTTGTTATGACTGAAATCATTCACTGTGTGAAGCAAGCATTAATTGCCTAGAGAAAAACAATTGAAATCAAATTCTATTTATGCAATTTGCCTATTTCTTAATTTTGATAATTATTTAGTCTGTTTTTCAGTATTTTTGTCTTGTTATTCCATTCGTATTACAGTTATAATAAAGTTTTTTGGTATCGTTACGTTCTAAGGCTGATATTTTACCTATAAATATCAATGTAAGTATAAATTTTATTTTGATAGTGTTCTGGCTCATAGCATACAGTAAAAGAAGACATGTAAATGGTTCCTCATTCTGGAGCCTAACCGAAATAATTAAAGACTCTGCCCTGCTCCTTCTTATATTGCAAAGAAAAGTAAAACACAGCATGACACAATAGAAAGACTACAATTGTCTCCATAGCCCAGACAAGTTATGTGGATGCTGTGTACCTCTAGGGGTGTTACCTCTCTGAACTCTATCATGATAATGACATTAACTTCCCATGATTGCCTTAAGTACTGGAAATAACATATTCACAAAATATTTGACATAGTGTGTTTTTCATAAAATAAAACATTAAAGTCAGAATGTGGAAGGTGGTCTCAAATTTAGATAGTAATGTCAATGACAATGAAATATTAATCAGATGAAGCAACAATAACATTTGTTTGAAGAGGATGATATTAAAGGTCTTTATTCAGGTTGAAGCAAACTTAATGAGCAAGTTGGAATGTCATGTACTTGGAATATTTTTTTTATTTTAAAAACATCATTTAAAAATACTTTAAGTAACCTCAAATTTCTTTGTTTTATTGAATTAAGCATTTTTATATTTTACAGCAGGATTTCATATAATGTACTAAGTAAAGCTAAGGGTGGTATTTATTCCAGCTATGTATTTTCTTTTCAACTCTTTAGATGCACTATACTTGAAGCTTCTTGATTTTTTCCCCTATGTACATAATATTTCCATGTATCTGATGAAGTAATATCAATCCCCTCCCCAGTTTCAGTGCATATGACACCCACTGCCATGCCTGTTCTTCAAAAGTCATTTTCTCTTTATTTATCTACTATGGTACATTACTATGTACTGTAATTTTCTTTTTTATGTCTCTAGTCCCTCTCCCACTCCCATTTACCTTGAGTTCATTAAGATGAGACTGTGCTTCAGGTCTGATATTTATTAAGGGGAACTTATTTTTCCTAATCACACTACCAACATATTATTGTGAGTGATAAGGAAAAATCTGAGTAGAATGTAAAATAATATACTTATGTTGGAAAGAAATTTGAACCCCTTCAGTCTAGTTTCCTTATATTACAGACGATGACCTAAAAAGTCTTATATAATTAGTGAAAAGAAATCATAGTGTATTAGTTTGCTAGGGCCACCATAACAAAGTACTACAGACTGTGTGGCTTAAACAAGAGAAATTTATGTTGTCAGAGTTCTGAAGACTAGAAGTCTAAAATCAAGGTATTGGCAGAGTTGGTTTCTTCCAGTGCCTCTCTCCTTGGCTTGTTGATGCTTGTCTTCTCCCAATGTCTTCACATGGCCTTCCCTCTTTTCATGTCCATGTCCTAATCTCTTCTTATAATGACACCAGTCATATTGGATCAAGGTTTAAAGACCCTATCTCCAAATACACTCACATTCTAAGGTACTTGGAGTTAGGACTTCAATGTGAATTTTGGATACTCACAATTCAGACTATAACACCTAGATAGTTAGCAGATAGTTTCTATTTGAATGAAGTTCAATTTCTTTGAATTATATAACAACTATATAGTTAAAATTTTTAGGCCAAATTTTGTAAATATAATTTCTAGAAAATCAAAATAGAATAAAAGCAATGCAATGGACAACTGTGAACTCTAATGTCAAATTTAGAGGATACATAGAGCACAGATCTGTAAAGATATAAAAACAGACTAGAAAATGTTGAAATAATAATAATACAGGTATATGATTGGACTCCACAAGATGCCTACTCTCTTGCTCTTTGTACATCTAGTGTCCAACCAGGTCTTGCTTTACCTTCCCCTTACTCACGTGATTGCATCCCCCTCCTGATCTTAGCATTCAGTCAGTAACAGAATGCGTGATCGACTAACCCCAAGCTGAGGATTGTTCTGGTCCTCAGACTGGAAGCGTCCCATTATGTTGGGTTATCAACAAGATATGTCAGTCCTCAGGACAGTGGCTAACCTGAAGAGTTGTTGGCAATGTGTTCCTCTAACAATTCTCCTGGTACCCAGGAAGTCTTCCTGGCCATAATTCCCCCTATAACCAGTAGACTCCTCTTCCCTAGAGTAGCAAAGACTGCTGTGGAGTCCTGCCTGCCATCTACCATACAAGGTGGGTTGTCGTTCCTGGGTCTTTGCTTCTGACTTGTAAGAGTCACTGTCCAACATATTGTTGATGTCTCTGTCGCTGACTCTGGGTTCTTTCTTCAGTTTTGAGTCTGGGCAGTTGCAAATATTCTGGGACTGTGGGATGCAGCCCAACAACAGGTAGTTGACCTTTCCAGGTTTAAGACGTAATATGAGGGAATCATAATTGAATATGTTTGTCATTATTAATTTTTTTCAAAAAAATTAGTCTATAGACCAGAATAAATAATCCCCAAATAAAGACCCAAGAGTATATTGGCATAAAATTTATATTAAATATCATCTTTCACCTATAGGAGAAAAGATGGGTGCTTCAACAAATGTTGGGACAAATGGCATATATTTTTGAAAAAAATATAACTCAGACACACTGCTTCATATCCTGAATAAAATTAAATACACTTCATTTGAATTAAGTAAATTTTAAAAGTCTACTCACAAAGAGAAATCACAAAGTTAAAAAGTAAATGAAAGTCTGGAAGGAAATATTTTAAAAATATATAAAACAAAAGTTTTAATACCAAATAAAGAGTATGAGGGGGCTTCCCTGGTGGCACAGTGGTTAAGAATCTGCCTGCTGATGCAGGTGGCACAGGTTCAAGCCCTGGTCCAGGAAGATCCCACATGCTGTGGAGCAACTAAGCCTGTGCACCACAACTACTGAGCCTGTGCTCTAGAGCCTGCAAGTCACAACTACTGAGACCAAGTGCCACAATTACTGAAGCTGACATGCCTAGAGCCCGTGCTCTGCAAAAATAGAAGCCACCACACTGAAACAAAGAGAAGCTTCCCCTTGCCGCAACTAGAGAAAGTCCATGCACAGCAACGAAGACCCAATGCAGCCAAAAATAAAATGTAAATAAAAATGTTTAAAAATGTATTATAGAAAAAGATTAAGAGGGAAAAGAAAAAATTAGCAAAGTTTATAATCATGCAATTAATATAGAAAAACTATAAATACAAAATAAGCATATGAAAATATATTTATCATCATAGATATGAAAGTGCTAATTATGATAGATATATATCACATAATATATATGACAATGATATAATAAATAATGTAATACCCTGCAATATATTATACAATATATTTGCTAAATAAATATATTTGATAATGGTAAAAATATTGTAATTGAAAGTATTTGATAATATGTGTATATTATATTTTATATATAAAATAATATATAACATACTTTTAAAACAATTTAATAATATATACATATTCTATATTACATATTTTATAAAGCAACTTGATATTATATTATATATAAAAATGTATTTTTTAGTAATTTGATAATAAATATATATCTTGAGTCTTTTGATCCAGCAAATTCCATTTCCTTAATTTAGTGTATTGAAAATTTAAAAATACACAACAGACATCTGTGAATGGAGATATTTGAAATAAGGAAATTAGAGCTGTTAGGCAGCCTATTTTCTGGACAAATGACAATATGTTTCTGTGGGATTGGCATCAAATTTATACAAAAAGCTTCCAAGGTTATGGACTTAGTATACATAAAAGGCATATAGAAGTCCTTTGGAGTTTTTTTTCAAAGAAGTCAACAATGATGTGTGTGTGTGTGTGTGTGTGTGTGTGTGTGTGTGTGTTTGCCAAGAGCTGTAGATCACCACAGGTTTAGGCAGACATATCCTTAAGCCTTCCACCTGAATGACTATATTAAGCATAAAAGGAAGAGCCCACTTATTTTAATTATCCATATCAAAGAGTGGGTACAATGTTCATTATAATTATCTTAAAAGTCACCTGGCAGTTAATCTCACTACTTATCTTTCTAATTTCTATTGAAAGGACATGGTTAAACATTTGCCAACATTATTTAGACTGTATGCTCATGAATCTGGGAGTTTGAGTCAAACTAGAGATTTTAGGGTTAACTATTTAGCTATAAAGATAGATTTTCTTGGAAAGGAGTGCAGTTTCTGTGGTTGTGTAGAAAATGTAGACTATTTCTTCTTTCTTGGACAAGTACCAACCTCATGTCAGTGTAGAAGGACCAGAATGTGCCTAGCATTCCAAATGGATGTTTGCCAATTTGAAAGATTTTTAAAAAGAAAAGGGGCTATTGTACATTATTTTCTTTTAAATCACAAAGTGTATGGTTTGTAGAGCAGGCCACACAGGAAAACAAAAAAAAAAAGGAAGAGAAATGAACTTTGCTGACCCTCCACACAAATATTTTCTCCTTCACTTAGAAACTTGCAAGGCATCTTTTTATTTATTTATTTTTTCTCTTTTTAACCTTTTGTCTTCTCTCTGGGCTGTCATTCTGTGTTTGTGGGGTTAAGGCATCCTGGCTAGAATATTAGCCCCCACTTAGGGATAGCAAGCCACTACATAGTCACTTACCTTTATTACATATACCAAAGATGGGCTAAATACAAAAGGCACTTCGCCAGCATTCATATTTGCAGTTAAGCAATGCAAGAGCAGAAAGTGGTTTGGATCAGACCTATGGACATAGAAAAGGGAGTTGATGAAGATAAAATGAAAAATATAAAGCATCAAACAACATTAATTACCTTTCAGGGTAAAAACCAGGAGGTCTATGACAATGCTTAAGAGCTCAGACTTTGATGTCAAACAAACAGAAGCTGAAACCCCATCTGCTGCGATTAACTAGCTCTGTGACCTTGAGCAACTTACTCATGTTGTTAACTTCTGTTTCTTCATCAGTAAACGAAACGAATCATCTGTCATAGTGTTTTGAAGTGGTTGATAACATATGACACATAAGTTGCTGCATCCAACATATGGTACACAGTAAATGTTAAAACACATATCAGTTGCTATTTTCACTAGGCTGTTATCATTATTACTATCACTTTTAAAAATGAACTTAGAGGAATGAATACTATTAGTCAATATTTAAAATTGTTGCTATACTTTTAAGAAATTTTTACTAGAAGGTGTTTATACAACTGAAGAAGAAACTCCATATAGTAAAATACCTAGTGGTATCTAAGGCTAACTTAATCAAAAATTGTCGTTCACCTGATTACCAAATGAGAAACACTAAATATATATTATTCTGGCAAGATTTTTCCCTTTCTTATGGAAACATTGCAAGATCTCAGATGCTGTGTAGTCATTAAAACTATGTAAGTTCTCATTCCACTACTAAAGCATTGAAGTGCTGAATAAAATGAGTTTTGTAATGCTACAAAATACAAAGTTTACTTTTCTTATTTTTTTTTAATCTAGGTAAGATATGGGAGAGAAATCTTTGCACATAAGAATATCTGAGCAAACATAACAAAGAATGCTTTTTGTAAAATTATAGAAGAATTGGACAGCAATATACACAAACACACTCTCCATAAACACACTACACACATGAATTTAGAATACACCGAGAATACATATCTAGAATGCAAGCTTATGATTTTCAGTATTCTTTTATGCATTCTCATTTGTTTATGTCAAAAGATGAATCAAAAAAATAACTAAGCAAGAGAGATTAAATATTATTTTCCCCCACGTCATTAAAAACATGCATCTGTAAAAATTAAATCCTACAGCTACATACTATTCTGATAAATCAGCCCTCCATATTGAGTAATTGGAATTTCTTGATACTGATATATTGTGATAACAATAAACATTAATTATGTTCAGCACTATTAGGTGCTAAAATTATAAAATGTCACTATGTATATATTCAACACATTGTGTCTCCAACAAAACCTATCACGTGACTTGCCCTGTTGTAACATATCACCATTCCATTAACTTGGTTTCTGTCTTTTCTGTGGCCTGAGTGCTCACACTAGTTTCTGCCTGTTCTCTACTGCCTAAGACCCTGACTTCAAGTGTTTACTTTTTCTCAAGATGGAAAAAGTTTAAAGCAGTAAAACTGCCTCATATCCAGCATAATGGGGAATGCAGTCTTCTGTTTAATAGTAAGTTACCTACTTATATAGCTTCTCTGCTTTGCTCAGCTCCTGAATGCTAGTCCTGTCTGTGATTCATGTTTATAGATATTATAGATATTATTTCTGTTATCTGCTGCCAATAGAACCTTATCTCCATTTATTCTCTGCCTGACTGAATTTCCACAATTTCTGCCTTCAGACCTTTCTGTGACCATGTGTCAATTGACTCTAAAATTCTGAATTTCTTTTTTACTTTTCTAGATACAATTACATGTTCAAGTTGCTCTCATTGTATAAAATAATTTCCTGACTCTTTCTGTCTGAATACTACCTATTCTCCATTATATCATTCACCCTTTTCAACAATGTAGATTCCACATCTCTAGAGTAACCTTAGGTGTGATAGTTTGGGTTGTATCTGTTTGCCTGCTGAAGTTGTTGCTAACTCTACTGTTACTTTTAAAGTGTTCTGATTTAGATGGTAAATTTTACGCTCATCCTATTCATTCAATACATTCCATAAGCCACTATATTTAAGGTCCTGCCCTTACTAGCATATGGAACTTTGCTCGCTAAATTCATCAAAGATTCATATTTGCCAATGAAAAACATTTCAGTCTTTATCTCAGATTCCTCTATATTTGGCACTCTATACGATTCCCTCCTTCATAAACCTCTGAATGCTTGAGTCTATGGTTTCACATTATCAGCATTCCTTTACCTCTCGTCCCTTTGTTCTAGTTCCCTCTTGTTCACATTACTTCTTCTTCCTGTCCCTTAAATATTGATATTGCTCAAGATTCTTTTTATCACCTTACTGCTCTTGTATGTATTTTCCTAAGATGATTTTGTGACCTTCCTCTTTCCACTTACCTCCTATTAGCAGAAAATTCCCAAAGTAATATTCCCAAACATGACTCTGTGCTTCAAGTCTTCTCCAACAAATTTTATAGGAGTATACTTCATATCTGCCCCTGCCTCTTAAATGATAATAACTTTGTCCTGGGCTATTAATATAGTTTTATCATTAGTTTTCACTTCTATAGATTTAACTCTTTTAAAGCTGTCTTCTAAGTAAAATAAAAGCATATCATCCCTGCTTAAAATATTTCCATCTCTCTTTTCAGAAATCCAAATCCTTATGCTGGTAAATAAGATTCTTTATAATAGGGCCCTTGCCCACTTCTTCAGCCTTCTCTTTTCTCTCCACATGTGTTACCTTAATTTTTTCTTCTAACACAGAGAAATCCCCATCTAATTCCAACCCCCAATATCTAATCATCCCCATTGCTTTTTCCCAAATACATTGTATATATATATACAATATATATACATATATATGTATATACACAATATATATATACTGTATATATATATATATATATATATATACAGTATATATATATATATATCCATTAGCAGGTTCATTATACTGTTTCTCTATTTCTTCAATAGATAAATGACAGTTCTTCAAGGTACACATCACATCACCTCTGTTGTGTGTTTTTTTTCTACCATTATAGGAGCTCCTTTTTAACTACGACTAGCAATGAATCCTCTATTTCTTGCTTATACATGCAACATTGGCTGCAGCTGCAGCAGAAGCAGGTATAAGAGTAAAATCTTCATTTCTTTCTCAAAAAGTATTAGGAAAAAAATCTATAATATAGAAGAAATTCCCCCAAATTAAATATTATATTTGTTTCAGAGACCTTTGATTATATTTCAGAGAATTGTTTCATTAAGAACTGGTAACATTATGTTGTTTCCATACAAGAAGATCTGACCCAGTGATTATATCAGGCATGAGCATACAATGTTACAAAGTTATAATGGATTTGCCTTAATGTGAGCCAATAAAATTTAACTTCTCTTGATTTATTGTGCACCCCAAATTTAGATTTTCATCATATCTACATTGAATTTGTTGAAGGAAAAAAATTTATGTTTATTTTTCATAGTTAAACTTTCAACAACATATTTTATTATGCTTAAAAAACAAATTATCTATATTCCAAGGACAAATATCAGAATTTTTAAAAGATACTACTATGGGTGAGCGATTTGGTGTTGGATGAGTAGAGTAAAATAACACATTAAAATGATTATGGAAACTTTTACTCCCTAGAAAGGAAACCGCCCTGAATTTATCAGATATATTTCTTGTTGGTTGTAATTAGATGTTTTTCTTACAGAGTTTGAAAGCAATTTTCCTCATTGTTTCTCTTAAATTTGAATCTTGTATGAATAAAATCCATCATTGTCTTAGACATCCTTAAGTGGTAGTATTTATACACAAGTGCAAAAACTACAGCACCTCTTTCTCTGCATGGGTACTCATGTGAGGGTGTGTGAATTCATACAGGAATTTTATATATTCTCAGTGGCAAAAGTGATCATTTTTCATGTTATAAATAAGCAAACTGATTTGGATCCTTGGTCTGTTTATTGCTATATTCTATTACAAGAGTCTACAGAATACCTAATGTCAAGGCATTCAATATGCATAAATTTTACCACATTGACTATTAAAACCTTTGGTTAGTTAACACCTTATTTTGTTAATAAATTATAATAATGATATTAATTCTTTGATATAAGGGTTTTTTGGACAGTATAAAGCAGAAAGGTGTTAAGCATAAAATAATCTCTTGATAAAAACTGAGCAACAGCTGTGATGTTACTCGATGTGTGTTACCCTCTACCAGTTTTATTTAGCAATGTAGACATGACTAGGTAATACTAGATAAGAAGCCCTAGGTATTTAGGCTCATGATACAATTTACAGATATTGAGTCTTAGGTAAACAGTAACAAGTGAGGCTAACTTGGACTGGACGCTTCCATAACCCATTGGAATATTGTCACCCTGATGCCCACGATATGTTCTCCTATAAAAGGACTGGAAAAGTAAAGATATCCTCAGTTGTTTATTCATAGACTTCATACTACTCACTATTTGGGAGTAGATGATTAATACAACTTTCATTATTATTTATCATATCCAATGGCAACTGAATCTTTCAGTTGTTCAGGTCAGAAACGTTGCTGGCATTCCTGACTCTTCTCTCACAGTCACTTATCTGACAGCTCTACTTTCAAATCCCACTTATAATCAAATCACTTCACACCACCTCCACTGCTACCTCACAAGCTTAAGCCAGAAATATCTCTTGCTTAGATTATTGCAATATCTTCTAAATAGTCCCGCATCTCCACCCTTGTCCTTTCCTCAACTGTCTTTTTCATCACAGCAGCCAGGATCATCCTTTTAAATGTAGATCAGATCATGACACTTCTGTGCTCAAAAGCTTCAAACATTTCCATCTTTGAGCAAAGTAGTGACATACAAATTCCTTATAATACCCTGCAAGGCCTGCATTCTTTTCCTCTTGCTGCATAAATTTAGAAGGCTTAAAATCACACCCATTTATTGCCTCACAATTTCTATGGGCCTGGTGTCTGGACACAGCTTCTCTGGGTCCTTTGTTTCAGATCTCCCCAGGATGAAATCCTGGTGCTGACAAGGGTTATAGTCTCATTAGTGGTTTGATGTGCTTCCAACCTCCCTCAGGCTGTTGACAGAATCCATCTCCGGTTTGTTGTTGGTTGTAGGTCTTTCTGGCCTTCCTGAGCAAGTCACTCTGTATTGCTAGAGGTCATCTGCATTCTTTGCCATGTGACCCTTCCATAGGCCCTCTCAGAACACAATAGATTATTTTTTCAAAGCCAGCATGGAGAAAGAGAATCTCTTGTGTGGGGGGTGGGGGGGTAATATGTATAAAATCATATTGTAATCATGGGAGTAACATCCCATCATCTTTGCCATCTTCAAATAGTGGGAAGCAATGACAAGTCCTGCCTACCCTGAAGGGGAGGGGATTATACAGGACATGACTATGGAGACAACCAGAGTGTCTGTCCACAAGGTCCTACGTGATCTCCCACTCAGTGCTTCTCTGACTTTATCCTCTACCACTCTCCCTTTATCCCACTATGCTCCAGAAGAATTAGCCTCCTTGTTGTTATCTAAGTTAGAATGCAAACTGACATTTCAGAGCCTTCATGTTCATACATTTTGCTGGTGGAAAAGCTATTTCTGAGGAAATAAATCCATATGAATGGCAAGTGTACTGCATTTATGTCTGTCCTTGAATATAATCTTATTGGGAAGAATATCCCTAACCGCCCTATAAAATGTAGCAACCCCCATCCTCCTCACTCTGTATCTCTGAAATATGTCTCTCCATAAAATATGTCACTTGCCGTTTTACTTATTTTTGATTGTTTTGTTGTCTTTCTCCCCAATGTCATCATGAGAGCACAAAATTTTTGTTTACCACTGAATTTCTAGCTCTAAGAACAGTGCTTGCTGTGCATTTGCAGAGGAAGGTCTTAATAAATATGTATGCAAAGCATCACTGGGTTGTTCCTGTGCTTTCTGAATAGACACTGAATTAGATCAAAATGAAGATGTCATTTCTGAGAGAGAATAGTGTTTCAACAAATAGTCTATAATATAGAAAAAAAATCTTACTCTAGGATATTTGATATTTCTCTTTATTGTATGTGAATTTCCCCTCGGATTTGATGAATGCATCTGAGGTTTAGTATTACAAGTAGACTTATTCATTATGCATGTAATCTGGTTGTTAAGAGCCTTTCTGGAAGGAAGAGAGAAAAAACATGTATCCTGGCGTAGATCTACTCAAAATTTTGCAGCGGGCCTTCCCTAAGATTGGTAATCAATAAACAATCACTTAAATAAATAGGGCCTAAACTAGACAGTTATTTGCAGCTCTGCTGGCTGTGCTCTTCAATCAACTGGAAATAATACAAAGTGATCACATGGAACTGTGTAGTATTCTTATTTTTATCACATTGATTATTAAACAATAATTATTAACATAGACCATTTCTTCAAGAATGTGTCTACTAATATTTTTGTCCATTCATCTGAATACAATTGACTTGTAGTTTGTCAGTCTTACAGATTTGCATTTATAGCTGTTTTTGTTTTATTTTCATGATAATTCCATAGTGCCTGAGAAAACACCATTAGGTACACATACACAAATGTGCACATCCAAACAAAATAAGACTTGGAATTCCAAAGGGAAGAAATATTATGCTAATTAGGTCAACAGAATTCAATGTGTGCCTTGGCAATAATAAGGGATCATGGAAGAAATAATTGGGATCAAGGTTATGAATACAGTGGGGGTTAACTAAAAGTATAAATACAGGTTGGGTCAAGATATTAGAAAATGCTGCCAAAATATATTTCCTGGAAAAAATGAAGATGTATCCATGTTAGAATTACCCATACAAAGGGATCTAATAATGCTAGAAAGAAGACAAGATTATGAACTTGATTTAGTTATAGGTTATATTGAAGCTAACTTGCCATATGAAGAAAGGGCATGAGGGCTACATTTTTCTTAAGATAATCAAGAAAGGGAGAAAGCCAATTAAGTTTATAATAATTACAGCATGATCTTCTGTCTAGTAATAAACAAGACACTTGATGTTCAGTGTAATTTAGTGTACCTCTCAAAAGTTGACTTTTATGGAATACCAATAAATCTGTTCTCTGTGGAAAAGATAATATAACTTTAATATTTAAAAGTCTTCACCTTGAGAAAAGACACTGTCATATGGTGTGGAGGGATATTAAATTGCTTTAAGATTTTGAAAAGAGATTTGGCAGTGCATATCCAAATCTTTTAGGCACATATCCTTAACCCAGCAATTTCACTATTAATTAGTGAAATAATAGCAATTTCCCTATCAATATTTCCCACACAGAAACATAAAGAATAAAAAAAAAAGTGGTATATGCCATGTTGCTCTCTACAACATTGATTGTAATTGTGGGGGAAAGCTAAAATCAACTTAAATGACTATGAATTTGGAGAAGATTTGAATAAAATATGATACATGTAAACTGTGAAATCCTATGCAATATTTTTAGAAATAAGGTAAAACACCATATGTTGATATGGAAATATATTATGTGTTAAAGTTAAGCATAATACAATATTATTCTGTATAATATAATCATATTCATATATATTTTAAATGTATATGCATACATACATATGTTAAAATTTATATGCATCATATATGCAAATATAATATATACATACTAATATACACATATATACATACATAAAAAGAAGGAACACTATGTAGGCTATGAAATCTTGACTCCTTTCATTTAAATACTACCTTCATGACTTTGGGAGTTTCTTAAGCTTTCTGTGTCTCAGATCCCCATCTGTAGTATAAAATGTAAAATTTAATATAATGTAAAATGAGAATAATAACATTTACCTTATGGTTTATTTTGAAGGTTAAGTATGTTAGTCCATGTGTACATTTAGAACACTGCCTGTGACATTATAAGCAGTTAATAAGAATCATCCATCATTGTCATCACCATCATCATCTTTATCATTCTCTAGAAAGATATATGCATGTCAATAATGTTTCTCTATGTAACTCTAATGAAAGGAAATGGAATCTTTCTTGTTTTCACTTTTATTTCTGTATAGTTTGAGAAACATATATGAGAGGGAGGATTTATGTGTGTACTTAGCCTTTAACATTTAAGCTATTAAATGGTAAGCTTATTTTAAAAGAGAATATATACCAGAAAACAAATTGCTGCTTAAATGCACTTTGTTTGCTAGGGCTTCCCGTAACGAACTACTACAGACTGGGTGGCTTAAACAACAGAAGTTAATTTTCTCAGAGTTCTGGAGGCTAGAAGCCTGAGACCAGTGTCAGCAGTGTTGTTTCCTTCTGAAGGCTATGAAGGAAGGATTTGTCCCAGGCCTCTCTCCTGGGCTTATAGATGGATATCTTCTCCCTGTGCCTTCAAATCATCTTCCTTCTGTGTGTGTCTGTATCCAAAGCTCTTCTTACGAGGACATGGGTCATATTGGATTAGGGCTTACCCTAATGACTTAATTTTACTTTAATTTCCACTGTAAATACCCAAACTCCAAATACAATCACATTCTAAAGTGGGATTAGTACTACAACATGTGAATTTTGGTGGTCAGGGAGAAAGAGGGGGCACAATTCAGCCCATAAAAGTATGCTAAATGTTAAACCCTCCCTCCTCTCGGGTATATTTTTTATTGTTAGAATTTAATCATTCTGGAATAGTGATCACAAAATGAAGGAGGGACAGAATTTTATCTTTGGAACTTTAGAATTCAGCTCAATCTCTGCCATATTAGTGGAGGCTTTTTTTGTTTGTTTTGTAATAGCTGGGGCAGGGTATCATATTGAAAATCTCACTTTCTATTTTTAAAAAGAGCAACACCAGATTCCCTCTGTTCTCACTAGGAAGCTAACATTTGTGAGTTATGTATGATGCCCTCTCACTCTTACTTAGGGATGATGAATAGGTCTTTTGTGCTTCTAATCAAACTTGACTTGTATCTTCCTTATCTCTGAGGATGGAATAGCATATTTGTGTGTGTATATGTGCATGTTTCTAAAATAAAAACACTCTTTATTGGTGTGATGGCCATATGTCCTGTTTTACAGACAACAATCCAAAATTATATCTGTTAACTTAGATAATGATTAATAGGATCCCTTTTTACTCCCAAAACTGTCTTAAGACAATGAATTATATGGCCACCTAAATATATAGACAACCAAACCCTATTGTTTTAGAAATTAAACCAGATAGTTCTTCACATGTCAAGGAGTGAAAAAGAACAATTCTGTATTCTAAGAACTGAAGAACCTTGAATATCTCTGCCTTAGAAATTCTATTAAATCCTGTGAGTCAAATACCTCTCTGAGGAATAATCTGGATTTGATATCGACTCCATCATTAAAAGGTAAGTGAGCTTGAACAAGTGGGATAAATTCTCGATGTCTCAGTTTACTCATTAGTAAAATGGGGCAATTATGCTATCTAACTTATTTGTTTTATTATTTTTTGTTTCTTTGAAACAAATCTTAAATGCAACAAAGTACTCATTTTCTAACAAGAGTTTTGGTGAATGTACATATCATGTAATTTCATCCCAAATCCATTAGCTCAGATTGGCCCCTTGTACAATTTTACAATTTTCTTTCTTCATAGGCAACTGGGACTGTAATTTCCATCAACATAGATTATGGTTGCCTGTTCTTTATCTTAATACAAACTTCATGTGAATAATATGGTAGGTGTTCTCTTGTACCTGTCTTTTTTGCTTAACACAATGCTACTGAGATAGTCCACATTGCTCATTGTTCATTGATGACTCAGTAGCTCATTCCCTTAGTAGTTTCCCACTGTGTGAATATGACAGTATATTTTACCATTCTCCTGCTTAGGAATTTGTAAGTTGTTTTCGTTTGGGTTTTTATGAATAATGCTACTACAAACATTCTTTTAAAAATCATTTTGTGATATTTTCCTTTCACTTGGTTAAAGTAAAATTCCTGGAGCATAAGAAAGATATAGCTTTAACTTTTATACCTTGCCAGTTTCATTAAGTGATTACATCTTTTTTTCACATCAAAATTGTATGAGTTCCAAATTCTCCACCACTTCATTAACATTTGTTGTTATAAGGCTTTTCAATTTTAGTCATTCTAGAGAGTGTGTAGTGGTGCCTCATTGCAGTGTAGTTTTAATTTGACTTATCAAGATGACTAATGATGAAGAGCAATTTAAGATGCTGATAATGCATTTTTTCAGTGAAGAGTCCATTAAAGTGGATTTTGCATTACAATGGTTAATTTTATGTGTGAACTGAGTAAAGAAGTTGATCTTCCTCAATATGGATGGGTATCAGCAAATCCACTGAAGGCCTGAATAGAACAAAAAGGCAAAGGAAGATTGAATTCAATCTCTGCCTGACTGCTTGTGTTGAGATATCAGTCTTCTCTTGCTCTTGGCACTCTTGATTCTCAGGCTTTCAGATTCTGACTGGAATCTACACCAGCTCTCTGGCTCTCAGGCCCCTGAACCACAGACTTCCCTGGGTCTCCAGCTTAGGGACAACAGACTATGGTACATCTCAGCCTCTATAATTGCATGAGCATCATATAATGCCTCTTTCTCTGTCTGTCTCTGCCTCTCTTTCCTCTCTCTCTCTGACTCTCTCTCTCTGTATATCTATCTTTATATATAGATATAGAGATAGATATCCATTTTGTGTCTCTGGAAAACCCTGACTAATACTCCCATTTATATGGATTGTTTTCTTTCATAACTTATGTGGAAGAATGATTTATATCTAGATACAGTCTTGGGTTAGAAATATATATGGCAAATATTTGCTCACTGTCTGTGGCTTTTCTTTTCATTATCTAAATGGCAACTTTTGATGAGTTTATCATATTGATGGAGCATAATATACCAATTTTTAAGTTTTGTATTTAGAGTTCTATGTGCCTCTTCTAAAATAAGTTTACTTACCCGAAGCAGTGAAGACAACTTTTTATGCTTTATTCTAAGAGTTTTATATCTCAAAACAGTTTTTCTAAGTGGTATATAATAGGGATTGAGATAAGTATTTTTCTGCACTGACATCCAGTATTTTTGTTGAAAAGCCTTTCTCTTCATCTTTTAAATTGCTTCATGTTGGTGTTGTTATATTTCTTATACATTTTCTATTCCATTGATAGTATTGTCTCTGTTAATGTTTGTACTGCACTCTCTTGATTACTGACACTCTATTATAAGTCATGAAGTCATGTGGAGTAAGTCTTCCAACTTTGCCCTCTTAAAATTATTCTTGTTACTTGAATCCTTTCCAATTCTATGTAAGTTTTATAATTAGCTATCAATTTCTATCAAAATAATTGTTCAAATTTTGATTGGATTATATCAAATTTATATATCAGATTAAGGAGAATTAGCTTCTTAACAATCCATTCACATGACATGCAACCTTGAAGATGACATGCATTCAACATTTATATAAGCTTTAGTATTATAAAAATTAATAAATACAAATCTCAGTTGAATAGATTTGGGAGACCAGAAGGGTGAGTTCTCATGCCTTGCAACAACAGCAGAGCCCAACAGGAAGAAAACCAAATCCTCTTCATCCTTAGCAAGGACTTAGCCAGTGAAAAGCCATGGACACTGTTTAATATAGCCCTCCCAGCTCCCTTTTCCTCTTTATAAAATTGTTCCCCTTCCCTTGTCAAGTGGGGGACTTAAATGTGGCTCGTCATGGTTGCAAAATTCAAATTTCAATTCTCTGCTGATCCCAAATAATCCCATCATTGCTGAAGAAATATCTGACAGTCTATAAATTTCAGATCAGTGATATAAAGGTCTTGCACATCTTTTGGTGGATCTACTCCTTGGTATTTTACTTTCTTTTACCTTTCTTTTTCTTTTATTTTCTTATATATATTAAATATATAAGGTTTTTTAGTTCATTTTCTAGTAGTTTGATCCAAATACTGCAAAATAGATTAAGATTTTGCATATTGACCTTGCTAAATTTCCTACTTAGTTTTAGTAGTTAATTTTATATTCATTATTTTTTTAAATAAACAGCTATGCTTCTTGTGAATAGACAGTTATATCTTTTAAATCTATAACCTTGATTTCTCTTTACATTTTATTGCACTGAAGATCAATTATTGCATTAAATCAAGTTGTGAGACAATATCTCTGCCTTACTCCTCATATAATGAGCATGTATTGAGTAGTTCACACTAAATTTAACATTATTTGTGGTTTTTTCATAGACACTATCAATTGTATTTAAGAAATTTCCTTCCATTCATTTGGCTGAAAGTTTTTATTGTAAAAAGGTATTGACATTCAACAGGTGCTTTTACATGATTTTTTTGTAATGTATGTTTGTGTGTGTGTGTGTGTATGTACACATATGTTTTCCATTTCATGGAGTGAATTACTTTCACTGATTTTAAAACATTAATCCAACTTCACATTTCTGGAATAAATCTCTTTTAGTATTCAATATACTCTTAACTTGTGCAACACTTGATTTGTCCTTTCTCGTATTTTACTTTGTATATAGCCCTGGATTATGCTACTAATACTGTGCTAAAAATATTTGCATTATACTCATAGAGGTAATTTTCATTTATTTCAGTGTCTTTGTCAATTTTAGTATAAGGATTATATGATCTCATAACGAATTTCAAATTGATTTCTTTAGAGTTAAAAAAATTCATTTAAGAGAGCTATATAACTTCTTTAAATGATTAAAATAATTTACCATTAAAATATTTTGGACCTGGAATTTTACGTATAGCAAGTTAAATATGTGGCTAAAATTTTTAACAAAGTTCTTGAAATAAAATTATTCAAACTATTTAATATTTTTACTTCTTTATTTTTTAATTTTTTTCTGCTTTATAACAAATTTAATCAGTTATACATATACATATGTTCCCATATCCCCTCCCTTTTGCATCTCCCTCCCACCCTCCCTATCCCACTCCTCCAGGCGGTCAAAAAGCACCGAGCTGATCTCCCTGTGCTATGCGGCTGCTTCCCACTAGCTATCTACCTTACGTTTAGTAGTGTATATATGTGCATGCCAATCTTTCCCTTTGTCACAGCTTACCCTTCCCCCTCCCCATATCCTCAAGTCCATTCTCTAGTAGGTCTGTGTCTTTATTCCTGTCTTACCCCTAGGTTCTTCATGACATTTTTTTCCCTTAAATTCCATATATATGTGTCAGCATACAGTATTTGTCTTTCTCTTTCTGACTTACTTCACTCTGTATGACAGACTCTAGGTCCATCCACCTCATTAAAAATATCTAAATTTCGTTTCTTTTTATGGTTGAGTAATATTCCATTGTATATATGTGCCACATCTTCTTTATCCATTCATCTGGTGATGGACACTTAGGTTGTTGCCATCTCCGGGCTATTGTAAATAGGGCTGCTATGAACATTTTGGTACATGACTTTTTAAATTATGGTTTTCTCAGGGTATATGCCCAGTAGTGGGATTGCTGGGTCATATGGTAGTTCTATTTGTAGTTATTTAAGGAACCTCTATACCGTTCTCCATAGTGGCTGTACCAATTCATATTCCTACCAGCAGTGCAAGAGTGTTCTCTTTTTTCCACACCCTCTCCAGCATTTATTGTTTGTAGATTTTTTGATGATAGCCATTCTGACAGGTGTGAGATGATATCTCATTGTAGTTATGATTTGCATTTCTCTAATGAGTAAAGATGTTGAGCATCCTTTCATATGTTTGTTGGCAGTCTGTATATCTTCTGTGGAGAAATGTCTATTTAGGTCTTCTGCCCATTTTTGAATTAGGTTGTTTTTTTTGTTGTTGTTGTTATTGAGCTGCATGAGCTGCTTATAAATTTTGGAGATTAATCCTTTGTCAGTTGCTTCATTTGCAAGTATTTTTTTCCCATTCTGAGGGTTGTCTTTTGGTCTTGTTTATGGTTTCCTTTGCTGTGCAAAAGCTTTTAAGTTTCATTAGGTCCCATGTATTTATTTTTGTCTTTATTTCCATTTCTGTAGGAGGTGGGTCAAAAAAGATCTTGCTATGATTTATGTCATAGAGTGTTCTGCCTATGTTTTCCTCTAAGAGTTTGATAGTGTCTGGCCTTACATTTAGGTCTTTAATCCATTTTGAGCTTATTTTTGTGTATGGTGTTAGAGAGTGATCTAATCTCATACATTTACATGTCCCTGTCCAGTTTTCCCAGCACCACTTATTGAAGAGACTGTCCTTTCTCCACTGTACATTCCTTCCTCCTTTATCAAAGATAAGGTGACCATATGTGCGTGGGTTTATCGCTGGGCTTTCTATCCTGTTCCATTGAACAGGATATCTTTCTGTTTTTGTGCCAGTACCATACTGTCTTGATTACTGTAGCTTTGTAGTATAGTCTGAAGTCAGGGAGCCTGATTCCTCCAGCTCCATTTTTCGTTCACAAGATTGTTTTGGCTATTCGGGGTCTTTTGTGTTTCCATACAAATTGTGAAATTGTTTGTTCTAGTTCTGTGAAAAATGCCAGTGGTAGTTTGATAGGGATTGCATTGAATCTGTAGATTGCTTTGGGTAGTAGAGTCCTTTTCACAATGTTGATTCTTCCAATCCAAGAACATGGTACATCTCTCCATCTATTTGTATCATCTTTAATTTCTTTCAGCAGTGTCTTATAATTTTCTGCATCGAGGTCTTTTGTCTCCTTAGGTAGGTTTATTCCCAGATATTTTATTCTTTTTGTTGTAATGGTAAATGGGAGTGTTTCCTTAATTTCACTTTCAGATTTTTCAACATTAGTATATAGGAATGGCAGAGATTTCACTGCATTAATTTTGTATCCTGCTACTTTACCAAATTCATTGATTAGCTCTAGTAGTTTTCTGGTAGCATCTTTAGGATTCTTTATGTATAATATCATGTCATCTGCAAACAGTGACAGCTTTACTTCTTCTTTTCCGATTTGGATTCCTTTTATTTCCTTTTCTTCTCTGACTGCTGTGGCTAAAACTTCCAAAACTATGTTGAATAAGAGTGGTGAGAGTGGGCCACCTTGTTTTGTTCCTGATCTCAGTGGAAATGGTTTCAGGTTTTCACCATTGAGGACGATGCTGGCTGTAGGTTTGTCATATATGGCCTTTATTATGTTGAGGAAAGTTCCCTCTATGCCTACTTTCTGCAGGGTTTTTATCATAAATGGGTGTTGAATTTTGTTGAAAGATTTCTCTGCATCTATTGTGATGATCATATGGTTTTTCTCCTTCAATTTGTTAATATGGGGTATCACATTGATTGAATTGCATATATTGAAGAATCCTTGCATTCCTGGAATAAACCACACTTGATCATGGTGTGTGAACCTTTTAATGTGCTGTTGGATTTTCTTTGCTAGTATTTTGTTGAGGATTTTTGCATCTATGTTCATCAGTGATATTGGCCTGTAGTTTTCTTTCTTTGTGACATCCTTGTCTAGTTTTGGTATCAAGGTGATGGTGGCCTTGTAAAATGAGTTTGGGAGTTCTCCTCCCTCTGCTATATTTTGGAAGAGTTTGAGAAGGATAGGTGTTAGCTCTTCTCCAAATGCTTGATAGAATTTTCCTGTGAAGCCATCTGGTCCTGGGCTTTTGTTTGTTGGAAGATTTTTTATCACAGTTTCAATTTCAGTGCTTGTGATTTGTCTATTCATATTTTCTATTTCTTCCTGATTCAGGCTCGACAGGTTGTGCATTTCTAAGAATATGTCCATTTCTTCCAGATTGTCCATTTTATTGGCATAGAGTTGCTTGTAGTAATCTCTCATGATCTCTTGTATTTCTGCAGTGTCAGTTGTTACTTCTCCTTTTCATTTCTAATTGTATTGATTTGAGTCTTCTTCCTTTTTTTCTTGATGAGTATGGCTAATAGTTTATCAATTTTGTTTATCTTCTCAAAGAACCAGCTTTTAGTTTGGTTGATCTTTGCTATCGTTTCCTTCATTTCTTTTTCATTTATTTCTGATCTGATTTTTATGATTTCTTTCCTTCTACTAACTTTGGGATGTTTTTGTTCTTCTTTCTCTAATTGCTTTAGGTGCAAGGTTAGGTTGTTTAATCGAGATGTTTCCTGTTTCTTAAGGTAGGATTTTATTGCTATAAACTTCCCCCTTAGAACTGCTTTTGCTGCATCCCAAATGATTTGGGTCATCATGTCTCCATTGTCATTTGTTTCTAGGTATTTTTTAATTTCCTCTTTGATTTCTTCAGTGATCACTTCGTTATTAAGTAGTGTATTGTTTAGCCTCCATGTGTTTGTATTTTTTACAGATCTTTTCCTGTAATTGATATCTAGTCGCATATCATTGTGGTCAGAAAAGATACTTGATACAATTTCAATTTTCTTAAATTTACCAAGGCTTGATTTTTGACCCAAGATATGATCTATCCTGGAGAATGTTCCATGAGCACTTGAGAAAAATGTGTATTCTGTTGTTTTTGGATGGAATGTCCTATAAATATCAACTAAGTCCATCTTGTTTAATGTATCATTTAAAGCTTGTGTTTCCTTATTTATTTTCATTTTGGATGATCTGTCCATTGGTGAAAGTGGGGTGTTAAAGTCCCCTAGTATGATTGTGTTACTGTCGATTTCTCCTTTTATGGCTGTCAGTATTTGCCTTATGTATTGAGGTGCTCCTATGTTTGTTGCATAAATATTTACAATTGTTATATCTTCTTCTTGGATCGATCCCTTTATCATTATGTAGTGTCCTTCTTTGTCTCTTCTAATAGTCTTTATTTTAAAGTCTATTTTGTCTGAAATGAGAATTGCTACTCCAGCTTTCTTTTGGTTGCCATTTTCATGGAATATCTTTTTCCATCCCGTTACTTTCAGTCTGTATGTGTCTCTAGGTCTGAAGTTGGTCTCTTGTAGACAGCATATATATGGGTCTTGTTTTTGTATCCATTCAGCCAATTTGTGTCTTTTGGTGGGAGCATTTAGTCCATTTACATTTAAGGTAATTATGTATATGTCTGTTCCTATTCCCATTTTCTTAATTGTTTTGTGTTCGTTATTGTAGGTCTTTTCCTTCTGCTGTGTTTCTTGCCTAGAGAAGTTCCTTTAGCATATGTTGTAATGCTGGTTTGGTGGTGCTGAACTCTCTCAGCTTTTGCTTGTCTGTAAAGGTTTTAATTTCTCCATCAACTCTGAATGAGATCCTTGCTGGGTAGAGCAATCTTGGTTGAAGGTTTTTCTCCTTCATCACTTTAATTATATCCTGCCACTCCCTTCTGGCTTATAGAGTTTCTGCTGAGAGATCAGCTGTTATCCTGATGGGGATTCTCTTCTTTGTTATTTGTTTTTGCCTTGCTGCTTTTAATATGATTTCTTTGTGTTTAATTTTTGACAGTTTGATTAATATGTGTCTTGGCATATTTCTCCTTGGTTTTATTCTGTATGGGACTCTCTGTGCCTCCTGGATTGATTAACTATTTCCTTTCCCATATTAGGGAAGTTTTCAACTATAATCTCTTCAAGTATTTTCTCAGTCCTTTTCTTTTTCTCTTCTTCTCATGGAACCCCTATAATTCGAATGTTGGTGCTTTTAATGTTGTCCCAGAGGTCTCTGAGACTGTCCTCTGTTCTTTTCATTCTTTTTTCTTTATTTTGTTCTGCATTAGTTATTTCTTCTATTTTATCTTCCACGTCACTTATCCGTTCTTCTTCCTCAGTTATTTGGCTGTTGATCCTATCTAGAGTATTTTTCATTTCATTTATTGTGTTTTTAATCGATGCTTGATTCATCTTTAGTTTTTCTAGGTCCTTGTTAACTGTTTCTTGCATTTTGTCTATTCTATTTCCAAGATTTTGGATCTGGGAAATAGAATCTTGCATCATCTTTACTATCATTATTCTGAATTCTTTTTCAGATAGACTGCCTATTACCTCTTCATTTGTTAGGTCTGGTGGGTTTTTATCTTGCTCCTTCTCCCACTGTGTGTTTTACTGTCTTCTCATTTTGCTTATGTTACTGTGTTTCGGATCTCCTTTTTGCAGGCCTCTGGTTTGTAGTTCCCATTGTTTTTGGTGTCTGTCCCCCGTGGCTAAGGTTGGTTTAGTGGGTTGTGTAGGCTTCCTGGTGGAGGGTACTAGTGCTTGTGTTCTGGTGGATGAGGCTGGATCTTGTTTTTCTGCTGAGCAGGTCCTCGTCTGGTTGTGTGTTTTGGGGTGTCTGCAGAGTTTTTATGATTTTAGGCAGCCTCTCTTCTAATGGGCGGCGTGTTCCTGTCTTGCTAGTTGTTTGGCATAGGGTGTCCAGCACTGTAGCTTTCTGGTGGTTGAGTGAAGCTGGGTGTTGGTGTTGAGATGGAGATTTCTGGAACATTTTTGCTGTTTGATATTATGTGGAGCTGGGAGGTCTCTTGTGGACCAGTGTCCTGAAGTTGACTCTCTCACCTCAGAGGCACTGCACTGACTCCTGGCTCCTCAATTTGGGATGATTTGTTGTCTATTCATGTATTCCACAGATACAGGGTACATCAAGTTGATTGTGGAGCTTTCATCCACTGCTTCTGAGGCTCCTGGGAAAGATTTCCCTTTCTCTTCTTTGTTCTCACACCTCCCGGGTCTCAGCTTTGGATTTGGCCCCTCCTCTGCATGTAGGTCACTGGAGGGCATCTGTTCTTTGCTCAGACAGGACAGGGTTAAAGGAGCAGCCTCTTCGGGGACTCTGGTTCACTCAGCCCATGGGGGAGGGAGGGGCACGGAGTGTGGGGCAAGCCTGCAGTGGCAGAGGCCAGTGTGACATTGCACCAGCCCGAGGCGCGCCGTGCATTCCCCCAGGGAAGCCTTCCCTGGATCCCGGGACCCCAGCAGTGACAGGCTGCATAGACTCCCGGACTGGCGACGTGGACAGTGACCTGCGCTCGCACACAGGCCTCTTGGCGGTGGCAGCAGCAGCCCCAGTGTCCCACGCCCGTCTCCGCGCTCCCCACCTTCAGCTGCGGCTCACGCCCGTCTGTGGAGCTCCTTTAAGCAGCACTCTTAATCCCCTCTCCTCATGCACCAGGAAACCAAGAGGGAAGAAAAAGTCTCTTGCCTCTTTGGCAGCTCCAGAGTTTTCCTGGACTCCCTCCTGGCTAGCTGTGGCGCATTAACCCCCTTCAGGCTGAGTTCTTGCCACCAGCCCCAGTCCTCTCCCTGCGCTCTGACTGAAGCCCGAGCCTCAGCTTCCAGCGCCGCCTGCCCCGGTGGTCGAGTAGACAAGCCTCTCAGGCTGGCGAGTGCCGGTCGGCACCGATCCTCTGTGCAGGAATCTCTCCGCTTTGCCCTACCCAGGTACTTGGGGAGTTTCTTGCCTTTTGGGAGGTCTGAGGTCTTCTGCCAGTGTTCAGTAGGTGTTCTGTAGGAGTTGTTCCACGTGTAGCTGTATTTCTGGTGTATCTGTGGCGAGGAAGGTGATCTCCACGTCTTACTCTTCTGCCCTCTTCCCCAGAAGTCTATTTTTACTATTTTTAAAACATCTATAAAATTTATAGGATTATTTTCACTTTTCTGCTGTGGTTAATTGTGTTTTCTAATATTTTTGTTGTTCAATATTGATGAGTTTATTTATTTTATTGATATTTGTAAAAAAACACAATTTAGCAAATTAAACATATTTTTTAAACTTTTTTTTCTCATCTATTTTATGTTCTTACTTCTCTGGACCTTGCATATAATTTACTGATTTCTTCTACCATATTGAGATATAAAACTATTTCATTGATCCTAAAACTTTCTTCAAGTCTATATAAATAAGTAAAGCTAGACATTTCCCTCTAAGCACTGTTTTACATGTATCCTCAAATTTTTGATATGTTACATTTTCTTCATCACCTAGGTTGAAATATAATGTAATTTTACATTTTGACTTTTTATCTGATTCATATGTATATTAGAAGTTTGTTTATTTTTAATTTCCAAGATTTGAGCATTTTAGAGATATCTTATTGCTTCACATTATAACTTAATTATCTTTTGGTCAGATAATACAATCTACAATAATATAGTCTCTCTAAATTACTGACGCTTATTTTATGCTCCAGAAATAAGTACCATTTGGTGAATAGTACTCTAAAGAAGCACTATTTTGCAGTTGCTAGGTGTACTTGCCTTATAAATTACAATTAGGTCAAGATCTTTGATAATGTTCAGATCTATATCTTTATGACTTTTGTCTTTAATATTTTCATCAGTTATTGAAAATCAGTGACATATTTTTCAAACTGTGTTTATGGATTTGTCTGTCTATTCACTTCTTCATTTCTGTCAATTTATGTTCTGTATTTATGATCATTATGTCTTCCTAATTAATTAATTCTCCTATCACTATGAGATGACTTACTTTATTTCTTGTAATAATCTTTGTCTTTGAGTGTACTTTGATATTACAACCACACCAGATTTAATAGTCTTACTATTTGCCTGGGATATTTTATTCCAACCATCTACTTTCAACTTATCTGTGCATTTATATTTAAACTGCCTCTCATTGATATGGCATATGGTGCTGCCAATCTTCTAATCAGTTATGACAACCTCTAAGGGCAAAAATTAGTTTATTATTATTTCATGTAATTATAGACATGATTAGGTTTAGTTTAGTATTTTACTACTTATTTTGCCTTCATTCAAGTTAATACAAAATTTAAAGACAATATATATTAAGTATTCTGTTTATCCATAATGCTTTTTAGTGGTTGATCCACAGAGGAAAATATGTTATCTATGTAGAATTCACTTTCCTAAAAATGTTCTGTGCTCTGCCTATTCATCCTTCTCTCCCTTGAATACTTGCAACCACTCACCATTTACTGTCTCTATAGTTTTCACATTTCCAGAATGTCACATAAGTAGAATCATACAGTATGCAGTCTTTAAATATTGACTTATTTCACTTAGTAATATGTATTTAAGTTTCCTCCATGTCTTTTTTATGGCTGTATAGCTCATTATTTTTAACACTAAATAATCTTCCATTGTCTGGATGTATCTCAGTTTATTTATCCATTTACTTACTGAAGAAAATCTTTATTGTTAACAAGTTTTGGCAATCATGAATAAAGCTGCTATAGATATCTGTGTTCAGGTATTTGTGTAGATATAAGTTTTAAACTGATTTGTTGCATCACATCCTTGCCAACATTTGGTGTCAGTGTTTTAGATTCTGACCATCTCATAAGTATAAAGTGGTATTGCATTGTAGTTTTAATTTGCAATTCTCTCATGATATTTGATGTTGGACATACTTTCATATACTTACTTGTCATCATCCTTGGCAAAGTGTCTGTGTAATTCTTTTGCCTATTCTTTAATCAGTTTGTTTATTTTTATTGTTGAATTTTCAGAGTTCTTTTTATATTTTGGAGAATAGTCCTTTATCAGATGTTTCTTTACCAAGTATTTTCTTCCAGTCTGTGGCTTACCTTCTAATTCTCTTGACATTCACAGAGCAGAAGTTCTTAATTTTAATTAAATTAGGTTATCAATTATTTCATGAATTGTGACTTTGGCATTATATCCAAAAAGTCATTGTATTATCCAAGGACTTCTAGGTTTTCTTCTAATTTATGTTCTAGATGTTTTAGAATTTCATATTTATATTTAGATCTATGACCTACTTTGAGTTAATTTTTGTGAATCATATAAGGTCTTCATTTTTTGCATGTTAATGCCCAGTTGATCCAGCACCATTTATTAATAATTATTTTGCTCTATTGTATTTCTCTTGTTCCTTTGTCAAAGACCAATTGACTATATTTATATGGTTTTATTTGTGGTGTCTCAATTCTATTCCATTTTCCTATTTGACCATTCTTTCACTAGTATCACACTACTTTGAATACTATAGCTTGACTACTGTAAGTCCTGAAATAGGATAATGTCAATCCTCCAACTTTGTCCTTCTCATTTAATATCAAGTTGGCTATTCTCAGATTTTGCCTCTCCACATAAACTTTAGAATCTCTATGTCCATATCCACATAATAACTTGTCAGAATTTTGATGGGGATCGCATTGAACCTATTGATCAAGTTGGGAAAAACTGCATCTTTACAATACTGAGTCCCTTTTTCCATGAACATGGAATATCTCTCCATTTATTTAGTCCTTTGATGCCTTTTATCATAAATTTACATTTTTTCTTATATAGATCTTGTAAGTATTTTGTTACATTTATGACTAGGTATCTCATTTTGGGGAGTATTAATGTGAATTGTGTTTTTAACTTTAAAGTCTGTTCATTACTGTTATAAGGAAAATGATTAACTTTTGTGCATTAACCTTGTATTCTGAAACCACATTATAATAATTTCTTAGGTTCAGGAGGGCTTTCTTTGCCAACTCTGTGTATTCTCTACACAGATGATCATACCATCTCTGAACAAAGATTTTTTCTTCCTTCTCATTCTGTATATCATTTTTTTTTCTTGTCTTCTTGTATTGACTAAGACTTCCAGAATGATGTTGAAAAGCAGTGGTGAGAGGAGGCATCCTTGTGCTGTTCCTGATCTTTTTGTAAAAGCTTTGATTTTCTTACCATTAACAGAATATGTATTAGCTGTACATGTTCTGTAACAAGTTGAGAAAGTTCACTTTTATCTTTAAAGATCAAGTATTGGATCTTGTCAAAGATCAAAAAAAAAAGCTATATATGCTTTTTCAGCATATATTGATAAACTTATGTGATTTTTCTTCATTAGCCTGTAGATGAGATGTATTAAATTAATTGATATTCCAATGTCAAAGAAGCATTACATATCTTGGATAAATCATACTTGATCATAATGTATAGTTGTTTTACACATTGTTGGGTTTGACTTGCCAATTTTTTGTTGAGAATGTTTGTATTTATTTTGATGAGATAATTGGTCTGCAGTTGTGTGTGTGTGTTGTTTTTGTACAGTTTTGGTATTAGGGTAATTTTGGCCTCATAGACTGTGTTAGAAAGTAGTCTTGTTTCTAGTTTCTGAAAGAGGTAATAAAGAATTGGTATAATTTCTTACTTAAATGTTTGGTAGAATTCAGCAATGAATCCATCTGAGCACAGTGCTTTTTGTTTTGCAAGACCAGCAATTATTGATTCAATTTCTTTAATATATGTAAGGCTATTTGCAGTGTCTAATTCCTCTTGTTAGTGTTTTGTCAGTTGGTGTCTTTAGAGGAATTTATTCACTTCATCTAGGTTATCAAATCTGTGTGCATACAGATGTTCAAAAAATTCCTTTATTATCCTTTTAATATTGACAGAATATATAGTGATGTCCCCTCTTTCATTTATTGTTTTAGTAATTAATTTTTCTCTTTTTTGTTCTTAGCTTAGCAAGTGACATCAATGTATTTATCTTTTCAAATAACCAGTTTTTGTTTGTGTTTATTTTCTCTTTTAATTTCTGCTATAATTTTCATAATTTCTTTTCTTGTTTACTTTGGATTTAATTTTTTATTCCTTTTCTAGTTTTCTAAGATAGAAGCTTAGATTATTGATTTTATTTATTTTTCTCTTCAAATATATGCATTCAATGCCATAAATTTTCCTCTAAGCACCACTGTCACTATATCCAACAAATGTTGAAGACTTGTATTTTTTAAATTTATTTCAAAATATCTTAAAATTTATCTTGATATTTATTTTTTGACCAATATGTTACTTAGAAGTGTTTTTAATCTTGAAGTATTTGGGGATTGTCCAGCTACCCTTCTGATACTGATTTCTAGTTTAATTCCATTGTGGTGTGAGGACAGATATTATATGATTTCTATTATTTTTAAATTTAAGGTGTGTTTTATGACCCAGAATGCTGTTTATATTTGTGAATGTTCCATGTAAGCTTGAGAAGAATGTATCAATATGTTTTGCTATTTTTGGATGAAGTAGTTTATAGACGTCAATTATATCAAGTTGATGGTGGTGTTGTTGAGTTCAACTATATCCTTATTGTTGTCTGTCTATTGGATCTGTCCACTTCTGATAAAGAGGTATTAAACTCTCCAAAAATAACAGTGGATTTACTTATATCTCCTTGCAGGTCTATCAGTGTTAGACTCATGTATTTTAACATTCTGTTGTCCAGTGAATACATATTAAAATTGGTATGTCTTCTTGGAGAACTGACCCTTCTGTCATTATGTAATGTTCTTCTTTATTCCTAATAACCTTCCTTACACTGAAGTCTATACTGTCTGAAGTTAGTATAGCTACACCCATTGTTTTTTGATTAATGTCATATCTTTCTCCATTTCTTTACCTTTAATCTATATGAATCATTTTATTTAAATTAAGGTTTTTGTAGACAGCATATAATTGGATGTTGTTTTTTAATCCACACTGGTTATCTCTGTCTTTTACTTAGTGTATATAGACCATTAACATTTAAAGTGAATATTGACATAATTAGAATAAAATCAACAATATTTTTTACTGTTTTCTATTTGCTGAACTTGTTCTTTGTTATTTTTGTCTTCCACACTTTTTGTCTTTTATGGTTTTAATTGAAGATTTTATGATTTCAATTTCTCTCATTTCATAGTATATCAATTATACCTCTAATTTTATATTTTTAGTGGTTTCCCTACTGTTTGTAATATTCATATACAAATAATCCAGCTCCACTTTGATATAATACTGTATCACTTCACATGTAGAGCAAGTACTCTACAAAAATAAAATATTCCTAATTCTTCATCCCATATCTTGTATCATTGCTGTCATTTATTTTGTATATGTAGATATAGATATAGATAGATAAATATATATATATATATATATATATATATATATATATATATATATACACACACACACACACATACATATACAGTTAACCCTTGAACAAAGGAGCAAAGCAGGGGTTAGGGGCACAGACCTTCCACACAGTTCAAAATCCACATAAAAGTTTACAATTGTCCATGTATACATATATGGGAAAGAGCGAGAATACTTCTCTAGAAGTATACTTCTCTGTATATGAGAATTCCCTCCCCCTGTGCTTTTCTCAATAATTTTTCTTTATGTTTGTTTTTCTAAAGTTTGAATACAGTATGCTGTAGTGTAATTTTTAGCACTTATCCTGCTTGGTGTTTCTGAGCAACCTGGATCTGTGGTTTCATTTCTACCATTAATTTAAGAAATTTCTCAGTCATTATTGCTTCACATATTATTTCTCATCTTTCTTTTCCTTTTAGTTTTCCCATTGTGTGTATGTTACGTCTTTTGTAGATGTAGCACAGTTCTTGGACACACTGTCTGGTGGAGTTTGATATTTTTTTTTCTTTTTTTTCCTTTTCTTTTTACTTTTGGAAGTGTCTCTTGTCATATCTGCATGCTCAGAGTTTCTTTATTTGGCCATGTCCACTCTGCTGATGAGCCCATCAAAGGGATTCTACATTTCTGTTGGCAGAGTTTTTGATCTAGCATTTATTTTTGAGTCTTTCTTAGAATTTCCTTCTCTATGCTTACATTATCTATTCTTTCATGTTGTCTACTTTAGAATTAGAGCTCTTAGCATATTAATTATTTTTTTAAAAATTCCTGATCTAGTAAGTCTAATGTATCTGCTGTATCTGACTCTGGTTCTGATGTTTGTTTAGTCTCTTCAAATTGTTTTTTTCTCCCTTTCATTATGCTTTGTAATTTTTGCAGAAAGTTGAACGTGACATCCTGGTTAAAAAGAAATGTAGTAAATAGGGCTTTAGTAATGTAGGGGTAATGTGTTGGGGAGGGGAAGTATCTGTAGTCCTATGATGAGGTCTCAGTCTTAGATGGGACAGTATGGCTGGAGGGGGGTGGAGTTGGGTGCTTCCTTTCCCTCAGGTAAGTTGGGCCCTGATTATACAGTTTCTCCTGAAGTCATATCTTGTTAAGAAGAAAGACATGTTCTGGCATATTTCAAAATAGTAAGTTTCCCCCTTCTCTTTTTGAAAGCATGAGTAAATTTTTCTCTGATATTCCCTGTGTGAATGTGGAAGAGCTCCTGGTGGTAAAACTCACAAAAGCATGGGGCACCTTGTATTACTGTATCCTTGTGTAATTTCTTAACTGTCAGAACTGTCTACACTTAGCCTCCAGTGATTCATCAATTACGGTTCAGGTTTTCCTACTCCAGTACTGGCTCCTGCAGACGTTTATGCTCTGTGTGATAATGAATACATAACAATAAATTAAAACTGCGTTGAACATAGCTAGAAGGAGTCCTAAACAGAAGTATATACACTTAAATGCTTATATTAGGAAATAAAACCTAAAAATCAATGATCTCACTATATAAATCAAAAGGTTAAAAATAGGAAACTAAACTCACTTAAAATGTAAAACTGGAGTAATTAATAAAAATTTTAAAATATAAGACAAATACACATTAGAGAAAATCAACAAAAAGAAAGCTTGCTCCATGAAAATATTAAAAAGATTGAAAAAAATACTTTTGAAGAAAGTAAGAGAAATACAAACATTTATATCAGAGGTAAAAATAGTCTTTCCACAGATTATGCTGTTATCAAAATATAATGTTATAATAAACAACTTTATGCCAGTATAGTTTAAAAAGAGGTCAATTGAATAAACTCATAGAAAACAAATGTAAAATTCTGAAAATTTTATGTCTTGTATGTCTTTTTAAAAAATTGATTTATATCACTAATACAGTCCTGTTTAAGAAGAGAAATGATGGTCCAGATGTCTTCAATGTTAAATTCCAACAAACAGTTAAAGTATAATAGGTACAGATGAATATGCAACAACATTGACAATCAGAGCCTAAGAATAATGAGGAAGCAGGGAGAAGCCACCTCTGATTGTTCAGGTTGTGGCAAGGAAGATGCTATGTGACTCTCGGCAATAAGTACTATTGCTCGGTATTTTGCACACCACAGCTTGCTTAATCCTCACAGCAATATAGTGAGGCATGTAGATTATTTATATTTATAGATATTTTAGGGACCTTGAGTTACCTGACCAAGGTCACATAATTAATAAACTGAAAAGTTGAAATTTAAACTCATGTCTACTTTTGTATGACTTCAAAGCTGTTTCCATTTCTAGGATGATGTTCAGCAATTAGAATGTGTTCAGCAACACCTTCTGATTGATATAGTCTATAAAATTTGGAGGAAGAGGAATCATAAATGTAAAAATCTAAAAACAATATACCTGAAGCTACAGATGTGAAAGCCTGGAAATAGAACCTTCAAAACTGTATTTGACATAAAGGTGGTAAATGCATACTACCAGCTGGAAGCTTTGGAATAAAAGGAATACCAAAAAATAGCTGTCAAATTGAATGAAAACAAAGAAAAGGGCCAGACCTAATGAATGTATAGGTTTAATCTTTTTAGTAGCCTACAATCACAAAATATACCAAATCATCACTTGCATCCAATTTACTGAAGTCTCAAATTGTATTTTCTGAATTTCCTTAAAGAATGTATTTCTTGTTAAACTGAAAATGGTCATATACTAACAACAAAACAAGCAAAAAAGCAAAAACAAAACCAGAAGGAAACACAAATACACCAAACTGTTAAAGCTTATTTGAAATACATTTTTACTTTTTAAAAATTAATTTTCTCTAGACTAGCTAAAAAACTTTAATGACTATAGTTTATTTTTATAATATGAAAATAAATCTGATTCAAAATAACCAGTTTTCTAATTCATAACCATATTAAGGAGTTTAAGGAAAAGGCAATATTAGAGGCAGAGATTTATTAGAGAACATCTGTAAAAAATTTGTTGGCACTACTAATTTTACAAAAATGATAGAAATGGTTTACACAGAATGAAGAAAAGATAAAACAAATGTTGTTTCACTTGTCTTAAAGAAGCAGCCGAAATCAGAAATATGGACATATGTGGCTTCATAGACATGAGGAAGTCAGTTTATTCACTCACTTGGCAAATGATTAATGAGAGCCTTATAGTATAAAAAAATACTTTCCACAGTAATTATAATTTAAAGAAATA
The DNA here is from genome assembly GCF_025265405.1 of Mesoplodon densirostris. Classification (NCBI taxonomy): domain Eukaryota; kingdom Metazoa; phylum Chordata; class Mammalia; order Artiodactyla; family Ziphiidae; genus Mesoplodon; species Mesoplodon densirostris. The sequence continues at coordinate 91,848,101 of NC_082667.1, forward strand.
AGGCTTTCATGTAAACCTGTCTATGAGTACATTTACTTCTTTATTAAAGAATGGAGACTCTCCTCTGTTACTTAGGAAAGAAGGAGGAGGAGGACAAACTCAGCAGTTAGGGATCAAAAATGTATGTTTTAATCATTTCTCTAGATGAGTGTGACGTATGCTGAATTTTGAGAATTATTGAGTGAACTTAAAGAGAAAACTGGACAACTATGTTGACAAATTTAGATGACTTCTTCAACTTTGACAAGAAAGTATTAAAATAATGATTGTCTGAAGGAAAAAGAAAACTGAAAAAGAATAGGAATTATATACTTTGGGTCATTCTGTGTCCAAAAATCTCTGCTTTTTTAAAGATAATATGACAGAATTTGAATGTGTATTTATCAATGGGAAAAGATAATTATAATAAACACTCACAAAAAGAAAAGAAGACGGTATAGAAGAGGAATTAGCAAACATTTATTAATTGCATGCTATGAACTAGATGTTCAAATGTGTTCTCTCACTTAATCTTTACAACCCTCTAGTTATTGGACACGGACAGTGATACCTGTTCACCCGATCTATGGTGACTTCACATACTTGAAATATTAGTCAATAGGAAATATTTTACACCATCATGTGAATTTCGAATGTATTCAGGATTATCTAATAGTTCATCTCTGAAAATAAAATATGCGAGAATACCTTCCCAGACATTGTGATATAAATGGGGGAGGGTGTTCATTATCAATATTAAAGCAAAACCTATTAAAGCACTATTTGAAATAGCTCAAATTTGGTTATTAGTGTTTAGTCATTACCTCAAGTCTACTGAAGCAGGTTGATAAAGATCATTTCATTAATTACATAAAAATGAAATCCTCACTTTTTTCACCCTTGATTGAGATGCCATTTATAGTATTTTGGTGGGATTTTCTGTACTTAAAATTTCCTTGGAAGCAAGTGATAGTTCAATGTAAATTAAGTGAAAGAGGAGTCTACTGAAACACTATGAACAAACAGAGAAGCCAGACTGATGGATGAGTACCCAGAACTGGTAAAAAAAAAAGAAATATATATCCAAATGAATCTTGGTGGGAACCAATAGTGTCTGCTAAAGAGACATGTGCAACTCAGCCTTAGGAAAAAATGGAACTCAGTGATTGAATGTTTTTGAGTGCATATCCCCTTTCCATTCTGTGTGCTAGATTCCTTATTCTCTGCCTGTAGAATACTTTTTTCTGCAAGACAGCAGATATTACCTCTGTGTTCTATATATTGCAGGTTCCAATGATGGAGAGAGACAAAATCTCTTAGTTCCAAGAGCAGAGATCCCAGGGAATGATTCACTGACCTTATTTTTCAAGGTCAGTTCATTTGCCTTATTTTTCTTTGACTCACCTTGTTCAACTGGAGTTCAAGGAGTGGGGTGGTTTCTAAGAATATGCCAATTCCCTCCAGGGAGATCAGAGTATGGGAAGAGAGAGGTAATTACCAGAAGAAAGGATTAATGCTGGGCAATTTGTCCTGTGGTTCTAAACCGTGTCACTAAGTGTTAACTATGTAGACTCATATGCTGAATCGGACTTTCCCCTGCCTAACTCTTCTTTGGTACCTAAACTGAGAGAGGAAAAAAAAAAAAAACACAATGGTAATAATAAAGACTTAAATTTCCAAAGTAATAGCATTGTAAATGTAAATAGGGAAAAAAGAAGGTGAAATCTGAATCTATATAATGCTCAAGGATATGGAGGGTAATTAAAATTTGTATTATTTAATAATAATACACACGTGTATATACATGCTCTCTAGATATTAATATTTTCCAAAATTTCCCTTCATTTACTTTGAAATATTCTTCTTTCTGGTGCATGAAATATTTTGTTAAATAATTATGCATGCCTGTTTGCATGCTTAATTATCAAGACAGATTTTTAAAAATCTCATTTTTGGTTCATTCAGTGGAAAGCAATGTCTGAAATTGCTTTTACTATAAGAAAATGAAATATTATTTCCATTCCAGTGAAAATAACCAGTACCTCTGAAAGGCATATATATTTTTGTAATTCAAAGAATACTGTACTTTTTTGTGTGTGATGATTTAAATTCCTCTTATAAAGTTTTAATATTTGTAAAATTGAAAGAGAAAACTCTTCTTTGAAACCAAATGTGTATATCCCATAATATTCTAGGCAAAATCCATCACTTAAGCCATGCTCAGAGAGTGATTGACAATTCAAATTGCCTTTCTTTACTTAGATCAATTGCAACATAGGAGTAAAATCAGAAATATATTTTGTAAAATAAGGAATGCATTCATTATAATGTTCTTCCCTATGGTACTTCAAAAAAGAAAATGGAGCATCTCAGCACTTTGGGACACTGCAAATAATAAATGGCATACAATAGCTAGTAGCCTCTATTCTATATGAATATTATATGCAATGAATTAATAAGTTATCATCTATATTCTATCATAAATTAAACAGAAGGAGGTAATTCTCTATGGATAAAGTCTGTCCAAATGCATGGTTTTGTGTATTTCAGAAGTTTGGTCAAATGACCAAATCTGTTCATGTTTATGTTGTTTATAATTTCATTTATGTATCTAGTTTCCTTTTAAGACACTGTTATACTTCAGTGTTTGCAAGAAGTGACTGTAAATATTTCTTATTAGAAATAGCCTCAGAACTACAAACATGTCATCTTCAATGTAACTAAAGTTCAGGAAAATCAATTACTTGAATGTGTGGATTTCTGTGCAAAGATCCAAAGGACAACCAATAGAATTTTTTTAAATAAACTTTATTGGTAGATTGATCAAAATGTCAGAGTAGGAGGATGTGGAATTCACGTCCCCCCATGAACACATCAAAAATACATATATATTTGGAACAATTCTCACTGAAAACTAAATGGAAACTGGCAGAAAGACTTCTGTACAATCAAGACTGTAAGAAAGATGAATATGTAATTAGGTAAGAAGGGAAGACAATCAGGTTGGGACCTGAGACCCTGGGAGGGAACTCAAAGGAAAAGGGAGAATACATGGGCAGAAACCTGCCCATGGGAGTGAGTGGCAAGAGCCACAGATTAGGAACACAAATCCTGGGGTCCTACACATGGAAGATGATGTCCTTTGTCTGATTGGGAGATAACTGGGCCTAACAGGAAGGCTGTGAGAAGCCTGCACTTCACTTGTGAGGAGCACATTCATGCTGGCTTAGCCCCAAAGCAGGGCAAAGGGGGCAATTCAGAGACTGCTTTAGTGGCTGCCAGGTTTCCCAAAACTGCCTTGGCATGCACCCCAGCTTGAACAGAGCAAACGCTTCAGACCTGTTTACTGCACTTTGCAGTGTGGCACAGGATCTAGGGCTGCCGTAACCAGGGAGAAAACTTGGCTATGGAACTCCAAGGAAACCTGGTCTTGGGGTGGGGTCTGGGTGAGGTGGTGGTCATTGTTGACACCTCCTCAAAAGTCCCTCAGAAACAGCCCAGAACTCTGAAAATGGTCACTCTACTACAGCTCACACCTTGATATATGCCAAGAGTCCACAGGGGCTCCCCCACATTATAATGAGCCTCCATAGAAAGAGGGGGGAAGGCGGTGGAGGCTAGGGGCAGTGATTTGCTGTGAGGGACAAAAGAGACTTGTACCTGAGTCTGCATCTGTACAGAGCAAGGGAAACAATTGTAGGTACCGGTACAAGCACTGCACTGAAGACAGCTTGGACCTCTGTCTGCTACTGAAACAAACCAAGGACATGCACTGGCACCCCTTACTTCAGCACTCTCCCGATCTGGGGCAAGAGTTTCTCTGCTGTAAGAGGAGGAAACACACACTTGAAAGGAACAGAGCCAGCGTAAGTCTCACCCTCAGACCTTCTGCTCCAGTAACTTAGAATCAGTCTCCACCCAAATAAGGTGGTGATGACTACTGAGCAGAAAGGAAGTCCTGTCTCACATCCAACCCCAGCTCTAGCAACTCCATCTCCAGCCCCAACAACTACCAAGGTGATAACTGCCAGAACAACCTGAGGAAAAATATGACTTATATTGACATCAAATCTATCTCTCTTACCAAATGCACTGGGCACACACAGTCTGTATATGGACACTCCCACATAAGAGCACCACTTCAAGATCACAATAGGTAACTGTTTTATCTAAATTAATAGAGGCAGAGAAAGCTAAGCAAAATGAAAAGGCAGAGGAACTGGTCTCATTGAAAGAGCCAAAGAAAACCCCTGAAAAAATAATGAAACAGAAAGAAATTACCTTATAAAGAATTCAAAACATTTATAATAAGAATGTTAACTGAATTATGGCAAAGAATAGATGAACACAGTGAAAATTTTAACAAGGACTGGGAAATATGAAAAAGATCCAAACAGAAATGAAGAATTCAAAAACTGAAATAAAAACACACTACAAGGAATGAATGAATAGCAGACTAAGTGATACAGAAGAACACATAAATTGATCTGGATGATAGAATAATGGAAATCACCTAATCAGAACAGCCAAAAGAAAAACAAATTAAAAAAATGAAAACAGTTTAAGAGATCTCTGAGATAACATTAAGCTTACAAAAATTTCCATTTTAGGGGTCTTAGTTGGAGAAGAGAGAAAGAAGGGGATCAAAAATGCATTTGAGAAAATTATGGCTGAAAACTTTCAAATCTGAAGAAGGAAACAGATATCAAGGTACAGGAAGCATGGAGGGAAGATCCCAATCAAGATGAATAGAGAGACTCACACCAAGACATATCATAATTAAAATGGCAAAAGTTAAAGATAAAGAGAGAACTCTAAAGGCAGGAAGACAAAAACAAAGAGTAATATATGTAAGGAAATCCCCACAGGCTATGAGCTGATTGATCTGCAGAAACTTTACAGACCAGAAGGGAGTGGCATGATATATTCAAAGTGCTGAAAGGGAAAATCCTGCAATGTGAGATACTACACCCAGAAAAATGATCATTTAGAATTGAAGGAGAGATAAAAACTTCAGACAAGCAAAATAATAAAAGAGATAATCAATACTAAACCTACCCTAGAGAAATGTTAAAAGGTCTTGTCTAAGTGGAAAGAATCTAAAGGAAAGGGAAAATCCCACTAGGAAAGGCAAATATATAGTAAGGACTGAGGATCATCACCTAATTGAGCCATACGAAGACTAAAAGGCAAAAAAAAAAAAAAAATTGTAAGAGCACCTATAACTACAATAAACAGTTAAGGGATAAGCATGAAGATTTAAAATATGACAACAGAAACACAAAATATAGGTGAAGGGTGTAAAAATGTAGATGTTTTAGAATGTGTTTCAACTTAAATGATTACCAATTTAAAATAAGAAGACATAGTTATAAGTCAACATATATGAACCCCATAATAACCACAAATCAAAGATCTACAATAGATATATAAAAACTAAAAAGAAAAGAACACAGGAATGCTACTGAGGAAAATCATCAAACCACAAGGGAAGAAACAAAAAGAAGAAATAAACAGGGAAGAACTACAAAAACAATCAGAAAACAAGTGATAAAATGGCAATAAGTACATTCCTATCAATAATTACTTTAAAAATCAGTGGACTTACTGCTCTCATCAAAACACATAGGGTGGCTTATTGGATAAAAAAAAAACAAGATCTGGGCTTCCCTGGTGGTGCAGTGGTTGAGAGTCCACCTGCTGATGCAGGGGACATGGGTTCATGCCCCGGTCCGGGAAGATCCCACATGCTGCGGAGTGGCTAGGCCCGCAAGCCATGGCCACTGAGCCTGCACGTCTGGAGGCTGTGTGCCACAGTGGGAGAGGCCACAAGAGTGAGAGGCCTGCGTACCACAAAAAAATTAAAAAAAAAGATCCATCTATGTGCTGCCCACAAACACACAAACACTGAAAGTGATACGATAGAAAAAGTTATTTCGTTCAAATGGAAATGAAAGAAAATGAGGGTAACAATACTCATATCAGACAAAATGGAGTTTCAAACAAAGTTTATTATAACAAGAGACAAAGAAGAGCAATATAAAATGATACAGGGATCAATATTATGCTTGTTAACATATATGTACCTAATTTAGGAGCACCTAAATATATAAAGCAAATATGAACAGACATAAAGAGAGAAATTGAGAACAATGCAATAATAACAGGTGACTTTTAACACGCTCTTTCATCAATGGATATATTACCCAGACAGAAAATCAATAAGGCAACAATAGTCTTATATGAGAGAGTTTACCAATGGATTTAATAGATATCTACAGGACATTATATCCAACAACAAAAGAATACACATTCTTATCAAGTGAACATAGAATGTTCTCCAGTATATATCACATGCAGCACCACAAAACAAATCTCAGTAAATCTCAATCTCAATAAATCTCAATAAATCTCAACAAATCTCAATAAATATATCAAGCATTTTTTTCCAAAAACAATATGAAAGTGAAAATTCATTACACAAAAAAAGGAAAAGAAACAACTCATTGAGACTAAAGAACATGCCACTAATAAACAATTGTTTTAATGCAGAAATCAAAGAGAAAATAAGAAAATACTTGGAGATAAATGAAACTGGGAAAAAAAACTCTCCAAAATCTATGAGATGGAGCAAAAGACAATCTAAAAGGGAATTTTATAGCAATACAGGCCTTCCTCAGGAAACAAGAAAAATCTCAAATAAATAACCTAACCTATTAACTAAAGGAATAGAAAAATAAGAACAAGCAAAGCCCAAAGTTACCAGAAGGACAGAAATAATGACGATCAGAGAGGAAATAATAAATTGAAGACCAAGAAATGACACAATAGATCAATGAAAATAAGAGTTGGGTATTTTTAAAGATAAAAAAAAGATAAAACCTTAGGCAGTCTCATAAGAAGAAAAGAGAGTCCAAATAAACAAATTAAGAAATGAAAGAGGATAAATGCAATACCAAAGAAATACAAAAAATAAAAAAATAAAAAATAAAAAGAGAATTCTATGAACACCTATATGCTAACAAATGGGACAACCTAGAAGAAATGGACAAATTTCTAGAAACATACAATCTGCCAAGAATGTATCAAGAAGTAAGAGACTATTTGAAGAAAGTGATCACTGCTAGTGAAACTGAATTTTTAGAAAAAAAACAACAATGAAAAAAATCAAAGCAAACCAAAGAAACCTCCCAGCAAACAGAAGTCCAGTATTGGAAGGATTAATAGGGGAATTCTTCCAAACATTCAAAGGAGAGCCAGTATCTATCATCCTCAAGCTATTCCAAAAATATTTTAAAAGATGGAAAAATCCCAAATTTATTTTATGAGACCACCATTATCCTGATACCAAAACTAGACAAAGACACTACAATAAAAGAAAATTATAGGCCAATATCTTTGATGAATATAGATGCAATGATCTGCAACAAAATATTAGCAAGCTAAATCAAACAATATATTAAAAAGTTATACACCATGATCAAGTTGAGATATATCCCAGGGATTCAAGGATGCCTCTACCTTCACAAATCAATCAATTTGATATGCCACATTAACAAAAGGAAAGGGAAAAGTCACATGACCATCCCAAAAGAGACAGAGAAATCATTTCATGAAATTAAGCATTGTTTATGGTAAAAATTGTTATCAATGTAGGTATAGAGGGAAAAAATTCTCAACATAAACAATGCCATTTATGAAAAATCCACAGCAAAAAACATACTCAATGGTGAAAAGTTGAACACATCAGCTCTAAATTCAGGAACTAGACAAGGATACCTACTCTCACCACTTCTATTTAACATAGTATTGGAAGTCTTAGCCACAGCAGTCAGACAAGAAAAGAAATAAAGGCACCAAACTGGAAGGGAAGAAGTAAAACTATCACTATTTGCAGATGACATGATACTTTATATAGAAAACACTAAAGAATACACCAAAATCTGTTGAAATAATAAATGAAATCAGTAAAGGTGAGGAATACAAGATTAATGTACAGAAATCCATTGTTTTCCTATACACTAAAAATGAACTATCAGAGCATCAGCTCTGGTTGAATGGACGATTAGACACAGCTGGCTGCAAAGTCATGGGAATTCTTTCTCGGGATCCCACCTGGCCTAAGACTCAGGGACAGGGACGCAGGAAGCAGCAACCTGTGGAGATGGTCAGAATCTGAGCCATGTGTCTGACAGGGTCTTGTTCTTACTTCCAGGTGTCAGGTCTGTGCCTCTGAGGTTGGAGAGCTGAGTTCAGGACATTGGTCCACAAGAGACCTCCCGGCTCCACGTAATATCAGATGGTGAAAGCTCTTCCAGAGATCTCCATCTCAACACTATGACCCAGCTCCACTCAACGACCAGAAAGCTACAGTGCTGGACACCCTATACCAAACAACAAGCAAGACAAGAACACAAACCCACATATTAGCAGAGAGGCTGCCTAAAATAAGAATCACTTCACAGACACGCCAAAATACACCACCGGAAATGGTCCTGAATACCAAAAAGGGAAGATCCAGCCTCATCCACCAGAACACAGCACCAGCCCCTCCAACAGAAAGCCTACACAACCCACTGAAACAACCGTAGTGACTAGGGCAGACATCAAAAACAATGGGAACTATGAATGTGCAGCCTGTGAAAAGGAGACCCCAAACACATGAACTTAAGCAAAATGAAATGACAGAGAAACACACAACAGATGAAGGAAGAAGGTAAAAAAAAAAAAAAAAGGCCAAACAAATGAAGAGGAAATAGGCAGTCTACCTGAAAAAGAATTCAGGGTAATGATAGTAAAGATGATCCAAAATCTTAGAAATGAAATGGAGAAAATAAAATAAATGTTTACCATGGACACAGAAGAACTAAATAGCAAACAAACAATGGTGAACAACACAATAAATGAAATGAAAAATTCTCTAGAAGGAATCAATAACAGAATAACTGAGGCAGAGGAACAGATAAGTGATCCAGAAGATGAAACATTGGAAATAACTACCACAAAGCAGAATAAAGAAAAAAGAATGAAGAGAGTTGAGAACAGTCTCAGAGACCTATGGGACAACATTAAACGCAGCAACATTCAATTTAAGGGGTCTGAGAAGAAGAGAAAAAGAAAGGGACTGAGAAAATATTTGAAGAGAATATAGTGAAAACTTCCCTAATATGGGAAAGAGTCAATCAAGTCCAGGAAGCACAGAGAGTCCCATACAGGATAAATCCAAAGAGAAACACACCAAGACACATATTAATCAAACTATCAAAAATTAAATAAAAGAAAAAATATTAAAAGCAGCAAGGGAAAAACAGCAAATAACATACAAGGGAATCCACATAAGATTAATGGCTGATCTTTCAGCAGAAACTCTGCAAGTCAGAAGCGAGTGGCAGGACACATTTAAAGTGAAGAAAGGGAAAAACCTACAACCAAGATTACTCTACCCAGCAAGGATGTTACTCAGATTCAATGGAGAAATTAAAATATTTACAGACAAGCAAAAGATAAGAGAACTCAGCACCACCAAACCAGCTTTACAACAAATGCTAAAGGAAATTCTCTAGGCAGAAAACACAACAGAAGGAAAAAACCTACAATACCAAACTGAAAATAATTAAGAAAATGGTAATAGGAATATACATATTGATAATTACCTTAAATGTATATGGATTAAATGCTTCAACCAAAAAAAAAGAAAAAAGACTGGTTGAATGGATACAAAAACAAGACCTGTATATCTGCTGTCTACAACAGACCCACTTCAGACCTAGGGACACATACAGACTGAAAGTGAGGGGATGGAAAAAGATAGTCCATGCAAATGGAAATCAAAAGAAAGCTGGAGTAGCAATTCTCATATCAGACAAAACAGACTTTAAAATAAAGATTATTACAAGAGACAAAGAAGGACACTCCATAATGATCAAGAGATCAATCCATGAAGAACAAATAACAATTGTAAATACTTATGCACCCATCTTAGGAGCACTTCAATACATAAGGCAAATGCTAACAGCCATAAAGTGGTACATCAACAGTAACACAATCATAGTAGGGGACTTTAACATCCCAGTTTCACCAATGGACAGATCTTCCAAAATGAATATAAAAAAGGAAAGACAAGCTTTAAATGATACATTAAACAAGAAGGACTTAGTTGATATTTATAGGACATTCCATCCAAAAACAAGAGAACACACTTTCTTCTTAAGTGTTCATGGAACATTCTCCTGGAGAGATCATATCTTGAGTCACAAATCAAGCCTTGGTAAATTTAAGAAAATTGAAATTGTATCAAGTAACTTTTCCAACAACAATGATATGCGACTAGATACCAAATACAGGAACAAAATCTGTAAAAAAATACAAACACATGGAGGCTAAACAATACACTACTAAATAACCAAGTGATCACCGGTTATCACTGAAAGAGGATATCAAAAAATACCTAAAAACAAATGAAAACATGATGACCCAAAATCTATGGGATGCAGTAAAAGCAGTTCTAAGAGGGAAGTTTATAGCAATGCCATCCTACCTCAAGAAACAAGAAACATCTCAAATAAACAACCTAAATTTACACATAAAGCAATTAGAGAAAGAAGAACAAAAAACCCCAAAGTTATCAGAAGGAAAGAAATCATAAAGATCAGATCAGAAATTAATGAAAAACAAATGAAGGAAACAATAGCAAAGATCAATAAAACTAAAAGCTGTTTCTTTGAGAAGTTAAACAAAATTCATAAACCATAGCCAGACTCATCAAAAAAAAAAAAAGTGGAGGGGGAAGAAGACTCAAATTAATAGAATTAGAAATGAAAAAGAAGTAACTATTGACACTGCAGAAATACAAGGGTTCATGAGAGATTACTACAAACAACTATATGCCAATAAATTGGACAACAACAAATAAATGGACAAATTCATAGAAAAGCAGGATTAGAAAGACTGAACCAGGAAGAAACAGAAAATATAAATAGGCCAATCACAAACACTGAAATTTAGACTAATTTAAAATCTTCAAAAAGCAAATGCCCAGGACGAGATGGCTTCACAGGTGAATTCTATCAAAGATTTAGAGAAGAGCTAACACCTATCCTTCTCAAACTCTTCCAAAATATAGCAGAGGGAGGAACACTCCCAATCTCATTCTACGAGGTCACCATCACCCTGATACCAAAACCAGACAAAGGTGTCAAAAAGAAAGAAAACTACAGACCAATACCACTGATGAGTATAGATGCAAAATTCCTCAACAAAACACTAGCAAACACAATTCAACTGCACATTAAAAGGACCATACACCATAATCAAGTGGGGTTTATCCCAGGAATGCAAGGATTCTTCAATATATGCAAATCAATCAATGTGATAAACCATATTTACAAATTGAAGGAGAAAAACTATATGATCATCTCAATAGGTACAGAAAAAGCATTTGACAAAATTCAACACACATTTATGATTAAAAAAACCTCCAGAAAGTAGGCCTAGAGGGAACTCACCTCAACATATTAAAGGCCATATATGACAAACCCACAACCAGCATCAATCTCAATGGTGAAAAACTGAAACCATTTCCTCTAAGAACAGGAACAAGACAAGGTTGCCCACTCTCACCACAATTATTCAACATAGGTTTAGAAGTTTTAGCTACAGAATCAGAGAAGAAAAGGAAATAAAAGGAATCCAAATTGGAAAAGAAGAAGTAAAGCTGTCACTGTTTGCAGATGACATGATACTACACATAGAGAATCCTAAAGATGCTACCAGAAAAATACTAGAGCTAATCAATGAATTTGGTAAAGTAGCAGGATACAAAATTAATGCAAAGTAATCTCTTGCATTCCTATACACTAATGATGAAATATCTGAAAGAGAAATAAAGGAAACACACCCATTTACCATTGCAACAAAAAGAATAAAATACCTAAGAATAAACCTACCTAAGGAGACAAAAGACCTGTAGGCAGAAAACTATAAGACACTGTTGCAAGAAATTAAAGATGATATGAAGAAGTGGAGAGATATACCATGTTTTTGGATTGGAAAAATCAACATTCTGTAAAGGATTATACTATCCAAAGCAATCTACATATTCAATTTAATCCCTATCAATTGACCAATGGCATTTTTCACAGAACTAGAACAAAACATTGGACAATTTGTATGGAAACAAAAAAGACCCCAAATAGTCAAAGCAATCTTGAGAAAGAAAAATGGAGCTGGAGGAATCAGGTTCCTGGGCTTCAGACTATATTACAAAGCTACAGTAATCTAGACAGTATGATATTGGCACAAAAACAGAAAAATAGATCAGTGGAACCAGATAGAAAGCCCAGAGATAAACCCATGCACATATGGTCAACTTATTTTTGATAAATGAGGCAAGAATATACAATGCAGAAAAGAAAGTCACTTCAATAAGTGGTGCTGGGAAAACTGGAGAGTTACATGTAGAAGAATGAAATTAGAACACTCCCTAACACCATACACAGAAATAAACTAAAAATGGATTAAAGACCTAAATGTAAGGGCAGATATTATAAAACTCTTAGAGGAAAACATAAGAAGAACACTCTGAGACATAAATCACAGAAAGATCCTTTTGACCCACCTCCCAGAGAAATGGAAATAAAAACAAAAAGAAACAAATCAGACCTAATGAAACTTAAAAGCTTTTGCACAGCAAAGGAAACCATAAACAAGACCAAAAGGCAGCCCTCAGAATGGGAGAAAGTATTTGCAAATGAAGCAACTGAAAAAGGATTAATCTCCAAAATATACAAGCTGCTCATGCAACTCAATATCAAACAAACAAACAATCCTATCCAAAATGGGCAGAAGACCTAAATAGACATTTCTCCAAAGGAGATATACAGATTGCCAAAAAACACATGAAAGGATGGTCAACATCACTAATCATTAGAGAAATGCAAATCAAAACTACAATGAGGTTTCATCTCACGCCAGTCAGAATAGCCATCAACAAAATATCTACAAACAATAAATGCTGGAGAGCGTTTGGAGAAAAGGGAACCCTCTTCACTGTTGGTAGGAATGTAAATTGATACAGCCTCTATGGAGAATAGTATCGAGTTTCCATAAAATACTAAAAATAGGACTACCATCCGAGCCAGTAATCTCACTACTGGGCATATACTCTGAGAAAACCATAATTCAAAAATAGACATGTACCACGATGTTCATTGCAACTCTATTTACAGTAGTGAGGACATGGAAGCAACCTAAGTGTCCATCGACAGATGAACGGATAAAGAAGATGTGGCACATATATACAATGGAATATTACTCAGCCATAAAATGTAATGAAATTGAACTATTTTTAATGAGGTGGATGGATTAGAGTCTGTCATACAGAGTGAAGTAAGTCAGAAAGAGAAAAACACATACCATATGCTAACACATATATATGGAATGTTAAAAAAAGAGAAAAATGTTTTGAAGAACCTAGTGGCTGGTCGGGAATACAGACACAGACATAGAGAATGGACTTGAGTACACAGGGAGTGGGAAGTTTAAGCTGGATGAAGTGAGGGAGTTGCATGGACATATATACACTACCAAGTATAAAATAAATAGCTAGTGGGAAGAAGCTGAATAGCACAGGGTGATCAGTTCAGTGTTTTGTGACCACCTAGAGGGTTGGGATATGGAGGGTTGGAGGGAGACACAAGAAGTAGGAGATATGTATATGTATAACTGATTCACTTTGCAATAAAGCAGAAACTAACAACACACCATTGTAAAGCAATTATATTCCAATAAAGACGTTTAAAAAATAAATAAAAATGAACTATCTGCAAGACAAAGTTAAAAAAAAATCCTGTTTTAAATTGCATCCAAAGGAATAAAACACTTAGGAATAAACTTAACCAGTAGGTGAAAGACCAATAATCTTAAAACTATAAAACATTGAGGAAGGAAATTGAGAATGATACAAGATATGTAAAAATATCACATGCTTTTGAATTGGAAGAATTAATATTTTTAAAATAGCCATACTAGCCAAAGCAGTCTACAGATTTAATGCAATTCTTTTCAAAATACCCATGAAATTTTTCCCATAATTAGGACATATAATCCTATGGTACCACAATAATAATTGTATGGTACCACAAAAGACCCTGAATTGCCAAAGCAATCTTGAGAAAAATAAACAATCCTGGAGGTATCACCCCAGCTGACTTTATACTAAAACCCTCTGTAATCAAATCAGCATGATAATGGTTAATAAATAGATACATAGATCAATGTGTAACAGAGAAGAACAAATCTGACTCCATATTGGATCTATTCTTTATTTCTAACCTTTGTTCTCTCTTGCCTGTTTTTAGTCATGCTGGCTCTGCATCTTTGTAAAGCTTGAGATATTAAACATACCCATTTCTCAAGGCTCTGCCTTCCAGGCTTGACCTTTAAAATATAACACTTTTCCAATCACCTAGGTATAAAAAGTTGCAGAACAGAGAATAAAAATTGTCTTGTTGGAGGTTTACACTAACACTGTGACCAGGCCTACGTGGATGGATGCCATAACAAAAGATTCTGGAACCAAAAAGTATGCAACAAACAGCCACATCCCCATGCCTTTTAATATATATATATATATATATATATATATATATATATATATATATATATATATATATATATATGTCTGAATTCTAACTCAGGTAAGATGGTTCTTTGGGACAGTGGTTTACCATCTTCTCAGTCTGCTGGCTTTCCAAATTATGTTTCCATTCCCTGCTCTGCCACCTCGTCTCTTGATTTTTCTGGCCTGTTGCGCAGCAAGCAGTATGAACTTGAACTCTGTAACAAATGGAGCAGAATAAAAAGCCCAGAAATAAACCCACACACCTATGTTCAATTAATATATGCCCAAGGAGGCAACAATATACAATGGGGAAAAGACAACCTCTTTAAAAAGTGGTGCTGGGAAAAGTGGACAGCTACATGTAGAAGAATGAGATTAGAACTTTACCTCACACTATATATAAAAATAAACTGAAAATGAATCACAGACCTAACTGTGAGGTCTGAAAACATAAAACTCCTGGAAGAAAAATTAAGCAGAACACTCTTTGACATAAATCACAGCAATATTTCTTTGGATCTGTCTCCTAAGGCAAAAAAAAAAAAAAAAAGCAAAAATAAACAAATGAGACCTTATTAAAGTTAAAAACCTTAGCACAGCAAAGGAAACCAACAATAAAATGAAAAGACAATGTACTGAATGTTAGAAAATATTTGCAAATGATATGACAGATAAGGCATTAATATTCAAAATATATAAACAGCTCACACAACTCAATATAAAAAGAAACAATCAATCTGATTTAAAAATGGGCAGAAGACCTGAATAATCATTTTTCCAAAGAAGACATACAGATGGTAAACAGGCACATGAAAAGATGCTTAGCATCACTATTTATTACAGAAATGTAAATCAAAACCACAATGAGATATCACCTCACACCAGTCAGAATGGCTATCATCAAAAAATCTACACATAACAAATTTTGGTTAAGATGTGGAGAAAAGAGCCCTTGTACACTCTTAGTGGGAATGTATATTGGTGTAGCCACTATGGAAAACAGTATGGAATTTCCTCAAAAACCTAAAAATAGAACTACCATATAATCCATCGATTCCATCCCTTGGCATATATCCAGAAAACTAAAAATGCTAATTAGAAAAGATACATGCCCCCAATGTTCATAGCAGCACTATTTACAATAGCCAAGATACATGGAAGCAACCCAAATGTCCATCAACAAATGAAGAGGTAAAGAAAATGTGGCATATATATATACAATGGAATGTTAGTCATAAACAAAGAACAAAATTCTACCATTTGCAGCAATGTGGATGGACCTAGAGAATATTATGCTTAGTTAAATAAGTCAGAGAAAGACAAAATACTCTGCTATCACTTATATGTGGAATCTAAAAAATAAAACAAACCAATGTATATAGCAAAACAGAAAGAGACTCACAGATATAGAAAACAAACTAGTGTTTACCAGTGGGGAGAGGGAAAGGGCCAGGGAAAGGTAGGAATATAGGATTTAGAGGTACAAGCTACAAGGTATAAAAGGAATAAGAAATAATGACATATTGTACAGCACAGGGAATTAAGCCATTATTTTGTAATAACTTTTGATGGAGTATAATCTATAAAGATACTGAATCATTATATTTTATTTTTTATTTTTTATTTATTTTTTATCTTTTTTATTTTTTTTCTGCTGTACGCGGGCCTCTCACTGTTGTAGCCTCTCCCGTTGCAGAGCACAGGCTCCAGACGCGCAGGCCCAGCGGCCATGGCTCACGGGTCCAGCCATTCCACGGCATGTGGGATCTTCCCGGACCGGGGCACGAACCCATGTCCCCTGCATTGGCAGGCGGACTCTCAACCACTACGCCACCAGGGAAGCCCTGAATCACTATCTTTTAAATCAACTATATTTCAATAAAATATAAATATATAAACTTTATTTATTTATTTATTTTTATTTATTTTATTTTTTTCTTTTTGCGGTATGCGGGCCTCTCACTGTTGTGGCCTCTCCCGTTGCGGAGCACAGGCTCCGGATGCGCAGGCCCAGCGGCCATGGCTCACGGGCCCAGCCGCTCCGCGGCATATGGGATCCTCCCAGACCGGGGCACGAACCCGTATCCCCTGCATCGGCAGGCGGACTCTTAACCACTGCGCCACCAGGGAGGCCCTATAAACTTTATTATTCAAATCAGTTTTAGATATAAAGAAAATTGCAAAGTACTACATAGAGTTTCCATTTATCCTTTACCCCAGTGTCCCCATTATTAACATCCTACTTTTGTATTGCATATTGATTTGCAATTAATAAATAAACATTTATATGTTATTATTAACTAAAGTCCATACTGTATTCAGAGTCCCTTAGGTTTTGGCTAATTCCCTTTTTCAATTCCAGTATTCCTTTTAGGATATCACATTACATTTACTCATCATATCTCCTTAAGCTCTTCTAAGCTATAACAGGGCATGGAGCCCCTGATTCTGGAACCTGGAAACCTAGCCTTGAGTTCTCAGACCTGCTGCTAAAGCCTTCTTCCAAAACTGCTTTGAAGTTGCCCAAATTGCCTCTCTTTATTGCAGTGCCAGACAGCAATAATACTTATAACACAGCAACAGTTTGACTTCCCTAAGAAGTTTCCATTTGATAATTGTATGCTAAGAAGTTTATGTACATTGCCTGACTTAATCCTCCCAACAACAATATGAGATAAATATATTTTAGAATCCCATCTGAAGTAATATATATACAGGAATGAGACTAGGAAGTGGCAGAGCAATCCACTTCTAATAATTATATAATTTTGCCTTTCATGGAGATCCAAATCAGAAATATTTATTGGTTTTGAGCTGGTTGGTAGGAATGATCAAGGAAAAAGAAGGCTTATTAATAGTGTTATTATGGAAGATTAGCAGCTCTATATTGGGGTAGAGAGTTATTATTATTATTATCTGTTTATGTGTAGACATGTGAAGACATGTCATTATTTCTGAGAAACTGAATTCCAAGTAACTGAATTTCTGTTTTCTGAGACATAGACTCCTTTAGTGATGGCAGACCAGATGGTACACACATTTTATGTCACAAAGAATTGGATTTAAATTTTGATTCTGCTGCTTGGTAATTCTGGGATCTTGGACATATCACTTGAGTTTCCTCAGCCTCAGTTCCTCATTTGAGAAACAAGGAGGATTATATCACTGTCAAAGGATTATGGTAAGAACTAAATGAGAGAATTAAGTCTAAATTCTTCTTGCTTTAACTGTAATTAAAGTATCTAATGAATAACCTCAAAGACAGGCTCAAAAATTTTCAGATTAATATAAGCTGAGCTCTTTCATTTTATTACTTTTCATTTTTCTGCCATCTGTAATAATAGGGGTTCTAAATACAAATTTATTTTGTGCCTCCTGGTAAATAACTAACTAAAAAAATAAATTTAAAAAATAATTTCTTAAGTTTCTCTGGGTCATATTCTTTCCTCAGATGTAAAATTAACTTTCAATCCTAGGTTTTACAGGTCTAGATTTTGTCTTAGCCTTATCCTGGTTTCTTCCTCATAACTTATCAGTATCTGAGTGGATATACCTTGTTCTAAGTCAACACTTAAACTACTCTTGTCACAACATTTACTGAGATTTAATATACTTTACCTACAGTAATTAATTAAAACTCAAAAATCCAACTTGACAAATCAGAGCTCTGACACTCAGTATAAACTCTTAATAAGTTCAAATGGAAAAATTCCTTTTGTTCTAATTTCAAATTTATGTTCTTTCCACTACAGCATGATGCTTTTGGCATTTTTAGGTATTTAATATTATGACTTTTATTATAGAATAGAATGTATCTATCTCCAGAATAAAGTACAGATATTATAAAATGAAAATGAATGTTCCCTTTAGAGACACTACCTGTATACTAGTAACAATCTCTACACTGATTGATTCAGTAATAGCGGACTAGTTATTTAACCTTTCTTATCACAATGTCTGTTTTCTCTCTTACCTTAACCTTTAATCTCTGATCCTTTCAATAAGAGTTGGCAATCTTTTCTTAAAAGCCAGGTAATAAATGTTGTAGGCTTTTGGGGACAGATGATCTGTGTGGCAACCATTGGACTCTGCTACTGAAACACAAAAGCAGCCATAGACAACATGTAAAAATATGGGTGGGGTTTTGTTCTGATAAAATTATTTTTACAGGAACAGATTATTGACCAGATTTGACCCATGGGCCATACTTTGCCTGAGTTGGGCTAAATTTTTAACATTCCATTTTATAGCCTTTGCTCTATTCTCCAAAAGAAACATGAACAATGGGCATGATTTTAAATAAAGCAATCTGACATATTACAGAACAGAGTGCATACACAGACTACATTAATATTGTCTAAAGTGTGGCTCCATAGAAGAGTGATTACAAGTAACGTCTCTGGAGCCAGAACTGCCTGGGTTTAAATCCTAGATTCTCCATTTATGAGTCCTGTAGTCATTAAAAAGTATTTTACCTCTCTCTACACAGTTTTCTCAACATCAGTAGGGAATTGTGACAGTTTTAAAACAAATCTGTAAATTCTTTGACACTTCCTCCATTGAGAATTGTGGTCCATGTGTCTTATTCTTGATTCTGAACTACTCTTCGTGATTTAGATATCCATTAGAATGCAGCAAATGTGATGCTTTGTCTACCAAGGCTGTGTCAGAATAAGCCATAGAGCTTCCACATGGTTATATATGTTTGCTCTGGCAGAAGTCAGCCCACATGTACAAAATCCAACTACCTGAGATCCACATGTATTCAATCCAGTCAACAGCTGCAGCTGATCTCCCGGCCAATAACCAGCATCAATTGCCACATGAATATAAGAGCTACATTAGAAATCTAGTCAGCTCAGGTATCTGATTAAAACACTATAAACAAGAACTACCCAGGTGAGCCCTTAGCAAACTCCTAATCCACGAGATGTGAAAAAAAAAAAATAATTGTTGTTTTACAACATTAAGTTTTGGAGAAATATTCTATGCAATGTCAGAAACCAGAAGATAAATCATAAAAGTAATACTTCCTCCATATCTTAGCTATTGTAAATAATGTCACTATGATCATTGTGGATATTTTCAAATTAGTGTTTTTGTTTTCTTCATATACATGCAGGAGTGGAATTTCTGGATCCTATGGTAGGTTTATTTTTAATTTTTTGAGGAGTCCCCATACTGTTTTACACATACAGATACAGTGGCTACCACTGAGGAGAGCTGTGGGGAAAGAGGCAAGATAGGTGAAGGAGACTAAGTGGTACAAATTACTAGATATAAAATAAGCTACAAGGATGTATTGTAAAGCACAGGGAATATAACCAACATTTTATAATAACTTTATATGGAGTATAATCTATAAAAATATCGAGTCACTGTGTTGTGTACCTGAAACAAATATAATATTGTAAGTCAACTATGTGTCAATTAATATATTAAAAAGTAATACTTCCCCTTATGATTGTTATAAAAATTAAATGAACTAATTTATGTAAAAGTACTTGGAACAATGTTTGAGTGAGTATTGCAAGAGAAAGTAGCAGTGGGAAAAAAATGTTAGTTATTATTAATATCCTGGTCAATTTCAGCTTCCTAATTATTGGGAAGTAGGAAATCTTAAGGATGAAATGAAAAGAATAAAAATCACTAAACTAATGAATAAAAGGTATTAATATGAAATGGAGTGACTTATCCATTAGCACGGTGCCTAGGACCCACGATGCTTTTAAGGACATGCAAAAATATTTTAATATTCACATTTTTTTAAATAAGTAGAGTTAGAATAGTGAATGTCTGATAGTAAATACAGTCTGGATTATGTTCCTCCTATATCAATGCACTCATAGCATATTTAAAATGTTTTTTTATAGAGGAAGGAGCTTACAAAGGCAAGAGTCCCATGAGTTCACAAAAGTCATAATGTGTCTCTATATAGATTAGTCTAGATTTATATTGTCCTTTTAGAGTTTCTAACCCTGATGTTACTCTGGAATTCTTGGTTATCAACTTATCATTAAAAAAACAAAAACAAAAAAAACAAACTCATCTGCTTATTTAAGTTCTTGTTCAGTGCCCTAACCCTTTGTGACAGTAATTTGTATATGAAAGATAAATTGAAATTTCTATTGGTTAAAAGTCAAATGCTGGTGAAGTCAGAAAATATTAGAATGAACCTCAGGAGAAACATTTAAGATAAATAATATATGATTGCCAAAGAGATGCCAGACATCTGGGATTTCATCATAAATCTACTCTTAATTTTGTGCTTAGAATCAGCTCCACCAAAAATAGTTTAATCTCTAAAATTTCAAAGTACGGTAATCTCTAAGAACTGTTAGAATTTTAAATAGTTTCATTGGCTTAGGCTCCTTTGGACATGAGGTGTTTTCAGATTTTGAAAATATTTTTTAAATCCGCTTTGTGAAAAACAATGAGAAGATAAGCTATAGCCTGGGAGAAAATATTTGCAAAAGACACATCTGATAAATGACTATTATCAAAATATACAAGGAACTCTTAAAATTAATAAGAACCCAATTTTTAAAATGGGCCACAGACCTCAAATGACACCTCATCTAAGAAAATATACAAATGGCAAATAAGCATATGAAAAGATGTTCAATGTCATATGTCATCACAGAAATGCAAATTAAAACAACAGTGAGACACCATTACATACCTATTAGAAAATCTGGAATACTGACATCACCAGATTCTGACAAGGATGTAGAGAAACAGGATCTCTCATTAATGGGTGGTGGGGTTACAAGATGGTACAGCCACTTCAGAAGACAGTTTAATAGTTTTGTACAAAAGAAAACATACTCTTACCATATGATCCAGCAAGCATGCTCCTTGGTATTGACTAAAGGAGTTGAAAACTTATGTCCACACAAAAATCTGCACATGATGTTCATAGCAGCTTTACTCGTAATTGCCAAAATTTGCAAGCAAGCAAAATATCCTTCAGTAGATTTGATAAATAAACTGTTATACATGCAGACAATGGGATATTATCCAGTGCTAAAAAGAAATGATATATGCAGTCATGAAAAGACGTGGAGGAAACATAAATGCATGTGACTAAGTGAAAGAAGCCAATCTGAAAACCTATATGGTATGTGATTCCAACTATATGACTGGAAAAAGTGAAATTATAGAGACAATAAAAAGATAAGTGGCTGCTAGTGACAGGGGGGTTGGGAATAGATAAATAGGTGGAGCACAGAGGGCATTTACTGCATTGAAAATACTCTGTATGATACCATAAAGTTGAATATATGTCAGTCTATATTTGTCCAAACCCATAGAATGTACAACACTAAGAGTGAACCATAATATAAACTGTGGACTGGGTGATTTTGAAATGTCAATGTAGGTTCATCAGTTGTAACAAATGTATCATTCTGATGGGGGACGTTGATAACAGGAGGTTATGCATGAGTGGGGTCAGGAGGTATATGGGCTATCACTGCACATTTTCCTCTATTTTGCTGTGAATCTTAACAGCTCTAAATAGTAAAGTATTAGTTTTAAAAAGTACTTTAAGATGGCAAAATACATTTAGACCATTGTTGGTATGTTCATTCTGCAATTTACATGAAAGTACATTCTTCTGTGATTTTCTTGACATTGTACTTTGCATCAGCATTTAGAGAATACCTTTGGATTTTAAGTGGAATCTCTGATTCCTTTAGCAGAATGAAGTACATTTTTTTCTATTCTTTTTAGTTGATCTTAAATTAGTTCTAAAAAGAAAGGTAATTAAGAGCCCTGAAAGCACTCAGAATGTCCATGGGTTAAGCATGGATAATTATGAAATAATCGCCAGAAAATTTTGTATCTAAATCAAACCATTCTAGTTATTTGATGTAATATTGACCAAAGTAAGTTAGTTATCTGACAAGTCTGAAAGAGTATCCTGATTTAGGGCTCTCCAAAAATAAACTACAGTCTGCTTTAACTGACTTTCCTTGATTCTTAAAAAAATCTTCATATGCAGGACACATACTACTGCTATGAGAAAATATTCAAAATAGCCCTTGACAACGTGGGGATATAAACTAGTTTGTGAAGAAAGAACCTGAATATGATATGGTTCTGTGTACATGAAAGTTCACTAGACTGACAAAAGAATCACATTCTGATTCTAACTCTATAACTTAATAATTGAAGAATTGTTACCAAATATTTTATCTCCCTGAGCTTTATTTTCTTCTGCAGCTACGTTAAAATAATTAAGTTTACTTCATCTGTGGCAACATGTGTTTATGAGGTAAAAGGAGGGGATATTACACATAAAATATTTAAATGGTAGTGAAAGAGAACAGGTTTATAATTGTAGCAATAATAGCAGTACTGTTAATAGCAAGAAATAAGGTATAAACTTTGGACTGAAAGCATGTTACAGAAAATTTGGATTTAGAAAGAAACCTTCGCAGGTATGTTTTTACATTCAAAAGCAACATTATTGAAGCCTTCTCTGCAAACAGATAGCATATTGGTCCCAGGAATGTGAAATTTAATAGGAAATGACTAATACTTTTACACTCTAGAAGAAAAACTGTATATAAATAAATATAAGGTCTCATAAGAACTTCAGCATAGACCATGACTTTTCAGATTACTAGATTCATAACTTAATAACATCTTAAATTAGAGGGCTCTTATTTTCATAGTTTAGGAAAGGCTTCATGAAGGAGGTTACTCACAAGCTGATTCCTAGATTATGAAAAACAAGAGAGGAAGAAGCAAAGGTCAAAAATTTAAATTGTATAGCATAGTCATTAAGAGTTTGGCTTTGTGTCAGGAATCAGGTTAAATACTGACTCTGCTCTGTAAATCTGAGCAAGTCACTAGGCCTATTAAACATATCTTTGTTTATCTATGATATGGAATTTTAAAATGTGGATTTCTTAGAAAATTGTGATAGCATAAGAAAATTTATTTTAAGATGTTATTATATCTGCTATATACTAAGTACTAAATAAATATTGTTAATAGTTCTTTTTATCATTATTTTGTTACTATTACTATTATTATTTTATATAGTTAAACTGAAAAGTGCAGCAAGGTGTGTGAAAAGTTGAGTGAATGATAATATGTTCCAGAACAAAGAGCATATTTTATGTCATATGAAGGTCCTGGACCTTTGGGAGAGCTAACCTGTATTTTGTTCTTAGAACGTTGTTTTTGATATTACTGTACAGAACCAAATGAGTGAGGCAAGAATTGCAGCACAATACTAGACTGGAGCCTGTTCCAATAGTCCAGGTGGCATGGCATGATGGTATACTATGGTGAACATGGCTATGAGGAGGAAGGTAATAATAAAGATTGTCGGGAGTTTTAAGGAAATGATGAACATGGTGAATCAGCATGCACTGGGATGTTTATGAAGGAGACAGAGAGTTTTCTAAGATTTATGATTCAGTTATTCTATGTATCTTGATATAAACAATTCTAGATATCAGAATAAACTATTTGGGGCATAGTGAGAATGTATTATTTTTAAAAATAAATCATGCCTTTGATCTGATATTCAAAGCAACAACTCGCAATGACTGAAATAGTACACAAGGTGGTAGAAATCAGGTTTAAAATGTCTATAATCTCTCCATGTAGAGGAAATTAAAGTCAGTGGTAAAATCATACAGTCCTTCATTATATTCCAGAGTTTTAAAGGAGATGATATTGGCTCAGTTGCCAATTTTTATGGGAACTTTATTGATCTAAATGTATGTTTTTTTAATAAGGTCAACATCTGTCATAAACAAATGCAAGGGACTTCCCTGGCAGTCCAGTGGTTAAGACTTCGCCTTTCAATTCAGGGGGTGCAAGTTCAATCCCTGTTCTGGGAGCTAAGATCCCACATGACTTGTGGCCAAAAAAACAAAACAAAACAGAAGCAATATTGTAACAAATTCAACAGAGACTTTTAAAATGGTCCACATCAAAAAAAAAAATCTTTAAAAAAAAAGAAAAAAGAAATGCAAGTACTCTTCAAAGTAAAAGGTTGGGAGCATTCACTAACAGGGAGAACTATGCTAAAAAGCAGGTTTAGTTAAGGAAATGATAAATAGAAGCTTCAAATTCTAGCCTAGAAAATAACTTGTTAGCTTTGAAAATAGCAATGCTAACTGTAAAAATAAAAGTTATTGACACTTAAATTTGACTTCTATATAATGCTTCATGTTTGTCAATTCAATCAATGAATTTGAGCTTTATTAATAGAATAAAATGGGTAAGATAAAAATATATTAGCTATATACTGGATTGTCCATGTAGAATTACTGTTACCAGGCCAGTGGTAATTTTGACATTTTAATAGATAATATGTAAGATGCAAGAAGCTTAAGCTATCTTCCCTTAAAACTGTGAGGAGGATAATAAGCTTGGATGTTAACAGAATTCTGTTAACAGAAATAACTCCAAATTGCTCTTCATACTTAAAGACTTCTAAACTTTCTTAAAATTACATTTTTGATCCACATATGTCACAATTATGTCATTGAATGAACAGTCTATTGATCCCAGGGAAGAGAGTAATTTTTGCATTGGCATTATTAGCTCAATAGTCTTCTTAGGACCACATAGAATAATGAAGGATTCTAATACCCCTGTGCAGATTAATACCCAGAAGAGATGTTTGAGTGTAACCAAACATCTGTCAATGCATTTCAACAAAATGGAGTTTCAGTAAAGAGCAAACAAATACTCTGGATAAATCTAGATCACAGTCTGGTATATGTTGCAATGGACACTGGGGCACTCTGCCTTCTTATGATCAAGTAATTAGCAAAGTTATTAAATTTGTATTTAAGTAGGAACATTAATTGTCACTTAAAAGTAAATGATGATGAGAGAAACTACTGGCTTCACATTCTTTGACCATTTTTTTAATCAGGTTGTTTTTGTTGTTGTTGAGTTCTAAGAGTCCTTTTCAAATTCCAGGTAATGACCCCTTGTCCGATGTATGATTTGTAAGTATTTTCTGCCACTGACCATAGAATTTTCAAGCAACCTGAAATCAAGGACCCCATCTGTCCTTTCATCACTTTATCTCCAGTGACTGGCACACATTTCATCATTTCTTTCTATGCTTTCAATTACATGATTTTACTTTTTAATTTATATAAGAAAGAAAACTGAAAGTAAAGAATACCAAATATTAACTGATTATCTCTGAGTGGTAAAAATGATCATTTTTAATTACAGCTTTGTTTTCTATATTTTTCATATTTTATGTATTGAAATGTACATTTTTACATCAGAGAAAGTTATTAATTCTGCCCAGGAAATGTTCAATTTAGAGAACAATTTATATAAATATGTATAACTAAGTACAAATAGAATTTGAGGTTACAGTGAGACCTCACGTGTTCTCATTGTTGAATTTGTGGACCCTGCTGAGAATATGTGCCAGACACCATGCTAAATACTGTGCATAGGTTTATACTTAACTCTGATTTATACTTACCTTCACAACAGTCTTTGGTGGCAGGTACTATTATAATATTACTACTTTATAGATAGAGAAACTGAGTCTTAAAGATATTAAGTAAAAGAAAACACATACAAATAATTATTGGAGCTAAGCTCAAACAGACATATTCTTATTAGAAAGCCTGCCTCTTACTACTACACTAAATTTTTCTGTCTTAACAAAATGACACTTGCTTTATGTAAGTTATCCATGGTGATCATTACTCCTTTTTTAATTTGACAAAAAACGTCTCTGGGCCAACACTCAGATTAACCACTCTTCATCATGAAGCAGGAAAGTGAAGCACAATATTCCAATAAGAACTAAGTGACTGTTTTATGCAAAGGTCATGCATAAATTAGAATTAAGTAAAATATCAATAAGTCAACTGCAAGTACTTAAATAAAAAAATATTTCAATTGATTAGCACTTGTTTAAAAGAAAATAATTTACATTTAACTGTAAAAATCTTGATTATACATAATGTTTAAATAAATATTAAATATAAGTAAAAATAAGATATTCAATTATTCACCATGAAAGCAAATAAATATAAACTACCAACACTTTGGTTAAGTTATAATTTCCTGTGAACTAAAGCAAAGAAGGAGACATAGAATTATATACTATTATCATTGTTTAAACAACAAAACATACCAGTTATTTCTAAAAGAATATTCTTTACCCCTGACACGAATTTGAGCTTATTTTGACCATATAGATTTTACATAAGGAGCATTAAATAACATAATGAGCAACTACTTCAATTTTGACTTTTCAGAGAGTAGAACACTCTTGTGATGGACAATAAGAAGAGAAAATAATAATGTCCATGCTCCTCTCTTTGATTCATGAACTTAGATTCCAAACTGGGATGGACAGTGCACTATAAATTGGAAATTAAAAAAAATAATTAGCCACGCTTTAAGTCACTGGCTGCTGGAGAAAGTTTCATAGTCATGCACCTGAAAGGGTTTTGGTACTACAGTGGGGTGTCAGACATGAGTCTCTGAGGTGGGAGAGCTGAGTTCAGAATCTTGGACCATCAGAGACTTCCCAGCCCCAAGTAATATCAATCAGTAAGAGCTGTCCCAGAGATCTCTGTCTCAACACTAAGACCCAGCTCCACCCAATGATAAGCAAGTTACAGTGCTACACACCCCATGCCAAACAACTAGCAAGACAGGATCACTACCCCACCCATTAGCAGAGAGGCTGCTTAAGTCATACGAACTTCGCAGATGCTC
The DNA here is from genome assembly GCF_025265405.1 of Mesoplodon densirostris. Taxonomy (NCBI): domain Eukaryota; kingdom Metazoa; phylum Chordata; class Mammalia; order Artiodactyla; family Ziphiidae; genus Mesoplodon; species Mesoplodon densirostris. The sequence continues at coordinate 91,875,435 of NC_082667.1, forward strand.
CAAACACAGCACCAGACATGGCCCTGCCCACAAGAAGGAAAAGATACAGCCTTATCCACGAGAACAGAGGCACCAGTCCCATTCACCAGGAAGACTACATAACCCACTGAACCAATCTTACTCACTGGGGGCAGACATCAAAAAACAATGGGAACTACGAACCTGCAGCCTGTGAAAAGGAGACTGCAAAAACAGTAAGTTAAACAAAATGAGAAGACAGAGAAATACACGGCAGATGAAGTAGCAAGGTAAAAACCCACAAGATGAAACAAATGAAGAGGAAATAGAGAGTCTACTTGAAAAAAAATTCAAAGTAATGATAATAAAGATGATCCAAAATCTTGGAAAGAGAATGGAGAAAATATAAGAAATGTTTAACAAGGACTGAAAAGAACAAAAGAGCAGACACACGATGATGAACAACACAGTAAATGAAATTTAAAATTCTCTAGAAGGAATCAATAGCAGAATAACTGAGGCAGAAGAATGGATAAGTGACCTGGAAGTTAAAATAGTAGAAATAAATACCGCAGAGCAGAATAAAGAAAAAAGAATGAAAAGATTTGAGGACAGTCTCAGAGACCTATGGAACAACATTAAATGCACAAATATTCGAACTATAGGGGTCTCAGAAAAAGAAGAGAAAAAGAAAGGGTCTGAGAAAATATTAGAAGAGATTATAGTTGAAAATTTCCCTAACATGAGAAAGGAAATAATCAAGTTGAGGAAGTACAGAGAGTTCAATACAGGATAAATCCAAGGAGAAACACTGCAAGACACATATTAATCAAACTATCAAAAAATAAATACAAAGAAAAAATATTAAAAGCAGCAAGGGAAAAGCAAGAAATAACATACAAGCAAATCCATAAAAGGTTAACAGCTGATCTTTCAGCAGAAATTCTGCAAGCCAGAGGGGAGTGGCAGAATATATTTAAGGTGATGAAAGGGAAAAACTTACAAGCAAGATTACTCTACCCAGCAAGGATCTCATTCAGATATGATGGTTTTAGATTCAGAAATGAAAACCTTACAGACAAGCAAAAATTAAGAGAATTCAGTACCACGAAATGAGCTTTACAACAAATGCTAAAGGAACTTCTCTAGGCAGGAAACACAAAAGAAGGAAAAGACCTACAAAAGCAAATCCACAACAATTAAGAAAATGGTAATAGGAGTATACATATTGATAACTACCTAAAGTGTAAATGGTTTAAAGGCTTCAATCAAAAGACATAGACTAGGGGCTTCCCTTGTGGTGCAGTGGTTGAGAGTCTGCCTGCCAATGCAGGGGACACAGGTTTGTGTCCCGGTCTGGGAGGATCCCACATGCTGCAGAGCAGCTGCACCTGTGAGCCATGGCTGCTGAGCCAGTGTGTCCGGAGCCTGTGCTCCACAACGGGAGAGTCCATGTACAGAAAAAAAAAAAAAAAAAGCAAGATATTGCTGAAGAAATCAAAGAGGAAATCAAAAACTACCAGAAACAAAAGACAATGAAAGCACAGTGACCAAAATCCTATGCAATGCAGCAAGAGCAGTTCTAAGAGAGAACTTTATCCAATACAATCCTAACTCAAGAAACAAGAAGCATCTCAAATAAACAACCTAAACTTATACCAAAAGCAATTAGAGAAAGAAGAAGAGAAAAACCAAATTTAGTAGAAGGAAAGAAATCATAAAGATCAGATCAGAAATAAATGAAAAAGAAATGAAGGAAAAATAACAAAGATCAATAAAACTAAAAGCTGATTCTTTGAGAAAGTAAACAAAATTGATAAACCATTACCCAGAATCATGTAGAAAAACAAGGAGAAGACTCAAATAAACAAAATTAGAAATGAAAAAGGAGAAGTAACAACTGACACTGCAGAAATATTAAGGATCATGAGACATTACTACAAGCAACTATATGCCAATAAAATGGACAACTCAGAAGAAATGGACAAATTCTTAAAAAACACAAATATCCGAGACTAACCCAGGAAGAAATAGAAAATATAAACACAAATCACAAGCACTGAAATTGAAACTATGATTAGAAATTTTCCAACTGACAAAACCGCAAGACCAGATGGCTTCAGAGGCGAATTCTATCAAACATTTACAGAAGAGCTTACACGTATCCTTCCAAAACACAACAAAGGGAGGAACACTCTGAAACTCATTCTACGAGGCCACCATCACCCTGATATCAAAACCAGACAAAGATGTAACACAGAAAGAAAACTACAGGCCAATAACACTGATGAACATTGATGCAAAAATCCTCCAAAAAATACTAGCAAACAGAATCCAACCACACATTAAAAGGATCATACAGCATGATGAAGTGCAGCTTATCCCAGGAATGCAAGGATTCTTCAGTATATGCAAATCAATCAATGTGATACACCATAATAACAAATTGAAGGATAAAAACCATATGATAACCTCAATAGATGGAGAAAAAGCATTAGACAGAATTCAACACCCATTTATGATAAAAACTCTCCAGAAGGTAGGCATAGAGAGAACCTACCTCAACATTATAAAGGCCATAATGATTTTTCATCATTTTAATGGTGAAAATGGAAACCATTTAATCTAAGATCAGGAGCAAGACAAGGTAGTCTACTCTCACCACTATTATTCAACATAGTTTTGGAAGTTTTAGCCACAACAATCAGAGAAGAAAAATGATATAAAAGAAATCCAAATTGGAAAAGAAGGAGTCAACTGTCACTATTTGCAGATGACATGACACTATACATAGATAATCCTAAAGATGCCACCAGAAAACTACTAGAGCTAATCAATGAATTTGGTAAAGTTGCAGGATACAAAATTAATGCACAGAAATCTCTTGCATTCCTACACACTAATGATGAAAAAACTGAAAGAGAAAGGAAGGAAACTCTCCCATTTAACACTGCAACAAAAAGAATAAAATATCTAGGAATAAACCTATCTAAGGAGAAAAAAGACCTATACTCAGAAAATTATAAGACACTCAAGAAAGAAACTAAAGTTGATACAAACAGATTGGGAGATATACCATGTTCTTGGATTGGAAGAATCAACATTGTGAAAATGGCAATACTACCCAAAGCAATCTACAAATTCAATGCAATCCCCATCAAACTACCAATGGCATTTTTTACAGAACTAGAACAAAATATTACACAATTTGTATGGAAGCACAAAAGGCCTCAAATCGACAAAGCAATCTTGAGAAAGAAACACGGAGCTGGTGGAATCATGCTCCCTGACTTTAGACTATACTACAAACTATAGTAATCAAGACAGCATGGTACTAGCAAAAATAGAGATATAGATCAATGGAACAGGATAGAAAGCCCAGAGATAATCCCACACACATATGGTCACCTTATCTTTGATAAAGTATGCAAGAATATACAATGGAGAAAAGACTGCCTCCTCAATAAATGGTGCTGGTAAAACTGGACAGCTACATGTAAAAGAATGTAATTAGAACACTCCCTACCACCTTATACAACAATAAACTTAATTAAAGACCAAAAATAAAGCCAGACACTATAAAACTCTTAGAGGAAAAAATAGGCAGAACACTCTATGACATAAATCACAGCAAGATACTTTTTGATCCTCCTCCTAGAGAAATGGAAATTAAAAGTAAAATAAACAAATGGGACCTAATGAAATTTAAAAGCTTTTGCACAGCAAAGGAAACCATAAACAAAACAAAAAGACAACCCTCAGAATGGGAGAAAGTATTTGCAAATGAAGCAACTGACAAAGGATTAATCTCCAAAATATATAAGAAACATATGCAGCTCAATATGAAAAAAAACCAAACAACCCAATCCACAATTGGGCAGCAGACCTAAATAGACATTTCTCCAAAGTAGGTATACAGATTGCCAACAAACACATGAAAGGATGCTCAACAACAGCAATCATTAGAGAAATGCAAATCAAAAGTACAATGAGGTATTACTTCACACTGGTCAGAATGGCCATCATCAAAATATCTACAAACAATAAATGCTGGACAGGGTGTGGAGAAAAGGGGACCCTCTTGCACTGTTGGTGGGAACGTAAATTGATACAGCCACTATGGAGAACAGTATGGAAGTTCCATAGAAAACTAAAAATAGAACTACCATAAGACCCAGCAACCCCACTACTGGGCATATAACCTGAGAAAATCATAATTCAAAGAGAGACATGTGCCACAATGTTCATTGCAGCTCTATTTACAATAGCCAGGACATGGAAGGAACCTAAGTGTCCATTGATAGATGAATGAATAAAGAAGATGTGGAACGTATATACAATGGAATATTACTCATCCATAAAAAGTAATGAAATTGAACTCTTTGTAGTGAGATGGATGGATTAGATTCATACAGAGTGAAGTAATTCAGAAAGAGAAAAACAAATAATGTATGCTAACACATATATATGGAATAAAAAAAAAAGATTTCATGAACCTAAGGACAGGACAGGAATAAAAACACAGATCTAGAGAATGGACGTGAGGACTTGAGGAAGGGGAAGGGGAAACTGGGACAAAGTGAGAGAGTAGCATTGACATATATACACTACCAAATGTAAAATAGATAGCTAGTGGGAAGCAGCTGCACATCACAGGGATATCAGCTTGGTGCTTTCTGACCACCTAGAGGGGTAGGATAGGGAAGATGGGAGAGAGATACAAGAGGGAGGAGGTATGGGGATATATGTATATGTATAGCTGATTCACTTTGTTATAAAGCAGAAACTAACACAACATTGTAAAGCAATTATAGTCCAATAATGATGCTTAAAAAATAAGGCAATAAATATAATATTTCACTTTCACATTTTTCAATAAAAATAATTGTAGTTTCTTCACTTACAAAAGAATAATTACAATGGATTCCCCATATAAGCAATATTGTATGATATTTGTCTTTCTCTGTCTGACTTACTTCACTCAGTATGACAATCTCTAGGTCTGTCCATGTTTCTGCAAATGACATTATTTCTTTCTTTTTAATGGCTGAGTAATATTCCATTGTATATATGTACCACATCAACTCTACCCATTCCTCTGTCGATGGACATTTAGGTTGCTTCTGTGTCTTGGCTATTGTAAACAGTACTGCAATGAAAATTGGGGTGCATGTGTCTTATTGGACCATGTTTTTCTCCAAATATATGTCCAGGAGTGGGACTGCAGGATCATATGGTAGCTCTATTTTTAGTTTTTTAAGGAAACTCCATACTGTTCTCCATAGTGGCTGTACCATTTCCATTCCCATCAACAATATAGGAGGATTCCCTTCTCTCCACACTTTCTCCAGCATTTATTGTTTGTGGATTTTTGATTTGCATATCTAATAATTAGCAATGTTGAATATCTTTTCATGTGCCTCTTTGTCATCAGTATGTCTTCTGTGGAGAAATGTCTATTTAGGTCAAATGAACTTATTTATGAAACAAAAACAGACTCACAGACTTAGAGAATGAATTTATAGTTTATTTATGAATTTATAGTTACCAGGGGGAAAGGGATAGTTAAGGTGTTTGGGATTGACATGTACACACTACTATACTTAAAATGGATAACAAACAAGGACCTGCTGTATGTATAACACAGAGAACTCTGCACAATATTATGTAACAACCTAGAAGGGAATTTTTTTTTAAATAATAGATACATGTATATGTATAACGGAATCACTTTGCTGTACACCTGAAACTATCAGAGAAATTTTAATCAACTATACTCTAATATAAAATAAATAGTTAAAAAATAATTACAGAGGAAAAAAGTATCAACTTTTCACATTTATTAAGATTAAGTATGTATTGTGAAACTTTTTATTCAGTTAATTGTGTGTGTATATCTGAGTATGCTAGTCAGTGTGCATGCACATGCACTCTGGTTCCAGATATAAATGTACTTCTCACTAGGTTTTTATTGTTTAAAGTTTGAAAACCATAACTTTTGCCTACCCAGTTTTGGTATTGGAACAAACAATTTTGTTTCCACTAGAGGCTATTATTTGAATAAGATGATTTCCACTTGGTAGCAAAGTGATAAAACCAAAGATGAGGAATTCAGGGCCAGCCAACTTTATGGTATACTTTGGTCTGAGGTTAAGTAGGCTTAGTAAGAATTAAAAATATAAATCCTCAAATCCCAAAGTAGTTATTAGACATTATTAGATAATAATAAAGCAATATCTTGCCTATTTTGCCAATGCTTCCTATGCATATGTTTGTTTTCACTACCTCCCAAGTGGAAGAGTAGCTAATACAAGACAAATATCCAGTGTTTCTATATCTGCTCTATGTACATCTTCATAATGTAATGACAGAATGACTTAAACTGAGGTCATCAAGGAAGCACAGTTTTATATATATTCTCTCTTTAAGTAATTACTTAGAATTTTTCCTCTACAGAAGATCGTGTTCACATAATATATATAAAATCTTTCTCCCCACGAAATAAAATATTATTAATACTCCCATCAGTGAAAATAACAACAAAAGATAAATCAACTCTCTTCAGAGACAACAAAAAAGAATAATTTTAATAGTTATGTTTGCCTGTGCTCCACAACAAGAGAAGCCACTGCAATGAGAAGCCCATGCACCACAACAAAATGTAGCCCCTGCTCACTGCAACTAGAGAAAAACCCACACACAACAATGAAGACCCAATGCAGCCAAAAATAAAATAAATAAAATAAATTTATTAATAAAACTTAAAAAATATAAAAAAGATTTATCCATGTTGTAAAAAGAAAAATAGTTATGTTTATTGATTGAAACACACTATTCTTACCTTCCCAATAACCTTGTAATAATGAGATTATTAGTACTGTTTGAATGATAAAGAAGACCAGGTTTAAGAAGTTTAAATAACTGGTACTAAGCCAAGCACTTATTTTCAGTTGGTAACATGATTCTAACTTAGACCTAGCTGACCCCTAAACCTATGATGATGTACAATCTGTCTATTGATGCTTTCATATTTTAAGCTGATTATTTATTTAAGTTGGCTATATTAGTTACAAATTTCTATGCCTATTAAAAAATAAACAGGTTCATGATGTCATATGAGTAATTACATTTTTACTCATTTTCCTTTAAACATTAAGGGAGAACAATGAAGTCTACCCTTCTTTATGCTTGTATTTATTCAGGAAAAAATCAAATAATTAATTTAGTTTAGGATTCAAATAGATCAAGATAGTGAAGTAAGAAAACTCTGAACTCAACTCCTCCTAAAGGCACACCAAAATTACAACTACTTACAGATCAACTATCTGTGAGAACAATCTAAAGTTTAGCAGAAAAGATTTTCCACAACTAAAGGCATAATGAAGGGATCACAATCAGATGGGTAGGAAGGACAGAAATGCAGTTTAGACAAGGCTCACACATTCCAGCACAAACAGGGGGGATATCACAATCATAGAGGTTCTCCTCAATGAATGAGGGGTTCAAGCCACACATTAAGATTCTCAGCCCAGTGATCCAGCAATAGAAAGACCAGGCTCCTGAAAGTTGAGCTTTGTAAAACAGTGGAATTTACATTCAGGATAGACACAGGGCTATAAGAAACAGAGACTACACTTTTCAAGGGCACGCTAAGAATTTCACACTCTGAGTCCTAATACAGAGAAGTAGTTTGAAAGGAGCTTGGGTCAGATCCACTTACTGATTTTGTTGAGCACCCCATAAAGGCAGAGGACAACTGGGATGCCCCTTGGGGACTGAGAGGCTGGCAACAGCCATTTTTGGCATCGTGTTCTACCATGCTAACACCAGCACTAGCAAGCCTATTTGGCATCCCTCTAGCCTATTAGTGCTGGGAGACATTCTTACCCACCAGTGGGCCTGTAGCAGCCAGGCACAACCAGGATGCTAGCCAGGAGTGTGGGGAGACCACCCCAACCACCAGAGGGCCAACAGCAGCCACATGAGACAGGGTGTCTCAGCAAGCTTCCACAGTAATTGGCCCCAACACAACAGATGGGTCCTTGCAACCCACATAGGAGATACCCCTAGAGTACTTTGCTGTGGTAACCAGAGGGGATCATGCTACTAGGGTGCATAGAACATCTTCTAAATAAGACCACTTCTTCTCTATCAGGAGATGTAACAAAACTACTCAATACATAGAAATAAATATAGAGAATTAGGCAAAAGGAGGAGACAGAGAAAGATGTTCCAAATGAAGGAACAAGACAAATTCTCAGAAAAAGAACTAAACAAAGTTGGAGAAAAAATAATCTACGTGATAAAGAGTTTAAGATAATGATCCTAAAGATTCTCACTGATCTCAGAAGAAGAAATAAAACTCAGTGAGAATTTCAACAATGTGTTAGAGGATATGAAAAAGAAACAATCAGAGCTGAAGAATACAATAACTGAAATTTAAATGATACTAGAGGAAACCAACAGTAGCTTAGATGTTACAGAAGAACAAATAATCTCTCTGAAAGATAAAGTAGTAGAAATCACTCAAGCTGAAGAGAAAAAAACATTTTTTTGTAAAATGAGGATATCCTAAGGACATTTGAGACAATATTGAGTGTACTAACATTTGCATTATAGGGCTCTAAGAAGAAGAGGAAAAGAAGTAGGCAGAAAACTTTTTAAAAGAAATAATAGTTGAAAACTTCCCTAACTCTAGGGAAGGAAGCATACAGCCAGGTCTATGAAGCAAACAGGATCAACCCAAAAAGAGTCACACCAACAAAAATTGTAATTAAATGACAAAAATTAAAGGTAAGTAGGGAATATTAAAAACAGCAAGGGAAAAGAAATGTCATGTACAAGGGAAATCTTATAAGGCTACATCAGCTGACTATTCAGCATAAACTCTTCAGGCAAGAAAGGAGTGAGTGGAATGATATATTTAAAGTGATGAAAGGGAAACACCTACAACCAAGATTATCTACCCAGCAGGGTCATCATTTATACTTGAAGGAAAAATAAAGAGAATTACAGACAGAAAAATCTAAAAGAGGTCAGTACTGCTAAACAAGTTTACAAGAAATGTTAAAGAGACTTATATAAGCAAAAAAGAAAACAACTGAAATATGAAAATTATGAAAGGAAAAATCTCATTGTTAAAGGCAAACATGGAGTAAAGTTAGTAGCTCAACTATCTATAAATCTAGTAGGAAGGTTAAAAGATATAAGTAGTAAAATCATCTATGTAAAAAATAAATATTTAAGGAACACACACACACACAATGTAAAATATGTCATCAAAGACATAAAAAAGGGGAGGAGTAAAAATGTAGGGCAGTTAGAATGTGCTAGAGCTTAAGTGATCATCAATTTAAAATGTAAACTAAAATGTAAAGATTGTTATGATAAACATAAAGGTAACCACAAACCAAAAAAGAAGTAAAACTGTCACTGTTTGCAGATGACATAATACTATACATAGAAAATACTAAAGATGGTATCAGAAAACTACTAGAGCTAATCAATGAATTTGGTAAGTTTGCAGGACACAATATTAACACACACAAAGTTTTTGCATTCCTATACACTAATAAAAAATATCAGAAAGAGAAGTTAAGGAAACAATTCCATTTACCATTACAAGACAAAGAATAAAATGCCTAGGAATAAACCTAAGAAGGCAAAAGACCTATACTCAGAAAACTGTAAGATACTGATGAGATAAATCAAAGACAAAACAAATAGATGGAGAGACATACAATCTTCCTGGATTGGAAGAAGCAATATTGTGAAAATGACCACCCAAAACAATCTACAGATTCAATGAAATCCCTATCAAATTACCAATAGCATTTTTCACAGAATTAGAAAAAAATTTTACAATTTGCATGGAAACACAAGACCTCGAATAGCCAAATAAATCTTGAGAAAGTAAAACGGAGCTGGAGGAATCAGGATCCCTTACTTCAGACTGTACTACAAAGCTACAGTAATGAAGACAGTATGGTACTGGCACAAAAACAGAAATGTAGATCAATGGAACAGGATAGAAAGCCCAGAGGTAAACCCATGCACCTATGGTCACTTAATCTATGACAAAGGAGGCAAGAATATACAATGGAGAAAACACATCCTCTTCAATAAGTGGTGCTGGGAAAACTGGACAGCTACATGTAAAAGAATGAAATTAGAACACCCCCTAAGAGTGTACAGAAAAATAAACTCAAAATGGATCAAAGACCTAAATGTTAGGTCAGACACCAAAGAACTCTTAGAAGAAAACATAGGCAGAACACCCTTTGACATAAATCACAATAAGGTCTTTTTTGACCCACCTCCTAGCGTAATGAAAATAAAAACAAAAATAAATGAGACCTAATTAAACTTAAAAGATTTTGCACAGCAAAGAAAAGTATAAAGATGAAAAGACAACCCTCAGAATGGGATAAAATATTTGCAAACAAAGCAATGGACAAGGGATTAATCCCCAAAATATACAAACAGCTCATGCAGCTCAATATCACAAAAACAAACAACCCAATCAATAAATGGGCCAAAGACCTAAATAGACATTTCACCAATGAAGACATACAGATGGCCAACAAACACATGAAAGGATGCTCAACAACAGCAATCACTAGAGAAATGTAACTCAAAATTACAATGAGGTATCACCTCACACTGCTCAGAACAGCCATCATCAAAATATCTACAAACAATAAATATTGGAGAAGGGGTGGAGAATAGCAAGCCTTCCTACACTGTTGGTGGTAATGTAAATTTGTAGAGTCACTATGGAGAACAGTATGAAGGTTCCTTAAAAAACTAAAACCAGAACTACCATATCACCTAGCAATCCCACTTTTAGGCATATATCCAGAGAAAACCGTAATTCAAATGGATGCACATAACCCAATGTTCATTACAACAATATTTACAATAGCCAGGATGTGGAAGCAACCTAAATGTCCATCGACAGAGTAATGGATAAAGAAGATGTGGTAAATATATACTATGGAATGTTACTCAGCCATAAAAACAAACAAAATAGTGCCATTTGCAGAGACATGGATAGACCTAAGGATTGCAATACAGAGTGAAATAAGTCAGAGAAGAAAACAAACATATTGAAAATTAGCTTGTATTTGGAATGTAGAAAAATGGTACAGATGAACTCATTTGCTAAGCAGAAGTAGATTCACATAGATATCACACTTATGTTTATCAATGGGGGAAGTGGAGAGTGGGATGAATTGGGAGATTGGGATTGACATATATACACTACTATGTATAAAATAGATAACTAATGCAAACCTACTGTTTAGTACAAGGTACCCTATTCTTTGACCTGCAATGACCTAAATGGGAAGGAAATCTAAAAAAGAGTAGATATATGTACAAGTAAAACAGATTCAATTTGTTGTACAGCAGAAACTAACCAAACATTATAAAGCTTCTATACTCTTATAAATATTAATAAAAACTAGTATAGATGCACAAAAATAGAGAAAGGAATGCAAATGTAACACTAAAGATAATCATCAAATAACAATGGAAGAGAGCAAGAGAAGAGAACAGAAACAAAGAAGAATGACAAAAACAACCAGAAAACAATCAACATATTATCTATAACTACATACCTATCAATAATTATGTTAAATGTAAATGAATTAAATTCTCCAATCAAAAGACATATAGTTGGGAAGATTTGTTCAGGATGGTGGAGTAGAAGGACGTGCACTCACTCCCTCTTGTGAGAGCATCAGAATAACAACTAACTGCTGAGCAATCATCTACAGGAAGACACGGGAACTCACCAGAGGGAAAAAAAATACCCCACATCCAAAGTAAAAGGAGAAGCCACAATGAGATGGTGGGAGGGGAGCAATCACACAAAAAAATCAAATACCATAACTTCTGGGTGGCAGACTCACAAACTGAAGAACAATTATACCACAGAAGTCCACCCACTGGAGTGAAGGTTCTGAGTCCCACATCAGGTTTCCCAACCTGGGGGTCCAGCAACGGAAGGAGGAATTCCCAGAGAATCAGACTTTGAAGGCTAGCAGGATTTGATTGCAGTACTTCAACAGGACTGAGGAAAACAGAGACTCCACTCTTGTAGAGCACACACAAAGTAGTGTGCACATCAGGACCCAGGGGGAAGGAGCAGTGACTCCATAAGTGACTGAACCAGACGCACCTGATAGTGTTGGAGGGTCTCCTGAAGAGGCGGGGGTGGCTGTGGCTCACTGTGGGGACAAGGACACTGGCAGCAGAAATTCTGGGAAGTACTCCTTGGTGGGAGCCCTCCTGGAGTCCACCATTAACCCCACCAAAGAAACTGTAGGCTCCAGTGATGGGTCTCCTCAGACCAAACAAGCATGGAGGGAATACAGCCCCACCCATCAGCAGACAAGTGGATTAAAGTTTTATTGAGCTCTGCCTGCCAGAACAACACCCAGCTCTACCTAACACCAGTCCATCCAATGAGGAAGCTTGCACAAGCCTCTTAGATAGCCTCATCCACCAGGAGGCAGAGAGCAGAAGCAAGAAGAACTACAGTCCTACAGCCTGTGGAAAAAAAAAAACCACATTCACAAAACGAAACACAAAATGAAAAGACAGAGGACTATGTACCAAATGAAGGAACAAGATAAACCACAGAAACAACTAAATGAAGTGGAGATAGGCAATCTTTCATAAAAATAATTCAGAATAATGACAGTGAAAATGATCCAGGACCCTGGAAAAAGAATGGAGGCAAAAACTGAGAAGATGCAAGAAATGTTTAACAAACATCTAAAAGAATTAAAGAACAAATACCTAGAAGAATTTAAGAACAAACAAACAGAGATGAACAATACAATAACTGAAATAAAAAATACACTAGAAGGAATCAATAGCACAATAACTGAGGCACAGAAGAATGGATAAGTGACATGGAAGACAAAATGGTAGAGTTCACTGCTGCAGGACAGAATAAAGAAGAAAGAATGCAGAGAAATGAAGACAGTCTACGGGACTTCTGGGACAACATTAAACACACCAACATTTGGATTATACACGTCCAGAAGGAGAAGAGAGAGAAAGGACCTGAGAAAATATCTGAAGAAATAATAGTCGAAAACTTCCGTAACATGTTAAAGGAAATAGCCACCCAAGTCCAGGAAGTTCAGACAGTCCCAAGCAGGAGAAACCCAAGGAGAAACACACTGAGACACATAGTAATTAAAATCACAAAAATTAAAGACAAAGAGGGCTTCCCTGGTGGCACAGTGGTTGAGAGTCCCCCTGCTGATGCAGGGGACACGGGTTCATGCCCTGGTGCAGGAAGATCCCACATGCCGCAGAGCAGCTGGGCCTGTGAGCCATGGCCGCTGAGCCTGCACATCCAGAGCCTGTGCTCTGCAACAGGAGAGGCCACAACAGTAAGAGGTCGGCGTACCGCAAAAAAAAAAAAAAAAAAAAGACAAAAAAAATTAAAGACAAAGAAAAATTATTAAAAGAAACAACAGAAAAATGACAGATAATATACAACGGAACTCCCATAAGGTTAACAGCTTATTTCTCAGCAGAAACTGAACAAGCCAGAAGTGAGTGGCATGATATATTTATAGTGATGAAAGGGAAGAAATTACAATGAAGATTACTGTACCTGGCAAGTATCTCAATCAGATTTGAGGGAGAAATCAAGAGCTTTACAGACAAGCAAAAGCTAAGAGAATTAAGCACCACCAAACCAGCTGTACAACAAATGCTCAAGGAATTTCTCTAAGTGGGAAACAAAAGAGAAGAAAATGACCTACAAAAACAAACCCAAAACAATTAAGAAAATGGTAATAGGAATACACATATTGATAATTTCCTTAAATGTGAATGGATTAAATGCTTCAACCAAAATACACAGACTGGATGAATGGATACGAAAAAAATCCCCATATATATGCTGTCTAAAAGAGACACACTTCAGAGCTAGGGAAACAAACAGACTGAAAGTGAGGTGATGGAAAAAGATATTCCATGCAAATGGAAATCAAAAGGTAGCTGAAGTAGCAATACTCATATCAGATAAAATAGACTTTAAAATAATGTTACAAAAGACAAGGAAGAACACTACATAATGATCAAGGGATCAATCCAAGAAGAAGATATAACAATTACAAATATATATGCACCCAACGTAAGAGCACCTCAATACATAAGGAAAATGCTAACATCTATAAAACAGTAATTTGACAATAACACAATAAGAATGGGGGATTTTAACACTTCACTTACACCAATGGACAGATCATCCAGACAGAAAATTAATAAGGAAACACAAGCTTTAAATGACACAATAGACCAGATAGGTTTCATTGTTATTTATAGGACATTCCATCCAAAAACAGCAGATTACAATTTCTTCTCAAGTGTCCATGGAACATTCTCCAGTGTAGATCACATCTTGGGTCACAAATCAAGCCTTGGTACATTTAAGAAATTTGAGATCATATCAAGCATCTTTTCCTACAATGCTATGAGATTAGAAATAAATTACAGGGGGAAAAAAGGTAAAAAACACAAACACACGGAGACTAAACAATACATTACTAAATAATCAAGAGATCACTGAACGGATCAAAGAGGAAATCAAAAAATACATGGAGACAAATGACAACCAAAACACGACAATCCAAAACCTATGGGAAGGAGTAAAGCAGTTCCAAGAGGGAAGTTTATAGCAATACAATCCTACCTCAAGAAACAAGAAAAATCTTAAGTAAACTACCTAACGTTACAGCTAAAGAACTAGAGAAAGAAGAACAAACAAAAACCAAATTCAGAAGGAAAGAAATCATAAAGATCAGAACAGAAATAAATGAAATAGAAACAAAGAAAACAATACCAAAATCAATATACCTAAAAGCAGTTTCTTTGAGAAGATAAACAAAGTTTATAAATCTTTAGCCAGACATATCAAGAAAATGAATGAGAAGACTCAATCAATAAAATTAGAAATGAAAAAGGAGAAGTTACAAGGGACACCACAGGAATACAAAGCATAAGAGACTACTATAAACAACTCTATGCCAATAAAATGAACAACCTGGAAGAAATGGAAAAAATCTTATAGAAGCACAACCTTCTGAGACTGCACCAGGAAGAAATAGAAAATATGAACAGACCATTCACAAGTAATGAAATTGAAAATGTGATTAAAACTCTTCTAACAAACAAAAATCCAAGAACAGATGGCTTCACAGGTTAATTCTATCAAACATTTAGAGAAGAGTTAACACCTATCCTTCTCAAACTCTTCCAAAACTTTGAAGAGGAAAGAACACTCCCAAATTCATTTTAGGAGGCCACCATCACCCTGATACCAAAACTAGACAAAGATACTACAAAAAAAGAAAGATACAGACCAATATCACTGATGAATAGAGATACAAAAATTCTCAACAAAATACTAGCAAACAGAATCAAACAACACATTTAAAGGATCATACACCATGATCAAGTGGGATTTATCCCAGGGATGCAAGGATTCTTCAATACCCACAAGTGAATCAATATGATAAACCATACGATCATCTCAGTAGGTGCAGAAAAAGCTTTTGACATAATTCAACACATATTTACCATAGAAGCTCTCCAGAAAGTGGGCACAGAGGGAACCTAACTCAATATAATATAGTCCATATACTACAAAACCACAGCCAACATCATTCTCAATGCTGTAAAACTGAAAACATTTCCTCTAAGATCAATGATGTCCACTCTTGCCACTATTATTCAACATAGTTTTGGAAGACCTAGCCATGGCAATCAGAGAAGAAAAAGAAATAAAAGGAATACAAATTGGAAAAGATGAAGTAAAATTGTCACTGTTTGCAGATTACATACTATACATAGAGAATCCTAAAGATGCCAGCAGAAAACTACTAGAGGTAATCAATGAATTTGGTAAAGTAGCAGGATTAAAATTTATGAACAGAAATGTCCTGCATTCTTATACACTAACTTCTGAAAGTTCAGAAAGAGAAATTAAGTAAACAATCCCATTCACCATTGCAGCAAAAAGAATAAAATAGCTAGGAATAAAACTATCTAAGCAGGGAAAGGCAGGAAGATGGCGGAAGAGAGTAAGATGCGGAGATCACCTTCCTCCCCACAGATACATCAGAAATTCATCTACACATGGAACAACTCCTACAGAACACCTACTGAATGCTGACAGAAGACCTCAGATCCCCCAAAAGGCAAGAAACTCCCCACATACCTGGGTAGGGCAAAAGAAAAAAGAATAAACAGAGACAAAAGGATAGGGATGGGACCTGCACCGGTGGGAGGGAGCCGTGAAGGAGGAAAGGTTTCCACACACTAGAAGCCCCTTCACGGGTGGAGACTGTGTGGCGGAGGGGGAAAGGCTCAGAGTAGCAGAGGAGAGCACAGCAACAGGGGTGTGGAGGGCAAAGTGGAGAGATTCCCTCACAGAGGATCGGTGCCCTCATGCACACACCAGCCCGAGAGACTTGTCTGCTCGGCTGCCGGGGTGGGCGGGGCTGGGAGCTGAGGCTTGGGCTTCCATCGGAGAGCAGGGAGAAAACTGGGGTTGGAGGCGTGAACACAGCCTGAAGGGTCTAGTGCGCCACGGCTGGCCCTGAGGGAGTCCAGGGAAAAAGTCTGAAGTTGCCGAAGAGGCAAGAGACTTTTTCTTCCCTTTTGTTTCCTGGTGCGTGAGGAGAGGGCATTAAGAGAACTGCTTAAAGGAGCTCCAGAGACGGGCGTGAGCCGCGGCTAAAGGCGCGGACCCCGGAGACGGGCGTGGGACGCTGGGGCTGCTGCTGCCACCGCCACAAGGCCTGTGTGCGAGCACAGGTCACTGTCCACCCCCTCTCCCGGGGAGCCTGTGCAGCCCACCACTGCTGGGGTCCCGGGACCCAGGGACGGCTTCCCCGGGAAAGCGCACGGAGCACCTCTGGCTGGTGCAACGTCACGCCGGCCTCTGCCGCCGCAGGCCCGCCCCACACTGCGTGACCCTCCCTCCCCTTGGCCTGAGTGAGCCAGAGCCCCGAATCAGCGGCTCCTTTAAACCCGTCCTGTCTGAGCAAAGGACAGATGCCCTCCGGAGACCTACGTGCAGAGGCAGGGCCCAGTCCAAGGCTGAGACCCAGGACCCATGAGAGCAGAGAAGAGACAGGGAAATCTCTCTGTGCAGCCTCGGAGGAAGCAGATTAAAGCTCCACGGTCCGCTTGATGTGCCCTGCGTCTGTGGAGTTCATGAATGGACAGCAAATCATCCCAAATTGAGGAGGTGGACTTTGAGGACAAGATTTAAGATTTTTTCCCTTTTCCTCTTTTTACAATGAATTATCCCAAATTAAGGAGGTGGACTTTGAGAGCAAGATTTTTGATTTTTCTCCCCCTGTTCTCTTTTTGTGAATGTGTATGTGTACGGTCCTGTGTGAGATTTTCTCTGTATAGCTTTGCTTCCACCATAGGTCCCAGGGTTCTAGCGGTCCATTTTTTTTATATATATAATTACTTTTTTATTTTTAATAACACTATATATTTTATACTTTATTCTATTTTACTTTACCTTCTCTCTTTCTATTTTTCCTACCTTCCCGTCCTCCCTCCCTCCCTCCACCCGTTTCTCTCTTTTTCTTTCTTTCCTTCCTCCCTCGCTCCTTCCCTTCTTCCTTTCACTTTCTTTTTCTTTCCTTCCTCCCTCCCTCGCTTCTTTATTTCTTTCTTTCTTTCCGTCCTTCCTCCCTCCCTCCCTCCCGTCTTTCTTTCTTTCTTTCTTGCCTCCCTCCCTTCCCCCTTCTTACTTTCACTCTTGCTTTTACTTTCCTTCATCCCTCCCTCCCTCCTTTCTTTCTTTCTTTCTTTCTTTCTTTCTTTCTTTCTTTCTTTCCATCCTTCCTCCCTGCCTCCCTCCTGTCTGTTTTTATTTCCTCCCTCCCTCCCTCCCTTCTTCCTTTAACACTTTCTTTTTCTTTCCTTCCTCCCTCCTTCCTGTCTGTCTTTCTTTCCTTCCTCCCTCCCTCCTTCCCTTCTTCCTTTCACTCTTTCTTTTTCTTTCCTTCCTCCCTCGCTCCCTCCCTCCAGTCTTTCTTTCTTTCTTACTTTCCTCCCTCCCAACCTTCCTCCTTTCACTCTTTTTCTTTCCTCCCTCCCTCCCTCCATCCCTCCTGTCTTTCTTTCTTTATTTCTTTACTTCCTACCTCCTTCCCTTCTTCTTTTCACTATTTTTTCTTTCCTTCCTCCCTCCCTCACTCCTGTCTTTCTTTCTTTCTTTCTTTCTTTCTGTCTGTCTTTCCCTCCCCCCTCCCTCCCTGCTTCCTTTCTCTCTTTCTTTTTCTTTCCTTGCTCCCTCCCTCCTTTCTTTCTTTCTTTCTTTCTTTCTTTCTGTCCTTCCTCCCTCATTTCTTTCTATCTTTCTTCCTTCCCTCCTTTCTTTCCTTCTTCCTTTTTTCTCTCTCTTTCTTTCTTCCACTAATTCTTTCTTTCAAATTTTTCTCCCTTTTATTCTGGGCCGGGTAGATGAAAGGCTCTTGGTGCTGCAGCCAGGAGTCACTGCTGTGCCTCTGAAGTGGGAGAGCCAACTTCAGGACACGGATCCACAAGAGACCTCCCAGCTCCACACAATATCAAGCAGCGAAAATCTCCCAGAGATCTCCATCTCAACACCAGCACCCAGCTTCAGTCAACGACCAGCAAGCTACAGTGCTGGTCACCTTATACCAAGCAACTAGCAAGACAGGAACACAAACACACCCATTAGCAGAGAGGCTGCCTAAAAACATAATAAGGCCATGGGCACCCCAAAACACACCACCAGACGTGGAGCTGTCCACAAGAAAGACAAGATCGAGCCTCAACCACCAGAACACAGGCACTAGTCGCCCACCACCAGGAAGCCTACACAACCTACTGAAACAACCTTAGCCACTGGGGACGGACACCAAAAAAAATGGGAACTACGGATCTGCAGCCTGCAAAAAGGAGACCCTAAACACAGTAAGATAAGCAAAATGAGAAGACAGAAAAACACACAGCAGGTGAAGGAGCAAGATAAAAACTTACCAGACATAACAAAAAAGAGGTAATAGGTAGTCAACCTCAAAAAGAATTCAGAATAATGATAGTAAAGCTGATCCAAGGTTCTATTTCCAAGATCCAAAATCTTGGAAATAGAATAGACAAAATGCAAGAAACAGTTAATAAGGACCTACAAGAACTAAAGATGAATCAAGCATCAATTAAAAACAAAATAAATGAAATGAAAAACACTCTAGATGGGATCAATAGCAGAATAACTTAGGCAGAAGAACGGATAAGTGAGGTGGAAGATAAAATAGTGGAAATAACTGATGCAGAGCAAAATAAAGAAAAAAGAATGAAAAGAACAGAGGACAGTCTCAGAGACCTCGGGGACAACATTAAATGCAACAACATTCGAATTATAGGGATTCCAGAAGAAGAAGAGAAAAAGAAAGGGACTGAGAAAATATTTCAAGAGATTATAGTTGAAAACTTCCCTAATATGGGAAAGGAAATAGTTAATCAAGTCCAGGAGGCACAGAGAGTCCCATACAGAATAAATCCAAGGAGAAATACGCCAAGACACATATTAATCAAACTGTCAAAAATTAAACACAAAGAAATTATATTAAAAGCAGCAAGGGAAAAACAACAAATAACACACAAGGGAATCCCCATCAGGTTAACAGCTGATCTCTCAGCAGAAACTGTACAAGCCAGAAGAGAGTAGCAGAACATAATCAAAGTGATGAAGGAGAAAAACCTTCAACCAAGATTACTCTACCCAGCAAGGATCTCATTCAGATTTGATGGAGAAATCAAAAACTTTACAGACAAGCAAAAGCTGAGAGAGTTCAGCACCACCAAACCAGCTTTAAAACAAATGCTAAAGGAACTTCTCTAGGCAAGAAACACAACAGAAGGAAAATACCTACAATAATGAACCCAAAACATTTAAGGAAATGGGAATAGGAACATACATATCAATAATTACCTTAAATGTAAATGGACTAAACGCTCCCACCAAAAGACACAGATTGGCTGAATGGATACAAAAACAAGACCCATACATATGCTGTCTACAAGAGACCCACTTCAGACCTAGAGACACATACAGATTGAAAGTAAGGGGATGGAAAAAGATATTCCATGCAAATGGAAATCAAAAGAAAGCTGGAGTAGCAATTCTTTTATCAGACAAAATAGACTTTAAAAGAAAGACTATTAGAAGAGACAAAGAAGGACACTACATAATGATCAAGGGATCGATCCAAGAAGAAGACATAACAATTATAAATATGTATGCACCCAACATAGGAGCACCTCAATACATAAGGCAAATACGAACAGCCATAAAAGGGGAAATCGACAGTAACACACTCAGAGTAGGGGACTTTAACACCCCACTTTCACCAATGGACAGATCATCCAAAGTGAAAGTAAATAAGGAAACACAAGCCTTAAATGATACATTAAACAAGATGGACTTAATTGATATTTATAGGACATTGCATCCAAAAACAACAGAATACACATTTTTCTCAAGTGCTCATGGAACATTCTCCAGGATAGATCATATCTTGGGTCACAAATCAAGCCTTGTTAAATTTAAGAAAATTGAAATTGTATCAAGTATCTTTTCCTACCCCAATGCTATAAGACTAGACATCAATTACAGGAAAAGATCTGTAAAAAATACAAAGACATGGAGGCTAAACAATACACTAGTTAATAACGAAGTGATCACTGAAGAAATCAAAGAGGAAATAAAAAAATACCTAGAAACAAATGACAGTGGGGACACGATGACCCAAAATCTATGGGACGTAGCAAACACAGTTCTAACGGGGAAGTTTATAGCAATACAATCCCATCTTAAGAAACAGGAAACATCTCGAGTAAACAACCTGACCCTGCACCTAAAGCAATTAGAGAAAGAAGAACAAAATAACCCCAAAGTTAGCAGAAGGAAAGAAATCATAAAGATCAGATAAGAAATAAATGAAAAAGAAATGAAGAAAATGATAGCAAAGATCAATAAAACTAAAAGCTTGTTCTTTGAGAAGATAAACAAAATTGATAAACCATTAGCCAGACTTATCAAGAAAAAAAGGAGAAGACAAATCAATAGAATTAGAAATGAAAAAGGAGAAGTAACAACTGACACTGCAGAAATACAAAAGATCATGAGAGATTACTACAAGCAACTCTATGCCAATAAAATGGACAACTTGGAAGAAATGGACAAATTCTTACAAAACACAACCTTCTGAGACTGAATCAGGAAGAAATAGAAAATATAAATAGACCAATCACAAGCACTGAAATTGAAACTGTGATTCAAAATCTTCCAACCAACAAAAGCCCAGGACCAGATGGTTTCACAGGTGAATTCTATCAAATATTTAGAGAAGAGCTAACACCTATCCTTCTCAAACTCTTCCAAAATATAGCAGAGGGAGGCGCACTCCCAAACTCATTCTATGGGGCCACCATCACCTTGATACCAAAACCAGGGAAGGATGTCACAAAGAAAGAAAACTAGAGGCCAATATCACTGATGAACATAGATGCAAAAATCCTCAACAAAATACTAGCAAACAGAATCCAACAGCACATTAAAAGGATCATACACCATGATCAAGTGGGATTTATTCCAGGAATGCAAGGATTCTTCAATATTTGCAAATCAATCAATGTGATACACCATATTAACAAATTGAAGAAGAAAAATCATATGATCATCTCAATAGATGCAGAGAAAACTTTCGACAAAATTCAACACCCATTTATGATAAAAACCCTCCAGAAAGTAGGCATAGAGGGAACTTTCTTCAACATAATAAAGGCCATATATGACAAAACCACAACCAACATCATCCTCAATGGTGAAAAACTGAAACCATTTCCACTAAGATCAGGAACAAGACAAGGCTGCCCACTCTCACTACTCTTAGTCCACATAGTTTTGGAAGTTTTAGCCACAGCAAGCAGAGAACAGAAGGAAATAAAAGGAATCCAAATTGGAAAAGAAGAAGTAAAGCTGTCACTGTTTGCAGATGACATGATACTATACCTAGAGAATCCTAAAGATGCTACCAGAAAACTACTAGAGCTAATCAATGAATTTGGTAAAGTAGCAAAATACAAAATTAATGTACAGAAATCTCTGGCATTCCTGTTCACTAATGATGAAAAATCTGAAAGTGAAATCAAGAAAACACTCCCATTTACCATTGCAACAAAAAGAATAAAATATCTAGGAATAAACCTACCTAAGGAGACAAAAGACCTGTATGCAGAAAATTATAAGACACTGATGAAAGAAATTAAAGATGATACAAATAGATGGAGAGATATACCATGCCCCTTGATTGGAAGAATCAATATTGTGAAAATGACTCTACTACCCAAAGCAATCTACAGATACAATGCTATCCCTATCAAACTACCACTGGAATTTTCACAGAACTAGAACAAAAAATTTCACAATTTGTATGGAAACACAAACAACCCCGAATAACCAAAGCAATCTTGAGAACGAAAAATGGAGCTGGAGGAATCAGGCTCCCTGACTTCAGACTATACTACAAAGCTACAGTAATCAAGACAGTGTTTTACTGGCACATAAACAGAAAGATAGATCAATGGCACAGGATAGAAAACCCAGAGATAAACCCATGCACATATGGTCAACTTATCTTTGATAAAGGAGGCAGGAATATACAGTGGAAAAAGGACAGCCTCTTCAATAAGTGGTGCTCTGAAAACTGGACAGGGACATGTAAAAGTATGAGATTAGATCATTCCCTAACACCATACACAAAAATACGCTCAAAATGGGTTAAAGACCTATATGTAAGGCCAGAAACTATCAAACTCTTGGAGGAAAACATAGACAGAACAGTCTATGACATAAATCACAGTAAGATCCTTTTGGACCCACCTCCTAGAGAAATGGAAATAAAAGCAAAGATAAACAAATGGGACCTAATGAAAATTCAAAGCTTTTGCACAGCAAAGGAAACCATAAACAAGACCAAAAGACCACCCTCAGAATAGGAGAAAATATTTGCAAATGAAGCAACTGACAAAGGATTAATCTCCAAAATTTATAAGCAGCTCATGCAGCTCAATCGCAAACAAACAAACAACCCAATCCAAAAATGGGCAGAAGACTTAAATAGGCATTTCTCCAAAGAAGATATACAGACTGCCAACAAACACATGAAAGGATGCTCTACATCATTAATCATTAGAGAAATGCAAATCAAAACTACAATGAGATATCATCTCACACCAGTCAGAATGGCCATCATCAAGAAATCTAGAAACAATAAATGCTGGAGAGGGTGCGGACAAAAGGGAACACTCTTGCACTGCTGGTTGGAATGTGAATTGGTACAGCCACTATGGAGAACAGTATGGAGGTTCCTTAAAAAACTACAAATAGAACTACCATATGACCCAGCAATCCCACTACTAGGCATATACCCTGAGAAAACCATAATTCAAAAAGAGAAATGTACCAAAATGTTCATTGCAGCTCTATTCACAATAGCCCAGTGATGGAAACTACCTAAGTGTCCATTATCGGATGAATGGATAAAGAAGATGTGGCACATATATACAATGGAATATTACTCAGCCATAAAAAGAAACGAAAGTGAGCTATTTGTAATGAGGTGGATAGACCTAGAGTGTGTCATACAGAGTGAAGTAAGTCAGAATGAGAAGGACAAATACCATATGCTAACACATATATATGGAATTTAAAAAAAAATGTCATGGAGAATCTAGGGGTAAAACAGGAATAAAGACACAGACCTACTTGAGAATGGACTTGAGGATATGGGGAGGGTGAAGGGTAAGCTGTGACAAAGAAAAAGAGAGGCATGGATATATATACATTACCAAACGTAAGGTAGATAGATAGTGGGAAGCAGCTGCATGGCACAGGGAGATAGGCTCGGTGCTTTGTGACTGCCTGGAGGGGTGGGAAGGGGAGGGTGGGAGGGAGGTAGATGCAGGAGTGAAAGGATGTGGGAACAGATGTATATGTATGACTGATTCACTTTGTTATAAAGCAGAAACTAATAAAAAAAAAAAGCTTTCTTTTGTGCCTAAAAAAAAAAAAAAAAAAAAAAAAAAAAAAACTACCTATGCAGGAAAAAGACCTGTACTCAGAAAACTATATGACACTGATGAAAGAAATCAAAGATGATACAAACAGATGTAGACTTATACCATGTTCTTGTCTTGGAAGAATCAATATTGTGAAAATGAGTATTCTACACAAAACAATCTACAGATTCAGTACAATCCCTATCAAATTACCAATGGCATTTTTTACAGAACTAGGACAAAAAATCTTAAAATTTGTATGGAGACACAAAAGACTCCAAATACCCCAAAGGAATCTTGAGAGTAATACACGGAGCTGTTGGAATCAGACTCCTGGACTTCAGACTATACTACAAATCTACAGTAATCAAGACAATATAGTACTGGCACAAAAACAGAAGAATAGATCAATGGAACCGGATAGAAAGCCCAGAGATAAACCCACACACCTATGGTCAACTAATCTATGACAAAGGAGGCATGGATATACAATGGAGAAAAGACAGTCTCTTCAATAAGTGGTGCTGGGAAAACTGGACAGCTACATGTAAAAGAATGAAATTACAACACTGCCTAACACCATAAACAAAAATAAACTCAAAATTGATTAGAGACCTAAATGTAAGACCAGACACTATGAAACTCTTAGAGGAAAACATCAGAACAACACTCTTTGACATAAATCACAGCAATGTATTTTTGACCCACATCCTAGAATAATGGACATAAAAACAAAAATAAAGAAATGGGACCTAATGAAACTTAAAAGATTTTGCATAGCAAAGGAAAGTATAAACAACATAAAAAGACAACCCTTAGCATGGGAGAAAATATTTGCAAACAAATCAACTGAAAAAGGATTAATCTCCAAAATATATAAACAGCTCATGCATCTCAATACTAAAAATACAAAAAAAAAAATTAAAAAATGGGCAGAAAACCTAAATAGACTTTTCTCCAAAGAAGAAATATAGATGGCCAAGAGGCACATGAAAAGCTGCTCAACATCATTAATTATTAGAGAAATGCAAATCAAAACTACAATGAGTTATCACCTCACACCATTTAGAATGGGTAGCATCAGAAAATCTACAAACAACAAATGCTGGAGAGGGTGTGGAGAAAATGGATCCCTCTTGCATTGTTGGTGGGAATGTAAATTGATGCAGCCACTATGGAGATCAATATGAGATTCTTTAAAAAACTAAAGATAGCAGTACCATATGACCCAGCAATCCCACTACTGGGTATTTACCCAGAGAAAATCATAATTCAAAAATACACATGCACTCCAATGTTCATTGCAGCACTATCTACAATAGCCACGTCATGGAAATAACCTAAATGACCATCAACAGACAAATGCATAAAGAAGATGTGGTACATATATACAATAGAATATTACTCAGCCATAAAAAAGAAGGAAATTTGTTCATTGGCTGGTAGAGACGTGGATGGACCTAGAGACTGTCATACAGAGTAAAGTAAGTCAGAAAGAGAAAAACAAATATCGTATATTAATGCATACATGTGGAATCTAGAAAAATGGTACAGATGAACCAGTTTACAAGTCAGAAACATAGACACATGTAGAGGACAAATGTATAGACACAAAAATGGGAAAGTGGGAGACAAGGGGGGGGTGCTGGTGGTGGGATGAATTGTGAGATTGAGTTTGACATATGTACACTAATATGTATAAAATAGATAACTAATAAGGACCTGCTGTATAAAAATAATTAAATTTAAAAAGAGAAGTCTCCTTTGTATTATGCAGGGAACTCTACTCAGCACTCTGTAATGACCTATATGGGAATAGAATCTAGAAAAGAGTGGATATATTTATATGTATAACTGATTCACTTTGCTGTACAGCAGAAACTAACAGAACATTGTAAATCAAATATACTTCAATAAAAATTAATTTAAAAAAAGATATAGTGTTATCGCATGGATGAAAAAACAAGACACCTTGTGTGTTGCCTACAAGAAATTCACCTCAGATCTAAAGACAGACACAGACTGAAAATGAGGGAATAAAAAAGGCATTCTATGCAAATGGAACTAAACAAACAAACAAAATGCTGGCATAGCAATACTTACATTAGAGAAAATAGACTCTAATCAAAGATGGTAACAAGAGACAAAAATATATTACATAATGACAATAGGATTAATCCAACAAGTAGATATAACATTTGTAAATATATGTGCACCTGAAATGGAACACCTAAATACATAAAGCAAATGCTAACAGATATTAAGGGAGAAAGTGACAGTAAGAAAATGATATTAGGGGACATTAACACCTCATTTACACTAATGGACAGATCATCCAGCCAGAAAATCAATAAAGAAACATTGGCCTTAAATGACACATTAGATCAGATTGACTTAAGAAATATATAGAAAGCATTCCATTAAAAAAACAGCAAAATACACATTCTTTTCAAATGTATATGGAATATTCTGCAGGATGTATCACATGCTAGGCCACAAAACAAGTCCCAGTAAATTAAATAAGATCAAAGGAATATCAAGCATCTTTTCTAGCCATAATGGTATGAGACTACAAATTAATTGTAGGGAAAAAACATAAATATGTGGAGTTTAAGCAGTATGCTACTATGGTGCTGAACAATTAAAGAGTCATTCAAGAAATCAAGGAGGAAATCAATAAGTACCTGGAGAGAAATGAAAATGGGAAGTCAACATTTTTAAATCAGTGAGACATATCAAAAGCAGTTCAAAGAGGGAAGCTTATAGAAATTCAAGCCTATCTCAGGAAACAAGAAAAATCTCAAATAAACAGTATAACGTTACACCTAAAGGAGCTAGAGAAAAAAAAATTTAGTAGATGAAAGGAAATAATAAATATAGGAGTGTTATAAATGAAATAAAGACTAAAAACTTAATAAAAAAAGATCAATGAAACTAATAGCTGGTTCTTTGAAAAGATGAAAAAAATGGATAATTCTTTAGCCAGACTCCTCTAGAAAAAAAAAAAAAAGGGCCTAAATAAATAAATCAGAAATGAAAGAAGAGAAGTTATAACCAACACCATGGAAATGCAAAGCATCAAAAGTGATTACTGTGAACAATTATACACAAACAAATTGGACAAACTAGGAGAAATGGGTAAATTTCTAGAAGCATGAAATCTAAAACTGAATCAGGAAGAAATAGAAAATATGAACAGGCTGATATTTACCAATAAAGTTGAATCAAAATTTTTAAAACACCCAACAAAATTCAGAACCAGATGTCTTCACAGGTGAATTCTACTAACATTTAAAGAAGAGTTAACAACTATCATTCTCAAACTATTCCAAAAAATTAAGAATGTTCCAAAAACATTCTACAAAGTCAACATCACCCTGATGGCAAAACCAAAGACACAGCAAAAAGAGAAAATTACAGCCCAATATCACTGATGAACATAGATGCTAAAATCCTCAACAAAATATTAACAAATCCAATTCAACAGTACTTTAAAAAGATCATATACCATGATCAAGTGGGATTCATCCCAAGGAAGCAAAATAGTTCAGTATCTGCAAATCAATCAATGTGATATAACATATTAACAAAATGAAGGATAAAAATCATATGATCATCTCAAGAGACAAAGAAAAAGTGTTTGACAAAATTCAACATCCATTTATGATAAAAACTCTCCAGAAAGTGGGTATAGAGGGAAGATACCTCAAAATAAAAGAGGCCTTATGTGACAAGCCCACAGGTAACATCAGACCCAATGATGTAAAGCTGAAAGCATTTCCTGTAAGATCAGGAACAAGACAAGAATTTCCACTCTCACACTTTTATTCAACTTTATTCTAACCTCATCAATCAGATGAGAAGAAAAGAAATAAAAGAAGTCTAATTTGGAAAGGAGGAAGTAAAACCGTCACTGTTTGCTGATGAAATAATAGTATATGTAGAAAACTCTTATAACACTACCAAAATACTATTAAATCAATAAATGAATTCAGTAAATTGACAAGACACAAAATTAATATTCAGTGAATAGAATTAAGAAGTACACACTTCCAATTATAAAATAAATAATCATGGAGATGTATTATACAGCATAATTAATATGATCAATATTGTAATAACTTTCTATAGGGATAGATAGTAAATAGATTAATGTGGTGATAATTTTGTAATGTATTTAAATGTCCAATCACTATGTTGTACACCTGAAACTAACATAATATGTCAATTATATTTCAATTTAAAAATTACTCAGATACATTTAATACTAGTGGTCTTTGACAGGTTTTAGTTTGTGATGCCCATAATTTCTATTTGTTATTACTAAAATGTGCTCCTTTCAACCTCGGTAATGCCACTGCATTATTTAGAGTTTATATTGGGGTAATAGTGCCACTAGGCCATGCTTTCTAGTAGTATAGACTTGGAAATTTAATCTGTTTCTGAAATGGAAATTGAGATCAGAGACTTGCTCTTCATGTAACTATTACATTTTTTTCTAATTTAAAACAAGTTCTTTACTGAAAAAATTTATATAAATGTATACTTTATCTATATAAATGGTACAGCAAATGAAATACCAATTTAAGCAAGAATATTGGAAAATCTACAGCTTCTAGGAGTTTTGACTTGCTTCTCATTATCTAACTTCAATTTTTACTCCTACTACAAGTTTTTACTTTACTTAATCATGTTTTCAGGCACATAGCTTTTTATTTAAGAGTTCTTTGGTTTCTCATGCTCTAGAATTCTTAGTTTTAATCTGCTAGACCTGCTTCCTAGTTGCTAGATCATATTAGTATCTAAGGCTCTCAGTTATTTACTAATATCCTTATGCTTCTCGGTGAACTCAGGACTAGCTCTCTTGTTTCTCCAACTATGCTCTACCTTAGACACTGAAGCATTCATGTACAGCAGTGGTTCTCACATTATAGTGTCTAAGAATCACACTAAAATCACACATTTCTTATATAGAGAGATTCTGGCTTAGGAAGTCTTATATGAGCCATAAATATGCATTATGAAATTCTTCCAAATCTTTTGCTGTCGATGGCCTTGAGTTACTCTTTGAGAAACACTGCATTATCTCTTGCCACCAAACGCCACAGTGTAGACTGCTGCAGCCAGCCTTGGGAGCTTGTTCTAAATTCAGGGCAGATCTTGCCTGCTGCTCTCTGGACCAGCCTCATTACAGATCCCTCAACTCATTACCTGAACCCTAGTTTTGCCTCTTGAGTGAGAATAGATGGATTAGGTAAGATGAATGTTTCTCTACTGTTTTCTGCTTTCCAAAATTCAGTGAAAAAGAAGATAATCTTCCAGTAATACAGCTTTGCCACCCTCTTCTCATAATTGCTTTTTGTTTAACATTTCTTGAAAAAATGATGTGGAACAGGAAGGGAAAACACATCTTCCTGGTCTTTCTAGTATATCTCCCAGATTCCCTTATTTATAATGCTTTAGGTGATGAAGGGGAGATTTCCTAGACCCTTCTTTTTAGCAGTACAAGTCAATTTCACATGTAATGAAAATGGTTTACTTCCTTCTATTTCTGTAAGTAGGCACTTTCTGTGTCCTCCTGACTGAAGCTGACAGCAATTAATTTTTAAGTGGCCAAAAACCGCTTGTGAACAATTTCAAATAGTTTCCACATAACTTTGAGCAATTATCCATAACTCTTCACTTTCTCATACATACTTAAAATTATGCTTATGTATGTTATATTCCTAAAGTGTCTAAACATGTATGTCTCTATCTTAAATACATCAGTATCAGTAGAAATCAATTTTTAGACTTAAAAAAGAAGAAAGAGACTATGGGAAGGAGCAAATATTTATGTCTAGATACCTGTCTTAATGTCTTTCAATCAAGATAGTTTCATCATTTTAGAGGCCTGTTTCTTCAAACTGAAATAGAGTGTAGTTGGAAGTGAAATACTGTTGTTAATAAAAATACTTCATTTGTTCCTACTTGCTTACAAAAATGGCATAATTAAGACCAGTGAGAAAATAAATTCTATATTGCTTCATACCACTTACTGTTGGGAGTAGGGAGGAAGATTATTAAAAACCCCAAAGCCTTTGCCAGATCTTATGTATGGTGAACAGTTAGATCCAGAGTAGATGGATATCTGTTTGCTAAAGTCTATTAATGAATCCTTAGATATGTGAAGAGTCATCAGGATTGAAGAAGTTGGTTACAGTTTTCAATAAGAAAGAACATGAAATTGAATTTCCAAAGATATTATCTTAAGGAAGAGGTGATATATGAGAGAGAAGAATGTGAAAAGGTTAAAGTAAGAATAAGGCCTTGGAACAACATGGAAAAAAAGTAAAATTCAGTGAAGGAAGCAGGGATGGTCAAAGGAATTTTACAAACAAGGATGTCTAATATTCTAAGTTTCTCCTGTATAATATTGTTTATAAATATTGTCTTAAGAGTTCCAATAACTCAGTCAAATACAACAACCCCGCTGGGCTTCCCTGGTGGTTCAGTGGTTGAGAGTCTGCCTGCCGATGCAGGGGACATGGGTTCTTGTCCCGGTCTGGGAAGATCCCACATGCCACAGAGTGGCTAGGCCCGTGAGAAGTGGTCGCTGAGCCTGTGTGTCCAGAGCCTGTGCTCTGCAATGGGAGAGGCCGCAACACTGAGAGGCTCGCGTACAAAAAAAAAAAAAAAAAAGGGTTAGGAGATGATTCTGGGTATATTAACATTAAAGTGAACCTATGGATATTATGACATTGAAAATCCATATCCTCAATTTAGGATTCACATATTGACCCTTAATGTTAATTGACAAGTAAAAGAGGGTCTTCAACTATAACCAGGACACACACTATAACTTAGAGCCTGCAGTTAGGGAAAAAACCCACAGAATTAGCTTTAGAAATAAAACTGACCCCAGAGTCTTAGATTTGCCAAGAAAACAGCATGTGGAAAATTGAAGAGTTTCCGTAGAGAAAACAGAAAAACAAATTTCCTATTGAGCAGTCCTTAAAAAGAGGGCAAGTGTAATCCAGTTTGGATTTTTTCATTGAAAAATTAATTTCAAGGATCTTATAGGAATTATGAGAAAGAGAAGCATTCTATAGTTCTGGAAATATGACAAAATGGACTATCTGGGATGTAATTTCAGGATAGAAAATTGTCAAGTTCAGTCCAAAAGGACATAACTTCTATAAGGAGAAAGAGTGATTTTTTCAAACTTTTGAGTGCTTTTTGAAAATGTTAAAGCAATTAAAATTTAACATGGAAGTTTATGGATCTCTTGAATATTACTAAAGTCATGTTTATTTCCTTTCTTGCCTTTTTTTCTTCCTTTTTTTCATTCTTTCATTTATTCATTCTCCAGAGAACATGAAGTAAGTGTCTATTATGGACAAGGTACTATTCTATGTCCAGGAGAAATAAAGATTAAAAAGTAAAAGGAGGTCTTCAAAGAACACGATTTAGTCATGAGGGAAAAATAATTACAATGAATTGTTGTGTGAACATAAAACAGTATTAAAGCAAAGGATGAAAGGAATAATTGACTCATTCAAGTGTAAAGAAAAAAGATTAGTCAGTAAAGGCCATATAGGAGGATTATTAAGCTACTTGAATTAAAAGAAGGTATTTTATAACTAGAACAAATGAAATCATTTTAACCGTAGGAAATAGAATATTCTTTAAAAAGGAGCCAAGCAATCACATAAGTAGCATAATGCTTATTCATTATTTTTTTAAAAAAATCTTCAATGTAAGTAAAATAAATGCATCTTTTTTCTAAAGAAAGGTAAGCTTTATTCTGACTTTCTTCTGGAATTAAGTAGCAATTATTTCCTTGATCCTGCCTGATTTTGTTTCAGGTGGTTCTATTTCAGTTTTTCCCTTATTCGTAAGGTGTAGTGCTTATTCCTAGGGTGAGGAAATTACTTTTAGGGTATGTCTCTTCCCCAAAGATTTTTGCCGTAAGGATTTTCCACTAAAAGCCCACACTGTAACAGCTCTTCCACATTGATATGACATTAAAGTACAATCTTGCTTTTCAGAAATCTGCGGTTTCTGAAATGTCTCTTTAGTATTTTCTCCCCAAAAGCTTGCTGTGTTCTACTGGGTAACTTAAAGTTGTACTTTTCATATGCACAGCTCAGAACTCAAAAAAACTGGGTGGTGTTTGTATACAGATTTTGGTTACAATGTTGGAGTCCATCCCCTTAAGATCAATGCTTCTGTGCATTAAGAGAGATAGGTTTAGGTATTGGATTCCATTCTCCACCCCAGCTGCAATGGTTTTCTGCTAGTACCCACAGGTTATAAGTTTTGATGACTTTCTCTCTGGAGTCTGTTTTTGCATTGGAAACAAAAGAAATGAGTCAGGGCAGATTTCAGCAATTGTTTCTGTTGCCCTCTCCCAGTCAAAAAGGAGTGGAGGGTGGGGGTGGTGGGAAGGTTTTCTCTAGCTTTTTCTGATCCACTCTTAAGATTCCAGTGGGGTTCCTGAAGGCAATGCAAGAGGCTGAGCTCCCCATGTGTCTATCACATCAAGAGTCTTCATACTCTCACACTCGATCTTTAGAAATTCATTAAAAATTTCTAGCTTAATCATCCCACTGAATTGTTGGGCTTCAGGTAGTATCTGCCTCGGGTAAACAAATGTTTGGGTCATTTTCCTCCCTGAAGATATCATTTTTCCAGATTTTTCTTGTTCATTTGCCTTGCAACTTTATTTCTGTGATGAATTCAAGAAAAGCTAATTTGTAATTTGTCCAAGATTTTTAGTTGTGAGACTATTTTCAGCTCTCTACTTCTTTAAACTGCAAACCAGAACCCAGAATATGCATTATTGTTTTACGTCCCTCCTAAAATTGAAATGAAAGAGTAGTAGAAAATTGTCTTACTTCCCCCAAAATATACTAATAAAAATACATTAAAAGTAAGAAATAAGATTTTCAAATATTTACTTGTTAGGAAAATGATAAATTATATTTACTTATATACTTGTGATATTTGATACTACCTTTAAATTTTAATCTATTTTTCTTCTTTAACATACTACCCAAAATAAACAATATTGATTTCTTGATTAAACTCAACCTAACTCATTGGAAGACTCTATCTACCCTCCCTGACCCCAGTTTATTTTGAAAATTGGATTAGAACCTGATTTATAACTCAATGACTTGGTTATAGAAATATCGGTTATTTAGAATTGAAAGTACCTTAGAGACAAGATGAGTTCTTAATCAAGACATAAATGAATTGTCAAATCATGTCTGTAGATATTTCCAAAATATTCCAAAGAATAGGCTACTGTATTTTATTAAATTTGCAAAGGTACTGTCATATATATGCCATATTCCTAGAGATATTTATCCTGCTGCTCACAGTCATAATTCTTATACTTATCATTTAGAACTCAGGTAATATACCCTTTCCAGAAAATCAAAAGAAAAAAATAATAATAAGGAAACAGGATTTTCTGTACCTGAATTTTGTGTTAATATAAAAATCCTCAGTATCTTCCCTCGAGGAAAAAATTTGCCTGTCATGTTCCATGATCATGACTATGGCTTTGATTTGCCCCACTGGTGGGTTTACAACACTAGGATATTAAGTCAACACCATAAATAATACTGATAAGTGTATTGATAACACAGGAGAGATACCATCCCACACATCAAATTTATGTAATTGAGAGTATCTAATTCACCTTTTTATTTATTACTGTAGGTAAATAGGTATATTATGATAAAGTTTTTGGAGCTCTCAAATGACTATTTTAAAAGGACTTTTATTCATAAAAGAAAAACATTGAATAATATTAAATATTAATAAATACTTGAAGCATTTAGTAGAAAATACTGATAGCTAAATGGTTTTATAAGAACAAGAAAAATATGAGTACATTAATGATATGAAAAATATATTGAAAATTATAAGGAGAAATAAGTGCTAAAAATGAGGCCATAAATTTAAAACCTCTAAAATATTGAGTATACACAAATTTCAATGGGCTCAAGTATAGTTAGCTTAGAAATTGAAAGGAAAATGCCATTGTAAAATGTAACTGTGAGGCTCATCTAGACCTAGGAATATAATGAAATAAGTGAGTTTATTTTCAAAACTACCCTACCCTCATTTGTTCATTCCTATACACCTATTACCTTGGCCTATCCTATTGATAGGCTGTAAAATAATCCCCAATACCAAGCTCAGTGTACAGCATAAAATTAGTACTTAATCTATATTTGGTAATAATTGGATGAATGTCATCAAACTGTTATGGTTTTACTATCATTTGTACTGTAGTGTGCCTTCTGAAACTACCCGACAAGTTTCTCTGTGCCACTAAAACTTAAAGTTTTTTCTATCTCATTTTCTTATTGGCTTTAATTTAGAAAAAAAGGTCAGTTAATTCAATATAAGATATGTGATTATGTTGATCTTAGTATGCCAATTTCCCAAGAGGGCAGAGGCAATATTGTATATATCTTCATATTCCCAAAGAAATTTGTCTCAGAGTTGGAAATGGGGTAGGGTGGAATAAAAAGTTGATTTTCTAGTTCTGTGGACTATAATGTATGAGTTATCAGTTGCATTCTAATCCACCAATGTTGTCCGTCTATATTTCCATTTTTTGTCGAAGTTGAGATTGTTTGGTTCTCTCACTGAATATTTTTATGATAATGAAATAAGTGAATTTATAAGTGAGGTACTATTTATTATTTAATAATAGTTTGCCTTTGGCTGGGAGGGAGATGTAAGAGGAAGGAGATATAGGGATATATGTTTATGTATAGCTGATTGACTTTGTTATAAAGAAGAAACTAGCACACCACTGTAAAGCAATTACACTCCAATAAAGATGTTAAAAATAAATATTTTAAAAATTCATTTTAAAGTATAAGTTCATTCTAACATGGAACTTTCAAGATATTGTATGTTCTACAATAAAATTTATTTATAAACTTACAATTGATCCTTGATTTACATAGCTAGTGTGTATTCTGTAAACTAATCAAACGTTTTTTTAGAGTTTCTTTAATTCATAAAGTCTAACTAATGCTATTTTTGTAACTGGTTTGTTTTCAATATGCCAAATAATTTCCTATAATTAGCCTTTTAAATATTGGGTCATAGTTTTCAATTTGTTCCTTTAATTTACTATTAACCAAAGAAGATAGTATATTCACTTAAGCACTCTAGAAAAAAATATTATATACTGACTGAAAAATACTCTTCAGGAAAAATATACCTAAATGATTTTAAATGTTTATAGCTATTCAACTTATCATACTTCACAAGTTCCGAGCAGAATGTCATTCTACATTAAAATATCTTCTAACAAAAAAAATAATTACCTGACCCATGATAGCACTCAAGAAACAAAGTAAATAAATATAAGTGGGAAATGATCTTCAGATAAATTATAATTTCCTTGAAGTTGTCTTTCACTTTTTCCTAAATCTCAGAGTAGTGGCACAGAGTGGGTTATTAATAACTTATTAGATGGTAATTAAAGTTGATTGTTGTAACTACTCATGTTAATAAACATTAAAAGTGAGATAAATCAAATACTCAGGAGAAGGTTAAATACCTTTTGAGATACAAAATATATTTATCAACACAGCACTGTGAATGTTCTCTCACTCCTCCTCTGACAAGACAACAAACTATCAAATTAAAATAAATTCCTCAAAGACTGGAATTTAAGACTCTACTATTTTTTAGTTACCTGAACCCAATTGTATAAACTCAGTTTTGGAAGAAGCTGGTACATATTTGTTAATGGAAGTGACTACATGCATATGCACACACACTGATATCAGCTTTCAAATATGGTCCAGACATTGTCTTAAGTATTCTATATGTATCTACTCATTTAATTCATACTATAAACTTATACATTAGGTATATTTTTATATTCTTATTTTACATATGAATAAACTGAGACACAGTAGCATAATTTAACCTAGGTGACACAACTAAAAAGTATTTTTAAATATTTAAATCCACCTAATCCAGCACTGGATTTTGCACTTTAAATTACTTTCATGCACCCCAATGTTCACTGCACCACTATTTACAATAGCCGGGACATGGAAGCAACCTAAACGTCCATCAACAGATGAATGGATAAAGAAGATGTGGTACATTTATACAAAGGAATATTATCCAGCCATAAGAGAACGAAATAATGACATTTGCAGCAGATGGACTTAGAGATTTCCATAATAAAGAAGTAAGCCAGACAAAGACAAATACCATATGATATCACTTAAAAGTGGAATCTAAAATAAAAAATGATACAAATGAACTTATATACAAAACAGAAATAGAACCACAGACATAGAAAACAAACTTATGGTTACCAAAGGGGAAAGGGAGAGAGGGATGAATTAGGAGTTTTGCATTAACATATACACACTACTATATGTAAAACAGGTAACCAACAGGACCTACTGTATAACACAGGGAACTATACTTAATATTTTGTAATGGCCTATAAGGGAAAATAATTTGAAAAATAATAGATATGTATGTATGTGTAACTGAATAACTTTGCTGTACACCTGAAATTAGCACAGTACTGTAAATCAGCGATATTCAACTAAAAAAAGAAAAAAAAATCTTTCAATGCTTGCTTGTAAATGAAAGAAAATTCCAAGGGGATCTTTTGTGTCCCCTACCCTGCATCATATCACTTAACATTACACAGGAAACATGATATGAGCTAGATGTGAACTAGAACTTTGGTAATTAAAGAACTGTTCTTTAAATCAAATACTCTGCATGAATAATAAGCCCATTCAATACCTAAATAAAAATTCTGGTAAACTGGGCAATTAAAGAAATTTTTCTCTACTTTTTCAATTAATTTCTTAGTTGTATGCTGGACTTAGGTGAAGAAACCTTCAATTCCTTCTTTAAGGGAAAATTAAGGAACACTACCAAGTAAATGTTGATTCTTCCAATCCAAGAACATGGTATATCTCTCCATCTGTTTGTATCATCTTTGAAGATATCTTTGATGATACCTTTGTATCATCTTTGATGATGATGTATCATCTTTGTTTGTATCTTTTTCATCAGTGTCTTACAGTTTTCTGCATACAGATCTTTTGTCGCCTTAGGTAGGTTTATTCCTAGGCATTTTATTCTTTTTGTTTCAATGGTAAATGGGAGTGTTTCCTTAATTTCTCTTTCAGATTTTTCGTCATTAGTGTATAGGAATGCAAGAGAGTTCTGTGCATTAATTTTGTATCCTGCTACTTTACCAGATTCATTGATTAGCTCTAGTAGTCTTCTGGTAACATCTTTAGGATTCTCTATGTATAGTATCATGTCATCTACCAACAGTGATAGATATACTTCTTCTTTTATGATTTGGATTCCTTTTATTTCTTTCTCTTCTCTGTTTGCTGTGTCTAAAACTTCCAAATCTATGTTGAATAATAGTGGTGAGAGAGGACAACCTTGCCTTGTTCTTCATCTTACAGGAAATGGTTTCAGTTTTCACCACTGAGAATGATGTTGGCTGTGCGGTTGTCATATATGGCCTTTATTCTGTTGAGGTAAGTTCCCTCTATGCCTACTATCTGGAGGATTTTTATCATAAATGGGTGTTGACTTTTTTCCAAAGCTTTTTTTGTATCTATTGAGATATCATATGATTTTTCTCCTTCAATTTTTTTAATATGATTTACCACACTGATTGATGTGTATATTGAAGAATCCTTGCATTCCTAGGATAAACCTCACTTTATCATGGTGTATGATCCTTTTAATGTGCTGTTGGATCCTGTTTGTTAGTATTTTGTTGAGGACTTTTGCATCTGTATTCATCAGTGATATTGGACTGTAGTTTTCTTTCTTTGTGACATCTTTTCCTGGTTTTGGTGTCAGGGTGATAGTGGCCTCGTAGAATGAGTTTGGGAGTGTTCCTCACTCTGATATATTTTGGAAGAGTTTGAGATGGATAGGTGTTAGATCTTTTCTAAAAGTTTGATAGAATTCGCCTGTGAAGCCATCTGGTCCTGGGCTTTTGTTTGTTGGAAGATTTTTAATCACAGTTTCAATTTCAGTGCTTGTGATTGGTCTGTTTATACTTTCTATTTCTTCCTGGTTCAGGCTTGGAAGGTTGTGGCTTTCTAAGAGTTTGTCCATTTTTTTGAGGTTGTCCATTTTATTGGCATATACTTGCTTGTAGTATCTCTCATTGTCCTTTGGATTTCTGCAGTGTTATTGTTACTTCTCCTTCTTCATTTCTAATTCTATTGATTTGAGTCTTCTCCTTTTTTTTTTTTCCTGCTGATTCTGGCTAATGGTTTATGAATTTTGTTTATCTTCTCAAAGAACCAGCTTTTAGTTTTATTGATCTTTGGTATCATTTCCTTCATTTCTTTCTCATTTATTTCTGATCTGATCTTTATGATTCTTTCCTTCTGCTAACTTTGGGGTATTTTTGTTCTTCTTTCTCTAATTGCTTTAGGTTTAAGGTTAGGTTGTTTATTTGATGTGTTTCTTGTTTCTTGAGGTAGGATTGTATTGTTATAAACTTCCCTCTTAGAACTGCTTTTTCCGCTCCCCACAGGTTTGGGGTTATCGTGTTTTCATTGTCATTTGTTTATAGGTATTTTTTGATTTTCTCTTTGATTTCCCCAGTGATCTCTTGGTCATTTAGTAGTGTGTTGTCAACCCTCCATGTGTTTGTAATTTTTACAGATTTTTTTACTGTAATTGATATCGAGTCTCATATTGTTGTGGTTGGAAAAGATACTTGATATGATTTCATTTTCTTAAATTTACCAAGGCTTGATTTGTGACCCAAGATAAGTGCTATCCTGGAGTGTTCCATGAGCACTTGAGAAGAAAGTGTATTCTGTTGCTTTTGGATGGAATGTCCTATAAATATAAATTAACTCCATTTGTTTAATGTATCATTTAAAGCTTGTTTTTTCTCATTTATTTTCATTTTGGATGATTTGTCCATTGGTGAACCTGGGGTGTTAAAGTCACCTACTATGATTGTGTTACTGTCGATTTCCCCTTTTATAGCTGTTAGCCTTTGCCTTATGTATTGAGGTACTCTTATGTTTGGTGCCTAAATATTTATAAATGTTATATGTTCTTCTTGGATTAATCCCTTGATCATTATGTAGTGTCCTTCTTTGTTTCCTGTAATAGTCTTTATTTGAAAGTATATTTTTTTTGATATGAGAATAGCTACTCCAGCTTTCTTTTGATTTCCATTTGCATGGAATATCATTTTCCCTCACCTCATTTTCAGTCTGTATGTGTCCCTAGGTCTGAAGTGGGTCTCTTGAAGACAGTATTTATACGGGTCTTGTTTTTCTGTCCATTCAGCCAGTCTATATCTTTTGGTTAGAGCCTTTAATCCATTTACATTTAAGGTAGTTATCAATATGTATGTTCCTATTACCATGTTCTTAATTGTTTTGGGTTTGTTATTGTAGGTCTTTTCCTTGTCTTGTGTTTCCTGCCCAGAAAAGTTCCTTTGGCATTCATTGTAAAGCTGGTTTAGTGGTGCTGAATTCTCTTAGATTTTGCTAGTCTGTAAAGGTTTTAATTTCTCCATCAAATCTGAATGAGGTCATTGCTGGGTAGAGTAATCTTGGTTGTAGGTTTTTCCCTTTCATCACTTTAAATATGTCCTGCCTCTCGCTTGTGGCTTGCAGAGTTTCTGTTGAAAGATCAGCTGTTAACCTTATGGGGATTCCCTTGTATGTTAGTTGTTGCTTTTCCCTTGTTATTTTTAGTATTTTTTCTTTGTATTTAATTTTTAATAGTTTGATTAATATGTGTCTTGGTGCATTTCTCTTTGGACTTATCCTGTATGGGACTCTCTGTTCTTCCTGGACTTGATTGACTATTTCCTTACCCATGTTAGGGAGGTTGTTAACTATAACCTCTTCAAATATTTTATCTGTCCCTTTCTTTTTCTCTTCTTCTTCTGGGATTCCTATAATTCACATGTTGGTGCATTTAATGTTGTCCCAGAGGTCTGTGAGATGGACCTCAATTCTTTTCATTCTTTTTTCTTTATTCTGCTCTGTGGTAGTTATATTCACTATTTTATCTTCCAGATCACTTATCCACTGTTCTGCCTCTGTTATTCTGCTATTGATTTCTTCTAGAGAATTTTTAATTTCATTTATTGTGTTGATCATCATTGATTGTTTGCTCTTTAGTTCTTCTAGGTCCTTGTTAAACATTTCTTGTATTTTCTCCATTCTATTTCCAAGATTTTGGATCATCTTTACTATCATTACTCCAGATTCTTTTTCAGATAGACTGCTTATTTCCTCTTCAATTTTTGGTCTGGTGAGTTTTTACCTTGCTCCTTCAACTGCTGTGTGTTTCTCTGGTCTTCTCATTTTGCTTAACTTACTGTGTTTGTGGACTCCTTTTTGCAGACTGCGTGTTCATATTTCCAATTATTTTTGGTGTTTGCCCCAGTGGCTAAGGTTGGTTCAGTGTGTTGTGTAGGCTTCCTGGTGGAGGAGCCTGGTGTCTGTGTTCTGGTGGATGAGGCTGGATTTTGTCTTTCTCGTAGTCAGGACCACCTCTGGTGGAGTGTTTTGGGATGTCTGTGACCTTATTTTGATTTTAGGCAACCTCTCTACAAATAGGTGGTGTTGTGTTTCTGTCTTGCTAGTTGTGTGGCAGAGGGTGTCCAGCACTGTAGCTTGCTGGTCATTGAGTGGAGGTGGGTCTTAACATTGAGATGGAGATCTCTGGGAGAGCTCTCACCAATTGATATTATGAGGGGCTGGGAGGTCTCTGGTGGACCAATGTCCTGAACTCAGGTCTCCCACCTCAGAGGCACAGGTCTGACACCCGGCAGGAGCACCAAGACCGTGTCAGCCACATGACTCAGAAGAAAAGGGAGAAAGAAAGAAAGAAAGAAAGAAAGAAAGAAGGAAAATAAGATAAAATAATTAAAATAAAAAATTCAAAAAGTCATTAAAATAAAAATATTAAAAAGTAATAAAAAATGAAAAAAAAGAAAGAAAGAAAGAGGAGAGCAACCAAATCAAAAAACAAATCCACCAATGATAACAAACTCTAAAAACTATACTAAAAAAAACAAAACAAAAAATGGACAGAGAGAAACCTAAGACAAATTGTAAAAGCAAAGCTATACAGATAAAATCACAGAAAGAAGCATCCACATACACACTCACAAAAAGGGAAAAGGGAAAAAAATATATATATATATATATCTGTAGATAGATAGATAGATAGATTGATTGATTGATAGATAGATTTTAGAAAAAGGAAGAGAGCAACCAAATCAATAAACAAATCTATCAATGATAATAAACTCTAATTACCAAATTAAGATATACATAAAACCAGAAACTAATTAGATGCAGAAAGCAAACCCCAAGTCTATAGTTGCTCCCAAAGTCCACTGCCTCAATTTTGGGATGATCTGTTGTCTATTCAGGTTTTCCAGAGATACAGGGTACATCAAGTTGATTGTGGAGAGCTAACCCACTGCTCCTGAGGCTGCTGGGAGAAATTTCTTTTTCTTTTCTTTGTTCCCACAGCTCCTGTGTTTCAGCTTTTGATTTGGCCCCACCTCTGAGTGTAGGTCGCCTGAGGGTGTCTGTTCTTCCCTTAGAAATGATGGGGTTAAAGTAGCATCTGATTAGGGGATTGTGGTTCACTCAGGCCGTGGGAAGGGAGGAGTACAGAATGAAGGGTGAGCCTGTGGCAGCAGAGGCCTGTGTGATGTTGCAACAGTCTGAGGCATGCCGTGTGTTCTCCCTGGGAAGTTGTCCCTGGATCATGGGACCCTGGCAGTGGTGGGCTGCACAGGTTCCTGGGAGGGGTGGTGTGGATAGTGACCTCTGCTTGCACACAGGCTTCTTCGTGGCTGAAGCATCAGCCTTAGCGTTTCATGCCCTTCTCTGGTGTCCTTGCTGATAGCTGTGGCTCACGCCTGTCTCTGAAACTCGTTTAGGCGGTGCTCTGAATCCCCTCTCCTCGTGCACCCAAAAACAATGGTCTCTTGCCTCTTAGGCCATTCCAGACTTGGTCCCGACTCCCTCCCTGCTTGCTGTGGTGCACTAGCCCTCTTCTGGCTGTGTTCACACAGCCAACCCCTGTCCTCTCCCTGGCGTCTGACCTCTGAAGCTGGAGCCTCAGCTCCCAGCCCCCGCCCACCCCAGCGTGTTAGACAAGCTTCTCTGGCTGGTGAGTGCAGGTCAGCAGCAATCCTTTGTGTGGGAATCTCTCCAGTTTGCCCTCGTACCCTCCTCCATGGCTCTGAAGCTTCCCCCCACCACCCCCTGTCCCCATCAGTGAAGGGGCTTCCTAGTGTGTGGAAACTTTTCCTCCTTCACGGCTCCCTCCCAGAGGGGCAGGTTCCCTCCTTATTCTTTTGTCTCTGTTTTTTCTTTTTTCCTTTTCCCTACCCAGGTACCTGGGGAGTTTCTTGCCTTTTGCGAAGTCTGAGGTCTTCTGCCAGCATTCAGTAGGTGCTCTGTAGGAGTTGTTCCGCATGTAGATGTATTTCTGATGTATTTGTGGGGAGGAAGATGCTCTCCACATCTTACTCCTCTGCCATCTTGAAGGTCTCCTCTGTTTTGTATTTTTAATTAAGGTATTTCATTGTTATGTTTTAAGACACAAGGCTATTGCACACTTAATAGAGTGAAATATAGTGTAAACATAACTTATTTTTTAATTTTTAAAATTTTTTGGTTTGATCTATAGTTGATTTACAGTATTGTTTTAGTTTCAGATGTACAGCAAAGTGATCCATTTATATATATATATATATATATACACACATATATATATATATATATTTTTTTCTTTTATAGATACTTTTCCATTATAGGTTATTACAAGATATTAAATATAGTTGTTTAGCAAAACCTTGTTTGCTTATTTTATACATAGAGGAATCTATTTGTTAATTCCATACTCCTAATTTATTCCTCCCCCTACCTGTCCCCTTTGGTAACCATACATTTGTTTTCTATGTCTGTGAGTTTGTTCCTGTTTTGTATTATATTTTAGATTCCACGTACAAGTGATATCATACATTTGTCTTTCTCTGTGTGATTCCGCTTAGTATGATACTTTCTAGGTCCATCCATGTTGCTGCAAATGGCCATATTTCATTGTTGTTTTATGGCTGAGTAATATTCCATTGTATATATGTAACACATCTTCTTTATCCATTCATCTGTCAGTGGACGTTGAGATTGCTTTCATGTCTTGGTTATTGTAAATAGCACTGCTATGAACACTTGGGTGCATGTATCTTTTCAGATTAGAGTTTTTATCTTTTTTTGGATATACACCCAGGATTGGGATTGATGGATCATATTGTAACTCTATTTTTAGTATTTTAAGGAATGTCCATATTGTTTTCCATAGGGGCTGCACCAATTTACATTCACACTGTGTAGGAAAGTTCCCTTTTCTCCGCACCCCCTCTAGCATTTATTATTTGTAGACTTTTTGATGATGGCCATTCTGAATGGTGAAAGGTGACACCTCATTATAGTTTTGATTTGCATTTCTGCAAAAATTAGTGATGTTGAGCATATTTTCATGTGCCTGTTGGCCGTCTGTATGTCTTCTTTTGAGAAATGTCTATTTAAGACTTATGCCCATTTTTTGATTGGCTTGTATGTGTTTTTGATATTGAGTTGAATGTGCTGTTTGTATATTTTGAAATTAAGCCCTCTTCAGTTGCATCATCTGCAAATATTTTCTCCCATCTGTAAGTTGTCCTTTGATTTTGTTTATAGTTTCCTTCACTATGCAAAGTGCAAAAGCTTGTAAGTTTGATTACGTCCCATTTGTCTATTTTTTTTCTTTTATATCTTTTGCCTTAGGAGACTGGTCTATGAAAATATTGCTACGATTTACATCAGAGAATATTTTCCCTATGTTCTCTTCTAGGAGTTTTATGGTGTCGTGTCTTGTATTTAACTCTTTAAGCTATTTTGAGTTTATTTTTGTGTATGATGTGAGGGAGTGTTCTAACTTCATTGATTTACATGAGGTTATCCAGCTTTCTCATCACAATTTGCTAAAGAGACTCTCTTTTCTCCATTGTATATTCTTGCCTCCTTTGTCAAAG
This sequence comes from Mesoplodon densirostris, assembly GCF_025265405.1. Lineage (NCBI taxonomy): Eukaryota > Metazoa > Chordata > Mammalia > Artiodactyla > Ziphiidae > Mesoplodon > Mesoplodon densirostris. Next base: position 91,919,650 of record NC_082667.1, read on the forward strand.
ATTAATTGACCATACGTGTTTGGGTTTATTTCTGGATTTTCTAGTCTGTTCCATTGATCTATATGTCTGCTTTTGTGACAATAACGTGCTGTTTTGATTACTGTAGCTTTGTAATATTGTCTGAAGTCTGGAAAGGTTATGCCTCCAGCTTTGTTCTTTTTACTCAGGATTTCTTTGGCAATTCTGGGTCTTTCATGGTTCCATATAAATTTTAGAATTATTTGTGCTAGTTTGGTGACAAATGTCATGGGTAATTTGATAGGAACTGCATTAAATCTATAGATTACTTTGGGTAGTATGGCCACTTTAACTATATTAATTCTTCCAATCCAGGAGCATGGGATATCTTTCCATTTCTTTGAATCATCTCCTATTTCCTTTATCAGTGTTTTATTGTTTTCAGTGTACAGGCCTTTAACCTCCTTGGTTAGGTTTATTCCTAGGTTTTTTTCTGTATTGTTGTTGTTTTCTTTTCTTTTTTTTTTTTGGATGGGGTTTTAAATAGAATTTTTTTAAATGTCTCTTTCTGATATTTCATTGTTTGTGTAAAGAAATGCAACAGATTTCTGTGTGTATATTCTATATATTAATTTCTCCTGTTTCATTTTTTGTTTTGTTTGTCTGGGTCTTTTTTCTTCTTTGTGAGTATGTCTAGAAGTTTGTTAATTTTATTTATCCTTTCAAGAAAACACAGCTCTTGATTTTTTTTCTATTTTTAACGTCTATTTTATTTATTTCCTCCCTAATCTTTATTATTTCCTTCCTTCTGCTGACTAAGGTCTTGTTTGTTCTTCTTTTACTATTACTTTTAAGTGGTAGTTTAGGTTGTTTATTTGAGATTTTTCTTTTCTTTTTATTTATTTATTTGTTTCTGAAGAAGGCCTATATCACTATGAACTTCCCTCTTGCTCATCCCTTAGGTTTTTTTAAGTTGTGTTTTCTAAACATAACTGTTATGTTATGTTTACATACTAGAAAACCAAAAAAATTGTGTCACTATTTTTATTGTGATATTTGCTTTTTCTGGTGGTCTGGAAACAAACTCACAATGCCTCTGAGGTATGCTTGTACATTTCAATGGCATTAGTACATTTACAATGTTGTATAAATGTCACCACTATCTATTTCCACAGTTTTTTTCATCATCCCAAATAGAACCTCTTTACCTGTGAAACAATAAGGTCTCACTCTTCTTTCCCTTCAGATTCTGGTAACCTCTATTTTACTTTCGATCTCTATGAATTTGCATATTCTATATAATTAATATAATTAGCATCATACAATATTTGTCCTTTTGTGTCTGGCTTATGCCACTTACTATAAAGTTTCCAAGTTCTTTCATGTTGTAGAATGTATCAGAATTTCATTTATTTTTAAGTCTGAATAATATTTCGTTGTATGTATACACATATAATACATAGTGTGGAAGAGCCAAGGTGATTTGTCCAATTTATGCTGTCTGCTTTGTGTGTGTGACAGAAATGGAGATACTATATAAATACTGGAGAATAAGATAAAAACAAAATAATTTCTATATTATATCCAAAGCATAAAAACACATATTCTAAAATAGATGGATTTTTATAACTAAGCATTAATTTCATTCTTCTCATTAAAATATTATAAGGAACTACCTTGCAATTATAATATCTTCATACTTTGCCTGTTGGACTATCATGACTTTCACATTAAAAAGTAAAATTCATAAATATTAGTACAAAATATCAATTGAAATCTAATCCATAAAATCTGTAAGAAAATTGCATATGTCTATCAGATGCACCCCAGTATCTCTATTCGTAGCAGAACTAGGCAAAAAATTGACACTCAAAATATTAGCTTGAATGCATAAATGAATGAGTGTTCATCTAAATATTTTTGTGACTTTAATATAATTACAAATGTACAGAAAATTAGAAGAATAGTGCAAATAAGTTATATACACTCTATAAGTAGCTTAATAATTAGTTGATCACAGATAAGTTGCCCCATTTGTTTTGTCATTTGGTCTGCATACTTGATGTTTCTACTTTTTCTCTTATTTGGTCTCCATTTTCTTTCTGAGCCATTTAAGCATAAGTTGTAGCTAACACTATGTCCTTTCATTCCGAATATTTCAATGCATTTTTTTAAGAACAAAAAGTTTCTTTTTCATAACTGTATTACAATGATAAAAATCAGAGATTTACAGTAAAATACTCATCTAATCACCTTAGACAATCAAATTTAACTAATTTTCACAATAATGTTCATAACAACTATATTTTCCATGTCCACAATCCAATCTAGTGTCCCATATTGCACTTAGATATCCTCTTTAGTCTTCAATCTGGTTTATTTTCTCAGCTATCCTTGTCTTCTATGACCTTTAAATTTTGAAGAACACATTCCAGTTATTTTTTTTTTTCAAATGTCTTCCGTATCTACTTGGTCTCATGCTTCTTCATAAGATTCAGAATATACATTTTTGGCAGGAATATTACAACTTTAACAAGCCTAAATTCTATAGTCTATTATTATCATTGCTGCCTTATTTATGCAGTCAAGTTCTTTTACCCTCTTCCCCTGGCAAAACTCCAATCCTAATTACAACTGTCTTTCTGCCTATTCCATGCCATTACTTGTGTAACTGAATGTGGCTGAGACAAAAATATCTTGCAAACTATGCTAACAGGTCTTTATTTTCATATATATATATATATATATATATATATATATATATATATATTTCATTATGTTATACTCTCCTCATATATTAAGACAAGGAAAGTGGCTTTCTAGACCTGCACTAACCAATATGGTATCCAGTAGTCACTTGTGGATATTGATCACTTGAAATGTGGCTGGAGGGACTGAGGAATCGAATTTTAAATTTTACTTAATTTAAAATTTTTAAATTTGAACGTAAAAACTGATTCTCCATTCACTTACTTGAAAACTTTTAAGTACGTTTGGAACAACTCAAGTGTGTAAGTCTACTCTTTCAGCTATAAACTTTATTAAATATAAATGCAAATTTACTTTTCCTCATGAAATTTAGTATTTCAATTGAGGTAGGCTGTAAATGTAAAATACACCCCAGCTTTGAAAGATTTGACACCAAAAAAAAAAGAGAGATGTAGAATAGTTCATTGATTTTTTTATATTGACTACATTCTGAAATAATAATATTTTGGATAAACCAGGATAGATTAAATATACCACAAAATTAATTTCTCCTGTTTGTTTTTACTTTTTTTTCTTTGTTAATTCCAGAATATTTAAAATTACACATGTGACTCACATTGAATTTCTATTGGACAGCACTCTCTAGATCCTCTAACCACACTCTCAGTGCATGGGAAATATTGGTAAGAAATACACACAGAATGCTAAGGTCATGCACAAGGGGAGATTAACTCAGAGTAATGGCAAAACATTTCTACAACTGACAGTGACCTGAGAGCACAACTGGGGACAACTAAAGAGTAAAGGATTATGTGATGAGCTATTCTTTCATTCAGCAAGGATTTTGAGAAGTTTGTATTACATAAGATACTTGGTATACAAGGATACATTTGGAAAGTTGTGCTTTTAAAACATGATTCAGTATCTGCCCTTTCTTCTCCACTGTTAAAACACAGCCTCTCCGTCATCACCACCTCTTTTCTATTGGATTATGGTAATTGTATTTTAACTTATTTCCATGATCACCCCTACAGTATTTCTCCCACCACCACCACTACCAACACACACACACACAGACACACACACACACACACACACACAGCGTTTAATTTCAACAATGAATCAAGTGATCATTTAAAAATGTAATATAAATCATCTCACCATACATCTCAAAACCCTCTAGTGGATTCTCATGTCCTTCAGAATAAAAGTCAAATTTCTTATAATATCCTACATGATCATCCAATACCTGGTCATCTGGCGACTTCAGTATATGAACTCAGATACTAAAGCTCTCCTCCAGGCTCAGTCCCAAGGCTTGGTCCTTGCTTCATCCTCTATCTAGACTGCTTTTCTCACAGACATCTAATATTCTCAGTCATCCCTCATTTCTGGTCTCTGCCAAAATGTCCACCTTATTAAAGGGACCTTTCTTGAACATCTTACTTAACATAGTGATTCTTCCTTACCCTGTTACTTTGAATTCCCTGTTACATTTGATCAATATCTGAAATACTGTGTATTTACTACATACTTTATTGCATATAGCTTCCCACTCTCACTAATGCAAGGTCTTTGAGGGCAGGGACTTTTGACTTTGTATTCACTCTTGTATCACCATTGATTAGAAGAAGACTTGTTCTATAGTAGGCGTGAAGTAAATATTTTGAAATAATATATTTTTTTAAAAAAACTGGAGGAAAGTCAGATATCAAGGTAAAAATGCTTAAGTTACAGCAGTCAGTAAGCTAAATGGTAATGGCAGAATTTCTTCAAGACAGTGACATTAAAAACATAATTATAACATTTCTGTTGTTTATTAATGTAAATGCATATTTGTTTTGAAAGATCCTTTGATGCTGTTTTTTTGTATTTCAAATTTCTAAAAGTTAATAAAAGTTTTATTTTGATGATACATTTAAGATGAAGTAATTGAGTCAAAAAGTGAATGAAAAGAAATAAACATTAATTTTGAAATACAAACTGATGAAAGGGACTAAAAGGTAAAAATGTTTTTGAAGCTCTGTTTAGAACATTAACCATCACTGATCAGATATAATGTTCAGATATGAAATATGTACATAAATATTATCTAAATTTAAAGACATTTATAATATTTTAAACATTTTATATTTACAAAGGTTTTTCCAAAGTCTATAGTTATTTTCATGAACAGAAGGCTTAATATTTTCAAGGTACAGAAGACAAGCTGAAGTTTATGCCTAGTTTGAATAAAGAAACATAGGAGCTAGAATAAGTGGGCTACAAGGTGATGATAATGATAGGAAAAGTAAACCCAGGAAAAAGAAGCTTAGTTAATGTAAAACTAATATGATGAGGTCATAAAATGATTTAACTTTAACATTTTATTAAAGTGACATATATATACATATATGTTTGTATATATATGTATATATATATATACATATGTGTGTGTGTATATATATACAAAGTCACCACTCAAAAAAAGCTGTATTAGCTCCCCAAAACCTTCCTTTTATGTCTCTTCTAGTCACTTTCCCCACCTTAAATGGCAATCATTACTTTGACTTATAACAGCATAGATTAGTTTTGCTTGTATTTATATTTCATAAAAATAGGATTAGTACATACTTTTTTGGAAAATACAAACTTCTTTCATTCAATTTAATTCATTTCATTTAATTTTGAGATTCAACATAATGTTGTTGTATAGTATTCTATCCTTTAAGTATACCATAATTTATTTATCCATTCAAACACAGTTTCCAGTTTGGCAGCTACTGCAAATAGGGGTTCTATAAACATTCTACTACATATTTATATGAGTGTATAGTGTATATGTGTGTGTGTGTAAATATACACACATTCATAATTCTGTTAGGCATATTACTGGGATTGTATATTTGATAAGACAAGTATTATAAGTACTATTGATTGTAGTTGGTGGGATAGTAGAATCTATATAGGAATTAATTATTGGGAATCATTTAAATGGTGTCTGGTAAATGTTTAATAAATGTTAGATATGATTATTAGTAGTAGTATGTCAAATTACCAGAACAAATGTTATTTAGCAATATAGCAAAGAGGTTAAATATTTGAACTCTAGACACAAATAGGCTGAATCAGAATCTTTATTGTGTCACTCCCAATCTGACTTGTGTTTAGGTGCAATACTTAAAAACTGTAAGTCTCATTTTCCTCACCTCACTGTAAAATGTACAAACCACAGGCTGTTATGAGTGCTAAAGAAGACAGTAAATGTAAAGACAGCACAGCACAATCTGTAATGGATGTTCAATAACTGTTAGTAGTTATTAGTATATTATGCAATTAACAGAGCAGCTAATATTATCATCCTTTACTAACATTGTCTTTGTAATGTGCCATAAAGAATTTAAACTGAGGCTATGCTTAATATCTTAGCTCTTTCTCTGAACACAGAGATGTGTTGTCCAAGAAACCAATGATCTCTTAACAACTCCATGTTCCGTTTCCCTTTTAACTTGGAACTTTTCAGATGCAATGCTGGATCTTTCTGAACTTCTGGATCAGATCAAAATATCCAGGTACCAGAGAGTTAATATAAAATGACTAGAGTCAACAACAATTTTATTTCTTTGACTTTAAAATGCATGAAAGAGAAGGTTGTTTACCATGCTAAAATTAATATGGCATGAGTCTGAAAGTAGAGACTCAAAACACTCAGCATTACTGAGAAGTACAGCCCAGGGCTTATAAGCTAATTAAAATTCTGCTTAAACTTATATTTCAAATGACTATATTTATATTCACTTGAAATGAAGAGGCATAATTCTTTGCTTAACTAAAGCTCACTGTTGCATTTTCTCAAAGAAAAATCCATAATGTGATGTTCTTTAAAACAAATCCCTGGGTTTTATTAAGGTACTAAAGATACCAATATATGTGACAGTGGATTTTCTAAGAGAAAGGGATTTTTTTCTCTTCTACACTAATAAAATATGAGATATACATATTTCTTGAAGGAATTTGTGTGGAAAAAAACCCATAACTCCTAGAATATATATTATTTATACAGTTGCCAAATCATTCTTTCAGCTTTCTCTTTAAGAAAAATGCAGCTATGCCTAGATAATATTGGTTTTTAGTTAAACATTCTGTGTCATTCACAAGTGAAAATGAACCAGTAGGAATATATTCATATGAGCACATCAGAATTTTAGTTCTAAAATCTGCTACGAATGATGGGTTGTTTGTACTAATCATGTCCACAGAGGTTAAAAAAGAGATATTACAATATATTTTGGCACAGATATTCTAGGCTAACAGTGATTTTCAAAAGCACACAGGACATTTTAAAATGTCATATTCAACTGGCAGTTCATGCATGGACTTCCAAGTCCTTGCCTAATAATTTTACTTTATTTGATTTAACCATATTAAAAGACTTAACTACAGAATGAAGACATACATCCATGTTTTAGGAGATATACATTATATATGTCATGATCTTTTCTTAATGAATCCCTTGAGAACAGATCTATTTTAAGAAATGCGGTGCCTGTCTATTATCATAGTTTGTCTAATGTTAATGAAAAATTCTATAGGGAATATTTCCCTCTTACAATAATAATAACCAATGACAATTGTATTTTTTGTTTAATAATAAAACCTAATTTTTTCCCCAAAATCCAATTCATTACTGCATAAACCACATGAAATAAAATATTTCCTATTTCCTTAGAATAAGGCTTACCACTAACTTTAATAGATTTGGAAGCTGAATGAATAGAATAAGAAAGATCCCTTATGCACATGTGAGGTTCTCTATTCTACATTATTCTTCCTTCAAAGTCTTGTGCCCCATTTACTGCTTGTAGTAGATTTAGAAGTGCTCATATCTAAGGCCCAAATTTCCTATTTCTATAGCTCAGAGATTCTTAGGAAAAACTAGTTTTTCACCCTTCCATCTCAATTCACAAACGCACCCCCAGGAACATAAATATCACCTCATCAAACTTCAGTAAAAGCAAGTTCAGAATATTCCTTTCTCTCCCTCCCTCCCATTGGTAGAATATTTCCAGCTCTAGGCTTTATTTATTTATTTATTGTTTATTCATTCATTCATTCATTCATTTTTCCCACAGACTCAACAGGTCATCAGGACGCTCCTTTATCCACAGAGACAGCACTACAAAGTAGAGCTTCAAGGGTAAGAACCTGAGGTTTTATGAACTTCCTCATCTAAGCTGAGCTGTCACATGCAAAGGATAATTAAGACTAATGTATATTTAGATCTAGAGTTAGCAAAAGTAGTCTCTTTAAAGAACAGTGACAAAAGAGGCTCTTCCAGAGGAGATTACTTGAGATTTTCATGGTCTAATAATGTATATACTAAATAATTTCTCTCTGAGAATATGTTGTTTCATGTGGACAATAACTTAATTTGTAAAAGGCATACATAATCTGATACCATAATTTGAAGACTTCCTCACAGATATAGCTTCACATTTTTTCCCAAATGACAATTTCCTGCTTATTATTTGTATACAGTAGAAAACAAAATCATTGTCTATCATGTGCAGCTGAAAGGAAATATTATGTATAATAACTCCTAAAAGGATGCACATTAAATATGTTAAATGAATAAAATAACAGGCAATAACACTTTATTATATGAAAGGTATGATTTTACTATAATTTTTTTTGAATTGTATTTTTTTTGTGTGTGTGTGGTACACAGGCCTCTCACTGTTGTGGCCTCTCCTGTTGCAGAGCACAGGCTCCAGATGTGCAGGCCCAGTGGCCATGGCTCACGGGCCCAGTGGCTCCACGGCGTGTGGGATCTTCCTGGACTGGGGCACAAACCCGTGTTCCCTGAATCGGCAGGTGGACTTTCAACCACTGCACCACCAGGGAAGCCCGCAAATTGTATTTTATTTATTTTTTTATATAGCAGGTTCTTATTAGTCATCCATTTTATCCACATTAGTGTATACATGTCAATCCCAATCTCCCAGTTCATCACACCACCACCCCAATGCTCCACCGCTTTACCCCCTTGGTGTCCATATGTTTGTTTTCTACATCTGTGTCTCAACTTCTACCTGGCAAACCAGTTCATCTGTACCATTTTTCTAGGTTCCACATATATGCATTAATATACGATATTTGTTTTTCTATTTCTGGCCTACTTCACCCTGTATGACAGACTCTAGATTCATCCACATCTCTTCATTCCTTTTTATGGCTGAGTAATATTCCATGGCATATATGTGCCACATCTTCTTGATTCATTCATCTGTCAATGGGCATTTAGGTTGCTTCCATGTCCTTGTTATTGTAAATAGCACAGCAATGAACATTAGGGTGCATGTGTCTTTTTGAATCATGGGTTTCTCAGGGTATATGCCCAGTAGTGTGATTGTTGGGTCATATGGTAATTCTATTTTTAGTTTTTTAGTTTTTTTAAGTTTTTAAAGGAACCTCCATACTGTTCTCCATAGTGGCTGTATCAAGTTACATTCCAACCAACAGTGCAAGAGGGTTCCATTTTCTCCACACCCTGTCCAGCATTTGTTGTTTGTAGGTTTTCTGATGATGCCCATTCTAACTGGTGTGAGGTGATACTTCATTGTAGTTTTGATTTGCATTTCACTAATAATCAGTGACGTTGAGCAGCTTTTCATGTGTTTCTTGGCCATCTGTATGTCCTCTTTGGAGAAATGTCTATTTAGGTCTGCTGCTCATTTTTTGATTGGGTAGTTTGTTTTTTTGATATTGAGATGCATGAGCTGTTTATATATTTAGGAGATTAATCCCTTGTCTGTTGATTCATTTGCAAATATTTTTTCCCATTCTGAGGGTTGTCTTGTTTATAATTTGCTTTGCTTTGCAAAAGCTTCTAAGTTTCATTAGATTTGACTTGATTATTTTTGTTTTTACTTCCATTACTCTAGGAAGTGGTTCAAAAAATATCTTGCTATGATTTATGTCAAAAAGTGTTCTTCCTATGTTTTCCTCTAAGAGTTTTAGAGTACCAGCTCTTACATTTAGGCATCTAATCCATTTTGAGTTTATTTCTCTGTATGGTGTTAGGGAGTGTTCTAATTTCATTCTTTTACATGTGGCTCTCCAGTTTTCCCAGAACCACTTATTGAAGAGATTGTCTTTTCTCCATTGTATATCCTTGCCCTTTGTCATAGATTAGTTGACCATAGGTGCGTGGGTTTATCTCTGGGCTTTCTATCCTCTTCCATTGATCTATAATTCTGGTTTTGCCCAAGTACCATACTGTCTTGATTACTGTAGATGTGTAGTATAGTCTGAAGTCAGGGAGTCTGATTCCTCCAGCCCCATATTTTTCCCTCAAAACTGCTTTGGCTATTCGAGGTCTTTTGTGTTTCCATACAAATTTTAAGATTTTTTGTTCTAGTTCTGTAAAAAATGCTACTGGTAATTTGATAAGGATTGCAATGAATCTGTAGATTGCTTTGGGTCATATAGTCATTTTAACAATATTGATTTTTCCAATCCAAGGACAAGGAATATCTATTCATCTGTTGGGGTCATCTTTAATTTCTTTCAACAATGTCTTATAGTTTTCTGCATAGAGGTCTCTGGTCTCCCTAATTAGGTTTATTCCTAGGTATTTTATTATTTTTGTTGCAATGGTAAATGGGTGTGCTTCCTTAATTTCTCTTTCAGATTTTTCATCATTAGTGTATAGGAATGCAAGAGACTTCTGTGCATTAATTTTGTATCCTGCAACTTTACCAAATTCATTGATTAGCTCTAGTAGTTTTCTGGTAGCATCTTTAGGATTCTCTATGTATCATATCATGTCATCTGCAAACAATGACAGTTTTATGTCTTCTTTTCCAATTTGTATGCCTTTTATTTCTTTTTCTTCTCTGATTGCCATGGGTAGGACTTCTAAAACTATGTTGAATAATACTGGCAAGAGTGGACATCCTTGTCTTGTTCCTGATCTTAGAGGAAATGCTTTCACTTTTTCACCATTGAGAATAATGTCGGCTGTGGGTTTGTCATATGTAGCCTTTATTATGTTGACATAGGTTCCCTCTATGCCTACTTTCTGGAGAGTTTTTATCATAAATGGGTGTTGAATTTTGTCAAAACTTTTTCTGCATCTATTGAAATGATCATATGTTTTTTATTCTTCAATTTGTTAATATGGTGTATCACATTGATTGATTTGCATATATGGAAGAGTCCTTGCATCCCAGGGATAAATCCCACTTGATCATGGTGTATGATCCTTATAATATGTTGTTGGATTCTGTTTGCTAGTATTTTGTTGAGGATTTTTGTATCTATATATTCATCAGTGATATTGGTCTGTATCTTTCTTTTTTTGTAGTATCTTTGTCTAGTTTTGGTATCAGGGTGGTGGTGGCCTCCTAAAATGAGTTTGGGAGTGTTCTTTCCTCTGCAAATTTTTGGAAGAGTTTCAGAAGGATGAGTGTTAACTCTTCTCTAAATGTTTGATAGAAGTCACCTCTGAAGCCATCTGGTCCTGGACTTTTGTTTGTTCCAAGAGTTTTAATCACAGTTTCAATTTATTTACTTGTGATTGGTCTGTTTATATTTTCTATGTCTTCCTGGTTCAGTCTCAGTAGGTTGTGCTTCTCTAAGAATTTTTCCATTTCTTCCAGGTTGTTCATTTTATTGGCATAGAGTTGTTTGTAGTACTGTCTTATGATGCTTTGTATTTCTGCAGTGTCAGTTTTGATTTCTCCTTTTTCGTTTCTATTTTTATTGATTTGAGTCCTCTTCCTCCTTTTCTTGATGAGTCTGGCTACTGGTTTATCAATTTTGTTTATCTTCTCAAAGAACCAGCTTTTAGTTTTATTGATCTTGGCTATTGTTGTCTTTGTTTCTATTTCATTTATTTCTGCTCTCATCTTTATGATTTCTTTCCTTCTGCTAACTTTGGGTTTTGTTTATTTTTCTTTGTCTAGTTCCTTTAGGTGTAACTTTAAATTGTTTATTTGAAATGTTTCTTATTTCTTGAGGTAGGCTTGTATAGCTATAAACTTCCCTCTTAGAACAGGTTTTGCTGCATCCCATAGGTTCTAGATCGTCATGTTTTCATTGTCAGTTGTCTCTAGGTATTTATTGATTTCCTCTGAGTTTTTCAGTGATCTCTTGGTTATTTAGTAACGTATTGTTTAGCCTCCATGTATTTCTGCTTTTTATGGTTTTTTTTCCCTGTAATTGATTTCTAATCTCAAAGCATTGTGGTCAGAAAAGATGCTTGATATGATTTCAATTTTCTTAAATTTATTGAGGCTTGATTTGTGACCCAAGATGTGATCTAGCCTGGAGAATGTTCCGTATGCACTTGAGAAGAAAGTGTAATCTGCGGTTTTTGGATGGAATGTCCTATAAATATCAATGAAATCTTCTGTTCTATTGTGTCATTTAAAGCTTGTGTTTCCTTATTAATATTCTGTATGGATGATCTGTCTATTGGGGTCATGTGTTAAAGTTCCCCACTATTATTGTGTTACTGTCGATTTCCTATTTTAGAGCTGTTAGCAGTTGCCTTTATATTGAGTTGCTCATAGGTTGGGTGCATATATGTTTATAATTGTTATATTTTCCTCTTGGATTGATCCTTTGATCATTGTGTAGTGTCCTTCCTTGTGTCTTGTAACATTCTTTATTTTAAAGTCTATTTTATCTTATGTGAGTATTGCTAATCCAGATTTCTGTTGATTTCCATTTGCATGGAATATCTTTTTTCATCCCCTCACTTTCAGTCTGAATGTGGCCCTAGGTCTGAAGTGTATCTCCTGTAGACAGCATATATATGGGTCTTGTTTTTGTATCCATTCTGCAAGCCTGTGTCTTTTGGTTGGAGCATTTAATCCATTCACGTTTAAGGTAATTATCAATATGTATGTTCCTATTGCCATTTTCTTAACTGTTTTGGGTTTGTTTTTGTAGGTCCTCTTCTTCTCTTGTGTTTCCCACTTAGAGAAGTTCCTTTAGCATTTGTTGTGGGGCTGGTTTAGTGGTGCTGAATTCTCTTAGCTTTTGCTTGTCTGTAAATTTTTTGATTTCTCCCTCGAATCTAAATGAGTTCCTTGCTGGGTAGAGTAATCTTGGTTGTAGGTTCTTCCCTTTCATTACTTTAAGTATGTCATGCCACTCCCTTCTGGCTTGTAGAGCTTCTGCTGAGAAATCAGTTGTTAACCATTGGGAGTTCCCTTGTATGTTATTTGTTGTTTTTCTCTTGCTGCTTTCAATAATTTCAATAATTTTTCTTTGCCTTTAATTTTTGCCTATTTGATTACTATGTGTTGCAGCATGTTTCTACTTGGGTTTATCTGTATGGGACTCTATGCACTTACTGGACTTAGGTGGCTATTTCCTTTCCCATGTTAGGAAGTTTTTGACTATAATCTCTTCAAATATTTTCTCGGGTCCTTTCTTTCTCTCTTTTCCTTCTGGGACCCATATAATGTGAATGCTGTTGTGTTAAATATTGTCCCAGAAGTATCTTTAGCTGTCTTCATTTCTTTTCATTCCTTTTTCTTTATTCTGTTTGGCAGCAGTGAATTCCACCATTCTGTCTTCCACATCACTTATCTGTTCTTCTGCCTCAGTTATTCTGCTATTGATTCCTTCTAGTGTAGTTTTCATTTCAGTTATTGTGTTGTTCATCTCTTTTTTTTGTCCTTTAATTCTTCTAGATCTTTGTTAAACATTTCTTGCATCTTCTCGATCTTTGCCTCTATTCTTTATCCGAGGTTGTGGATCATCTTCATTGTCATTATTCTGAATTCTTTTTCTGGAAGGTTGCCTATCTCCACTTCATTTAGTTGTTTCTCTGTGCTTTTATCTTGTTGCTTCATCTGGTTCATAGCCCTCTGTCTTTTCATCTTGTCTATCTTTCTGTTAATGTGGTTTTAATTTCACAGGCTGCAGGATTGTAGTCAATAACATTTTATATACTAAGAATCTATGCTCATACTATCCAGAAGGATGATTGCCATCTAATAAATCTATTTAAATTTATCCTGAAAATATTGGTCCTATATTAGGAGGGCATTTTATGCATATTAGATATATTGGTCATATGTGTTATGAATGAATATTTTTTAAGATTTTAAAAAATTATTTTATTTTATTTTATTTTTTCTGTGTTGGGTCTTATTTGCTTCCTGAGGCTTTCTCTAGTTGCCATGAGAGGGGTCTACTCTTTGTTTTGGTGCACAGGCTCCACATTTTGTTGGCTTCTCTTGTTGCAGAGCACAGGTTCTAGACACGTGGGCTTCAGTAGTTGTAGCATGTGGGCTCAGTAGTTTTGGCACATGGGCTTAGTTGCTTCATGGCATGTCGGATCTTCCTGCACCAGGGATCAAACCTGTGTCCCCTGCATTGGCAGGCAGATTCTTAACCACTGCGCCACCAGGGAAGCCTCATGAATGAAATTTTTAGCAGTAGTTCAACGCTTCAGACACTCTAGAAATGACACATCAAAAGTGGTCTTATGAAAGCAAAGGATGCTCATCAAATAATGCCCCAGTTATTTTCTCTTTAAATGAGAAGTAATTTGTGAAATTAGAGAACAGATTAACTTCTCATCTGTCTTATTCTCAGTCAAATTGTATGGCATGTTTCTCTTTAGGAGTAACAAGTGTTCTCTTGTTATCCTGGAAAGGACATACTTTTTTAAAATTTTTATTGCACATTTAGAATATTCTTTCCATCTCCAGACCTGAAATATATAGGCTTAAAAAATTATGTTCTTAGAATTAAAGGAATGTTTTTATGGTTAAATGATATGATTCATTACCACACTCAGCTGTTCATTTTGGCTTCATTTGGAAAGTTTTTAGATGAAGACCAGCTAACTGTATTAAACAATCTCCACTCTTCCCTACCACCACAGTGGTGTGCTGGCAGTTTCCTTTCATTGCAGTCTGAATGTTGGTATTGCTGTCATGAGACATTAAGGATTCATGGATTCTCAAGAATTCCTTCAGAATCCCTTCTTTCTTCATGTAATGTCTGCTCTATTTTTCTCTAAGTTTCTCTACATGGAAGAAGATCACAGATGCCCTAGATCCCACAATGAAAAATATTTATCTGTAACTGAAAACATTGCCAAAGTAAGATGAGCTTCTAGAATTTTATGGATATTCAGTATTAGAATTATTGAAATTATTATCAAGTTTTACATAGTAGCCACACACTTAAGGAAAAAAACTTAAGAAAAATACTTCCAAATACCATGTTTACTTAATTAGCAATAAAATAATTTAGAACATTTAAGGATAACTAGGTTTAAAAAAATTCTCATGTATGATAACTAAATCCACAAAATATGAGAAATTTTAATGACATAGTATATTAGAAGGAATATGTAAAAGGGTATGTTCAAAAATATGTTTAAAATTATCTTAATGTTATGGATGGAAGGTGTTGTCAAAAACATTTCAGTCACAGATATATACAAGTTATTTGTAATTCTTACTTGAGCCAGAAGATTTATTTTCTTTTCAATATTTTTTTTGTTTCTTTGTTTGTTTTGTGGTACGCTGGCCTCTCACTGCTGTGGCCTCTCCCATTGTGGAGCACAGGCTCTGGATGCGCAGGCTCAGCAGCCATGGCCCATGGGCCCAGCTGTTCCATGGTAGGGGATATTCCTGGACTGGGGCATGAATCCACATCCCCTGCATCAGCAGATGGACTCTCAACCACTGTGCCACCAGGGAAGCTCAATCAGGAAGATTTTAGGTGTGCCAATCAACAAGTAAGTTAAAGTATGTGAACTGTCTAATTATATATACCATAGTGTTTGAACCAGTTTTGATAAAATGAAGGAAGTACATAATCACAATGCCTCTTAGTTTTTTTTTTAATCTTTTAAAAAGTATACAACTTTAGAATGACAGAAACAGTTTTCTTCAAGCTGTTTTGTTTGTTAACTGAATATAAATTCAAGAAGTGTAGAAGGTCAGATATTATAGGTTATATCAGAATTCTCAAAGTTAAAATTAAAATCCACTTGCCCTATGATTATACAGCCAGAATTTTATAGAGTCAATTGTAGAGCTCATCTCTTACAAATATCTTTCCATCAGACATAAAAAGGATATCAGAGAAAACAAATGAGATGATGTGTGTTAATGTGTTTTACCTGAAACATGTGTTAAGTACATATACTATTTTTGGTAGTAACAGAGCTATGAAAAAATTATTACATATCTGAGTATCCTGATTCCTTATTAAGTTCCTTTTTTCATGCTACCATGCAACTATCATAAAAAAAAAACTTGATAAGACATATAATTTTCAGAAAGTTCAGGCACTTATAGTGATGTTCTTAGTTCAGCATGTATAAAGAAAATAATATTTAAAAGTATTTTATAGTTTCATATTCAATCTATCATTTTGACCCATATCATCCCAGCCACTGAACTCATAAAGAAGATTGCTTTCTTTGTATTTTAAATCTGATTTTCTGACATCATAACAGTCATTATCTCAAAATCCAAGCTTTATTTATTAAAAAAAAAGGTTTTCCAAATTTCCCAAATCCATATTTTAATATGAAGAACCAGATCTAAAATTCTTAAACTTATAACTTCACAAGTTTTAGCAGAGTTATATAATTTAGTAAAATTACCAAACAGCAGAAAGCGCTCTTCTCTTTGCAACAAGGTGTGGGAAAACCAGAATGGGGGGCCGGAGAAGGAGTGCACGAGAGAAAGCACAACCAGAAGTAGATTTGAAGATTCTGACTTGTCCCTTGATACAAAAATAGTTAAATAGTAGATTGAGGTTCAGTAAACACGTAGGACAGAGGTGTTTACCCTTCACCACAATGACTTTGCTGAAAAAAACTGAAATATCCCACAAGAAATCTCTAGATTTCTTGCAGCATCAGAAGTGTATGGTGATGCTCAGGAAGAACATTCAGAAACTCTTGCATATTATGTATAAATTAATTATTTTGAAAAACTGAAAAATAAGGGGAAAGAGTGAAGCATTTATCCTGTGGTTGCTATGTAAGCATTATTAATACATATAAAATAGTAGATCAGGAAAATTTTCTTTTGTAGAAATATTTCATCCTTTTTTCTATGCTTTGTTCTCCTGGTTCTACTCTCTGTGTCATCTTTTCTTCTTCATGAAGGGTAACAATCACATGTTGACATCTGAAGAGTTTTCTTGATTTGCTTCCTGCCAACAGAGTTTTTAGGGTTGAAATAAGCTCTTCACTTTGTACTCAATGTCCAAGATGACAGTATTTCCAATATAATTTGCTTAAAATATTTTGGGTGCCCTCTAAATCATTTTAGGTTTTACTAAATTTAACAAAAGATTTTACACCATGTATCTCTTCCACTCCCATTCCTATATAACATAACCTGTGTTAATAATGGGTAACATTATCTCAGTATATGTTACAAGATATCAAAGAGGGATGTGATTGACTGAGAAGAGAAAATAATCACTCAAAGATGACAAAATGATATTTAAGTCCTTCTTTTTCACTTGGGGAAAGGGCTAGAAGTTTTTCACTTGTACAAGGTGATACTTGCTTCAGGTAATGTGGAAACATGGTTTTCTATGTTCCTTCTTCGGAATTTAAATATGGTTAAAGAAATTATGTATATATTTCCAGGTTCACAAAGGCAGATGGTGATGATGTTGTAAAATTCCTTAGCTGAATTCAAATTAAATGTTCCAGCATTTCTTGGTAATGCTCAGATTAGGTTAGCCACAAATAAAATACAGATATTTGTATAAATTCTTTTTCAAATTTTTTTCCTATTTAGTATATTATAGAATATTGAGCAGAATTCCCTGTGCTATACAGTAAGTCCTCATTGGTCATCTGTTTTAAATATATCAATCCCAAGCTTCTAATCTATCCCTCCTGTCTGTCCTTCCCTCCAGTAACCATAAGTTCATTCTCTAAGTCTGTGAGTGTATTTCTATTTTGTGAATAAGTTCATTTGTATCATTTTTTTAGATTCCACCTATAAGTGATATCATATATTTTTCTTTCTCTGTCTGACTTACTTTACTTAGTATGATAATCTCCAGGTCCATCCATGTTGATGCAAATGACATTATTTCATTCTTTTTAATGGCTGAGTAATATTCCAATGTATATATGTACCACATGTTCTTTATCCATTCCTCTGTTGATGGACATTCAGGTTGCTTCCATATCTTGGCTATTGTAAACAGCCCTGAAATGAACATTGGGGATAAAGAAGATATGTACCATATCTTCTTTATCCATTCCTCTGTTGATGGGCATTCAGGTAGCTTCCATATCTTGGTTATTGTAAACAGCACTGCAATGAACACTGGGGTACCTGTAACCTTTCAAACCTTGTTTTTCTCCAGATATATACCCAAGAGTGGGATTGCTGGATCATATGGTATACAGCCATACCACCCAGAACACACCCGCTCTTGTGGGTCAGATTTATGTGTAGTTCAGTAGGAAAGAATACTAGCTTCCTCTACAGTTCACCTATGTCACCAAGGTTGGCGGCAATGAGACTCTTGAATACATCCAATTTACCCTCACTCTCTCCTGCTCTACACCAAACTTTTCATCTTAATCATTGGTCCTGCTGACCTATGGCAATTACAGACTTATCACCCCATACACAGGTAGCATGTTTTCACATATTTCAGTACCAGGTCCCACAAATACGTGAGGTCTAATTCTTACAATTAACTCCTTTTATCACTATCCCTATGATGGGTTCTACTTTCCAAGTAAAAGTCAACATGATAGAGCAGGTCAGTACTGAAGTTTAATTACTCAAAATATTTCAAGATAGTTTTTGGACATATAAATGCTATGCAGTTGTTATGAACAAATAAAATACTCTTACTTCTCCAGATATAGGGATACAAATTGGGTCCTTTTCCTACACTAATAAAAGGTAGCTCTGAGTCACTTGCAATCTGTTCTCTTCTGTTTCAAGAGCAATGATTTGAACCAATGACTGAAATGAATTAAAGCATATGATTTTGTCACTTCCTACTTAAAATAATATCTCACGTGTTCTCAGTTACCTAAAAAATGAAGCCTAAATGATAAACCAAAAAGCCTCATCACTCATCAGTACCCTCCAGCTATGTATATTCAGACTTACCCAAACTACCTACTTCCCTTTTTTCAGAGCCACCATGTTTGTTAAGGCACACTGTCCTTACACATGTTTCTGCCCTTACTGAAATCTTCCTGATTCGCCTTTTCATAGCTAATAACTTTTTAATATTTTAAGAATAATATTATGAAACTTAATTATCTCTGTTAAATTCTCTTCCTTCTTTCCATATTGTTACATATACTCTAACATAGTATTTATTGCTTGCATCTCACTTCTTCATCTTCTTAATTATACTCTGATTGCTAAATGAAGGAATAGATGGAGAAATGTATATAGAATTAAATATAACTATGAAATATTAATTAACAGAACAACCTTGGCAACTTAGATACCATAACGTATATGGTCAGAGACCCTGGTGTTCATTTGCTGCCTTCCTAAAAAAGGTAACACTCTAACTATAGCAATAGAGTCTTGTATGGTTTCTGCCTAATGCTTAGAGCTTTGCAGGCATTCAGAAAATATAAAAAACAGAAGACAATTTTAACATCAACAATGAAAATGGACAGCTAGACAATAAACTCCTGTAGCACTACAAAATGAAACTAAGGAAAGTAAAATGTTGTTTAGGACATGAAAATAACACTTTTCTTTATTATCTGAAATGTGTTTGGAGAGCTGTTGATATTTGGGTTTTGGTAAAATAGAAAGGTAGAGAAAGACATTAAAGACAAGAAGAAACCAGGAAATGTTTTGCTGCAAATACTTAAAAATCATTATATGCAGTTCTCTTCCTAATGTCTTGTATTAGACATTGTGATTTTGAGTTTGCTGCTGAGAATGAGTCTGTAAGTAAACACATAATATGGATTTTTTCCTCACAGAGCTACACATTTGTTAAGGTACAGTTATAATTCCATGTGCACCTTTGGTCGTGAAATGGTTTTATTTTCTCAGATATATACCATCAGCATCACCAAAATAGAAACAAGTGCAGCCTAATAAAGCAGTGGTTTGTGGAGGATTCAGAGAACCTATAGCCTAATTTTCCATACCCATTATTAGATACATAATTTATGAGAATAATGACTAATAATTACATTTAGTATGAATGATAGAATACATAAGAGTTTTTCTTATTCTACTTAAGACATTCCTGTGCTGGCAATTTTCTACTCATGTTAAGACTACATTTAGGGCTTCCCTGGTGGTGCAGTGGTTGAGAGTCAGCCTGCCGATGCAGGGGACAGGGGTTCGTGCCCTGGTCCGGGAAGATCCCACATGCTGCAGAGCGGCTGGGCCCGTGAACCATGGCTGCTGAGCCTGTGCGTCCGGAGCCTGTGCTCTGCAACTGGAGAGGCCACAACAGTGAGAGGCCTGTGTACGGCAAAAAAAAAAAAAAAAAAAAAAAAAAAGACTACATTTACAAGTATATAGAAATGAAAATATTTTGAGGATATTGAAAAGCCTTCAAACCCCCAAATATTTTATCATATGCTCACTGAAGGATGATATTTAAAAATTCTGCACAAATTAATATTTCTTGATTTAATGCATGAAAATACATGGAAATATCCTTATCATAGCTGATGAACTGGCAACATAGCAAAACATTCTGGATCTGTTTGCTATTTTAAAAAATACAGATAAACCTACCATCTACCTGATAAATTTTTTTGTGAGGAGTAAACAACATAAAGTGTATGAGGTGCTAGGCAATTCCACATAATAATATAGTTTAGCTACTATTTCCACTTCTGTGTCTAAATATTCACCATCAGATTATCCTGGAAAATAAGTTTGAATGAGAGTGCAGGAAAGTGAAAATTGAGGAACTCTCAAATCGTAGGAAATGGTGACATGAGTAGAGAATTACATTAAAGTTTGATAAATAAAGCCTCATACCAGAGACAAAGTATGAAGTATGAGAACATCAGATTTGGCTTGGGAATGCCAGGACCCAAGATCATTTTAGCTCATTTCACAGTGTTATATTCCAATGAGTTTATTAAACTCGTAGATGTTCAATTTTTCATCTTATAAAATGGAATAATAATATATATTTAATTAACTGATATGTCATGTCCCAAAGCCCTCATCCTAAATCACATTTCATTGGCTTGCTTTCATAATGATGGTAAAATTCTTATCAAAGAATCAGGGCCATAACTAAAGAAAAAAAATAATTGATAAATTATAATGTATTTAAACTTTATTTTCATCCTTTTGCTCAGAAAGGATATGCTAAAATTATCTTGTAAGTTTCAGGAGGAAATTGTGATTGTCAAGTTCTTTATATCTCTAGCTTTTAACACAGTGACTGACACGTGGATTGGAGTCTATAAGTATTGAATTATTTAATGAATAAATAAATAAAAGTGGTATTAAAGAACTTCATTTTTTAAAAAATCAGACTCAGTACCTTTAAAATATAAGGAAAGGATAAAATAAATGATTTCAGTAAAGATTTAATTAAGTAGGATAACGAATTCTGAAATTCTATTTAGCAAAAATATCCTATTTCAGCAATATTCTGTATCTGTTTATGACCAGATGCTCTTTACTTATTTAAGGAGCTGTTTCCCCAAACTTATATGTTGCTTCCGAGATTCTGAAACATCAATTTTTAAAAATCTAACATTTGCAAGGAAGCACTCAAGCTGTTTTTAGGAGTTAGCACATTTGTCTATAATCAGGGGAAACTAATTGCCACTAGATCCACAACTTTTATGAATTGATGACTCTATTCTGAGCAGAATGTCAAGAATGTGGTTATGTCCTGCCTAGAAAATGAAACTGAAGGGAACATTTGATTAGGCTGGTAGAATTCTAAAGTAAATCTGGAAATAAATGTATAGAAGTTTTACTCTGCCCACTTTAGTGGGAAGTGGCTATTCTGTTTGGTCCAAAGTTCTGAAATGCTCTTTACAGCACATGCTTTCAAAGACATGACCTTTGGGTGTGCAGGATATAATCAATCCATTGACAGGCAAATGCAAATTTTTAATGATGCTACCTTATATGACATTTTACATTTAACTTCAGATTTCTTGACTTTGTGTCTTCATTTCATGAACAATAGCAACAATGTAATACAATATTTCAACAGTCTGTACTTCTAAATGGAAGGTTGATGCTGACTTGTCAGAAATATTTTCCGAATTTTATTTGTTTATTTATTTACTTTTCTATTTATTTATTTAGTCATCATTCAATAACCATTATTTATGTATTAAGTCCTAGGGATAACTAATATCACTAATGTTCAGTGAACATTGTGGTAAATCAAATTACACTTCAGAACTATATTCCTCCCCTTAATCTTTATAGGAAGAGTAGATATTCACACTTCATTGTTGTTGGAGTTGACAGTGTGACTCTCTTCAACTAAAGGATGTTAACAGACAAGATACAGTAGATACTCGAATTTTTCTTTTGTCAAAGGACTCATGCTCTTGACATGTTAGCAATTGAGTCTCTGTCAATGTGTAAGCATGCTATATCTCTTCATTTATTTAGGTCTTCTTTAGTTTATCTCAGTAAGGTTTTGTAGTTTTTTTTATACTTACATATATTTTTGTTAATCTATTTCTAAATATTTCATTTTTTATGCTATTATAAATGGCATTTTTTTCTATTTCTATGTGGAGCTAGTATATAAAAATGTAATTAGCCTTATATTCTGCAACCCTGTAGATTCCTAAGGATTTTTCATTGAAGTATAGTTGACTTACAATGTTGTGTTAGTTCCAGGTGTACAGCCACATGGTTCAGTTTATATATATATATATATATATATATATATATATATATATATATATATATATGTTCTTTTTCAGGTTTTTTTCCATTTTCATTTATTACAAGATATTGAATATAGTTTCCTGTGCTGTCCTTGTTGTTTATCTATTTTATATATAATAGTGTGTATCTGTTAATCCCAAACTCCTAATTGGTAACCATAGTTTGTTTCCTACGTCTGTGAGTCCATTTCTGTTTTGTAAATAAATTGATTTGTATCATTTTTTAAGATTCTACATATCATGATTTTTGTCTTTCTCTGACTGACTTACTTCAGTTAGTATAATAATCTCTAGGTCCATCCATGTTGCTGCAAATGGCATTATTTCATTCATTTTTATGGCTGAGTAATTCTTCTTATATATATCATATATATACATATGATATATAAATATATATAAATATATATATATATATATATATATATATCATATGTATATATATATATTGGATGGGCCAAAAATTTCCTGTGGTTTTTTAAGTAAAAATAAAAGACACATTCATTTTCATTAAGAATTTTATTGAACAATGTATTTACCATTTTGTTCCATTACCTTCTGCCATTTTTCAGGCAACTTCATAATTCCATCTTCCCAAAACTTTTTACGTTTTTGACAAAGAACTGTTCCAGGTGCCTTTTACAGTCTTCCAGGTAATTGAAAATCTTTTCATTAAGAGAACTTTGTAAGGACCGAAATAAATGGAAATCCAAAGGTGCAATGTCTGGTGAATATGGTGGATGAATGAGAACTTTCCAGCCAAGCTGTAACAGTTTTTGCCTGGTCATCAAATAACCATGCAGTCTTAAGTTATCCTGATGGAAGATTACGCGTTTTCTCTTGACTAATTCTGGACGCTTTTCATAGAGAGCCACTTTCAGTTGGTCTAATTGGGAGCAGTACTTGTTGGAAATAATCGTTTGGTTTTCTGGAAGGAGATCATAATTGAGGACTCCCTTCCAATCCCACCATATACACAACATCACCTTCTTTGGATGAAGACCTGCTTTTGATTGGTTGGTGGTGGTGCATTTTGCTTGCCCAATGATCTCTTCCATTCTGCATTATTGTACAGTATCCACTTTTCATCGTCCATCAGAATTTGTTCTAAAAATTGAGTGTTTTCATTAGATTTAAGTAGAAAATTGCATGCAGAGATACGGTCAAGAAAATTTTTTTCACTTAACTTATGTGAAACACAAACATCAAAGTGATTAACATAACCAAACTGGTTCAAATGATTTTTTAAAGTTTGATTTGGATATTTTGAATATGTTGGTTATCTCCTTCATTGTATAACATTGATTGTTCTCAATTAATGTCTCAATTTGATCACTATCAACTTCTACCCTACTGAGGAGCACCCTCCAGCGAGAAATCTCCAGCACAGAACTTGGCAAACTACTTTTGACACGTTCAATCAGTCACAGCACCTTCTCCATACACTGCATGCTTCTTTTTGCATTTCAGTTGCGTTTTTACCTTTCTTGAAATAATAAAGCATAATGCACTGAAAACGTTGATTTTCTTCTTCCATCTTCAATATTAAAATGGCTACACAAAAATTCAGCAATTTTGATGCCTTTTTTTTAATACACACTGATTAAAGTGTGCCCACATTAGTGGAAAGTGGCTATTCTGTTTGGTCCAAAGTTCTGAAATGCTCTTTACAGCACATGCTTTCAAAGACATGACCTTTGGGTGTGCAGGATATAATCAATCCACTGACAGGCAAATGCAAATTTTTAATGATGCTATCTGATATGACATTTTACATTTAACTTCAGATTTCTTGACTTTGTGTCTTCATTTCATGAACAATAGCAACAATGTAATACAATATTTCAACAGTCTGTACTTCTAAATGGAAGGTTGATGCTGACTTGTCAGAAATATTTTCCAAATTTTAGTTGTTTATTTATTTACTTTTCTATTTATTTATTTAGTCATCATTCAACAACAATTCTCAACAGCAAATGAAAATCTCTTGTCACTGACAAAAAAGTCTTACTCTGTGTGAGTGTGGGTGTGCATAATACTCAAACAGGGATTTAGATAAACATTTGTGATTAAAAATAATTTGTACTTGTAATTTGGCTCAGTTCCTAGCACAACAAATTCTTTAATGAAGATAATAAGAATCTATTCATCTCCAATTCAGATGAAGTAGTGCTTATAAAATAAACACATTTTCAAATATATTAGTTATCAATTATTATACCACTCTGTCACAACTTGATTGTTAAATGTTTTCTTTTAGTAGATGTATAAGAAAATATTATTTTACAGTAGTAATAATAATCATTAAATACACTTTTTGAAAGTATATACAAAGTCATATCATCCCAATTTTCTTTCTGAGAGCCAAAATTAAAATTAAAATAAACTGATTATATTACTGAAGGTTTGATTACAGTTATGATAGAAGGAGAGTAACACCATTCCTACCAAAACAAAGTTTAGAAAGCTAAAATTTTCCTTTATAAAAAGGTTGGTTAAAGAATTGGAAAGAAGCTGAGGAAGCACAACTTGATGGAGAAAAAATTCTGGAAAAAGAAGAAACAACTCAAAAAAAAAATGAGCTGAAATTTTGCAGACCCTTTTCCCCACAGGACATTTGTCAATTCTGGATAAAGAGAAAGAAGTTGAAGGTCTGGGAAAGAGGCCAAGCCAGGAGCAGCTACCAAAAGGGAGGGAAATTAACAGAGATGTGACATTCTCCCTGGGCTACAGAGAAAACAGCTAGAGATAAAAGAGTGCTCCGATTCCAATGAGAAGAAAGAGTAGGGAAGCAAGTTCACTACCCTGTCAGTTTTCACATCAAGGCATTCACTTAATTCTGAAGTTTCCCAGTGTTGGAGGTTGAGACACTAAGTGGGTAGCCTCAAAAATAAAGACAAGTCTCAATAATCTGAGGAGAAAATAATTAGTTTTCAAGAACTACCAGTGGGAAAGACCCCACTGGTGATCAAGCCAGACTCTCATTTAGAACATGTAGGAGGGTACACCTTAGAAGAAGTGGCAGCTTCAGAGGCAGAGGTAGCTTTACTCTTTACTAATGAACTGTGAGCCCTGTCATCTTCTTACCTATCATTTAATTTCCCTGTTCTATCTGCATGAGCAGAGGAAAGGTAGAATGTCTCTAGAGAAAATATAATGAGAAAAGTCTACAATTTTTCAAATATAATACTCAGAATTTATTATAAAAATGTCATGTAAAGAGATAGATAGAGACTGAAATTCAAAAGGAAATCATATATAAACAGACTCAGTGGTAAACCTGACATTGTATTTATAAGAACAAATTAAAAATAGGTAAAATTAGTATATTTTAAATATAGGGTAAAATATATAATCTGAAAATCCTATCTTGACAAATGACTCTGACAGCAGAATGGACACAACAGAAAAAGGAATTCGTGTATTTAAAGAAACTGAAAGGCAGAGTAATAGAAAGTGTTCATACTGAAGCACATAGAGAAAATAGAGTAAAGATTAGAAAAAGATCGTAAGTGATATATGAAACAAAGTTAAAAGGTCTAGCATATTTTTAACCAGAGTCAACGGAGGAGAGAAGGGAATAGAGCAAAAGCAATATTTCAAGATATATAGACCAAAAATTTTCTAAAACCAAATACTAACACCAAGCCACAGGTTCAATAAATTCTATTTACTCCAAGCAGTATGAATACATCTCTGTACATCATAGTAAAACAAGCAAAAACCAAAGATATAAAGTAAATTTTCATAGCAGTTATAAAAAGGGACACATTATGGTTGTGGGAGACACAATAACACTGTTCATAGAAATACAAAAAACCAAAGAACAAAAGCTATTGAGAAATTCAAAATATCAAAATGCTGAGCATTCTATATTCAGCAAAAATATCATCATAAATGGAGTTAAAGATTTCAGACAAGCTAAAACTAAGGAACATCATTATCACACCTGCACTTACATAAATACGAGAGTGTTGTTTGGGCATAAAGAGAATCATTCTAGATGGAAGCAGAAGAAGCAGGAAGAAAAGATTATACTTGAATGATAAAATGTGTGGATGATACATATTGGATATTGGCTATACAATACAATAACTGTAATGTAAAGATTAAATATATGTAGAATTAAAATACACACACAAAAAAAGAAAAGATGGGAAGATTTTAACATCATTGAGCATTGCCTAAAGTAATAATTTACATTAGATAAAATGAGTCCAAACTCCATGTTTAATTTTCTATTGCAACCACTTAGTAAATAATGTACATAAAATAAGCTGATCATATAATTTTAAAAGTAATTCAAAAGGAGGTGAGAAAATGGAGTATATACCAAAACAAACAGTAAGATGGTAGATATAAATATATAAATAAATATAGAACTATTAAGTGTCAAAAAATACATATTAAATAAAAGGCTAAGATTGTCAGACTGGTATTTTATATTTCTTACCAGAGACACACCTTAAATATTGTAGGTGTATATGTACACAATATATGGAAAGAGAGAGAGAAACTAAATATTAGAGGTTGGAAAAAATATATAATTTCAGGAAAACACCAACTGAAAGTAAGCTTATGTCCGTATATTACTATATAAAAAAGCAAACTTTAAAGCATTAAGCATTGATAGAGGAAAAAAAATAATAAAGGGACATTTTATGATTATACAGGTATATATCCTTCAGGAAGATACAACCAATTGAAATCTGTTTACCTACAATAACATGGCTTCAAATATATTAAATAAACATTGAAGCAACTAGAGTAGAAATAGATAAAGCTACATTCACAGTGGGAGATTCAGCATACCTTCCACAAAGGTGATAAAACAAGCAAACAAATATTAGTGATGGTATAGGAGATCCACACAGAAAAATTTAAAAATTCCACCTTATTGTCATATATAGAGCACTACAATAATGACAAAAGAATACACATTCCTCTCAACTACCCATAGTATATATTCCAAATTTAATTCTATGCTTGTTCAACAATGTGAGCTTCAAGAAATTTCATATGATTCAAGTCATTCAGGATATGTTCTTTGATATAGTCAAATTAATCTAAAAATAATAAAAGAAATAAAACTAGAAAATCTAAAGTGTTTAGAAATTAAGTAATTTATTCCAACAAAAAACCCTCATGATCAAAAGGAATTATGAATTTATTGTTATTTTGAACTAAATGATTAAGCAAATCACTTCATAGCAAAATTAATGAGATTCATTTAATGCAGGCAAATTTAGAATAATATAGGGAATTTAGTATCTATAGGGAAATTTAGGATCTTAAATTTCATATATTCAAAAGAAAAAAGCCCCCAAAATGGCGATATAACTGTCTATCTCAAGTACTTTTTAAAAAGGTAATTAACACAAATTGTAAAGGGCAAAAATAAGAATATAAATTAATAAAATAGAAAGTAGAAAATCAACAAAATTAGTTTTAGACTAATAAAAATCACACAAGTCTGGCAAGATTGATGAAGAAAAAAAAAAAAAGAACAGTCACAGTTAACCTATATGAAGAATGAAAAAGGATCCGGCACTACATATATTTTAGATGTTAAAAAGAAATAGCATAATATTTAAAATCCTATAGAATGAATTTGAAAATTTCAGTTAAATGGAAAATCTCCAATAAATACAGGAGTTAATAATGTAATAAAAAGGTAAAATATTGAAATTGTTTTATATCAATTTAAAAATTGAACCCACATTTAAAACTTACCTTAAAAAGATCTCTAGGCTCAAATTGATTCATCAGTAAAGTTCTTCATATGTTAAAGACAACAGAAAACCAACTTTTCTTGGGACAAATACAGTGTATAGGGAAAGAGAAAATACTTCTGAACTAAAGATAGCATAACCTTAACATCAAACATGATAGTAAAATACAGGAAAGAGAATTTACAGACAAATATCTCCTTTGTAATAAATGTAAAGATTCTAAGCAAAATATTAGTAAGTAGAATACAGTGATATATCAAAAGTATAATGTCTCAGGACCAAGTTGAGTTAAGTGCAGAATAAAAGCTTGTTATAAAGGTCATAGGCCAGGCCATGTAACTGACAAAATCAATAGAAAAAATAAAAGGGAGGAGAAGGCTATATTATTATGTCAATATATGAAGGTGTGGATAAAATTCAGCACTCATTTAAGTTAAAACCTCTCAGCAAATAGAAATGGAAAGAACTTCCTAATCTGATAAAGAGCTTTGTGTTAGGCTGCTTCTAAAATATCTGACAATGATCTCTGCCTTTTGGTACAGTAGTCCCCTATTATCTGCAGTTTCACTTTCCACAGTTTCATGGTCTGAAAATATTAAATAGAAAATTCAAGAAATAAACAAGTCATAAGTTTTAAATTGCTTGTGGTTTTGAGTAGTATCATGAAATCTTGAGCTGTCCTTCTTTGTCCTACCCTGGATGTAACTCATCCCTTTGTCCAGCATAACCTGCCAGTCACTTAGTAGCCACCTAGATTATCAGATGACTGTTGCAGTATCACAGCACTTGTATTCAAGTCACCATTATTTCACTTAATAATAGTCTCAAAGTATAAAAGCAGTGTTGCTAGAAATCTGGATATGTAAAAGAGAAGCTGTAAAATGCTTCCTTTATGAGAAGAGGTGAAAGTTCTAAACTTAAAGAAAGAAAAAAAAAACATATGCTGAGGTTGCTAAGTTTTGTGGTAAAAACAAATCTTCTATTCATGAAATTGTGAAGAAGGAAGAAGAAATTTGTGCTAGTTTTGCTGTCACAACTCAAACTGCAAAAGTTATAACCATAGTTCATGAAAAGTGCTTAGTTAAGACGGAAAAGGATTAAATTTGTACAATATGTTATTTTGAATGAAAGAGAAAACATTCATATAACTTTTATTACAGTATATTGTTATAATTGTTCTATTTTACTATTAGCAATTGTTGTTAATCTCCTACTGTGTTTAACATAAATTAAACTTTATCATAGGTATGTATGTATAGGAAAAAACATAATATAGGGTCTAGTTCTATCTGCAGTTTCAGGCATCTACTGTGGGTCTTGGAAAGTATCCCCCATGTTTTCTGTGGGGGCTATTGTATCCATGCCCTTGTATAACACTTTCCATTGTGTGAGAACTTGACCTAGTAACTTCTAACCAATAGATTATGGTAAAATAGATAGAATGCTAATTCCAAAGTTAAGTTTTAAAAGACTGTGACTCCTATCTCTGTCTTACCTGCTCTCTATCTTTCTTGCTTTCTCACATTAATGAAGCCTCTACCATTTTGTGAGTTGTCCTATGAAGAGGCCCAAGTAGCTAAGAAATGAGTGGCCTACTGCCAACATCCAGTGAGAAACAGAGGCCCTCAGTCCAACAATCCACTAAGTACTGAATTCTGCCAACAAACAACTGAATGAGCTTGGAAGTGGAGCCTGCTTAAGCTGATATTTTGATTGCAGGCATGAGAGAGACCTGAGCCAAAGGATTTAGCTAAATCACACCCAGATTCCTCACACCAGAAATTGAGAGAAAAGAAGTATTTTTTTAAGTCATTAGGTTATGGAAATAATTCTTAAAGTGAAAACAGATAACAAATTCAAATATCTAAAAAAATTAAGAAAAATCTGCAGCAATTTTAATAATTAATTGTCAAAATTTTATTCCTGCGATTGAGACCAAACAAGAGTACTTGTTATCACCACTTTATTTAGAGATCACTTTTATAGGAAATTCTAGGTAGATAATAAGCTATTTTAAAAAGTAATTTTACACATTTCAAAAACATTGAAAATTTAGATATAAATGTAATAAAATGTGCCCAAACCTCTACAGTAAAAATTAAAAAACATTACTGAAAAAAATTAAAATCCTAAGGAAATGATAGAATAGACCATGTTCATAGGTTATAAGAATCAATACATTAAGAATGATAATTCCTCCTAAACTCATCTATGGATTCATTGAGAAATGCCAATTAAAGGTCCAGGTGGATTTTTTTTTCCCTTTCTCTTTCTTTCTTTCTTTTATTTTTTACATCATTATTGGAGTATAATTGCTTTACAATGGTGTGTTAGTTTCTGCTTTATAACAAAGTGAATCAGTTATACATATACATATATCCCCATAACTCTTCCCTCTAGCAACTCCCTCCCTCCCACCTTTCCTATCCCACCCTTCTAGCTGGTCACAAAGCACCAAGCTTATCTCCCTGTGCTATGCAGATGCTCCCCACTAGCTATCTATTTTACATTTGGTAGTGTATATATGTCCATGACACTCTCTCACTTTGTCCCAGCTTACCATTCCCCCTCCCAGTATCCTCAAGTCCATTCTCTAGAAAGTCTGCGTCTTTATTCCCATCTGGACCCTAGATTCTTCATGACCTATTTTTTTGTTTGTTTTTTAGATTCCATATATATGTGTTAGCATACAGTATTTGTTTTTCTCTTTCTGACTTACTTCACTCTGTGTGACAGACTCTATGTCCATCCATCTCACTACAAATAACACTGACAAGCTGATTTTAAAATTTATATGGAAGAGTAAAAGGCTAAGGATAGCCAAGGATAAGAATTAAAAAAATGGAGAGTTTACACTATCAGATCTCAAAGCTTATTATAAACTAAGTAATTAAACTTTGCAGTGCTGGGGAAAGGATAAATACATAGATCAGAATAGAGCTCATGTACAGATCATATATGGACATCTGATTTGAGAAAATATGGCACTGCAGTACAGTGAAGAAAGGAAGGTCTTTTCAACAAAACATTGAAAATGTTTAATTGTGTATCCATATGAAAATATGACTCTTTTCCCCTACCTCACACCATAAACAAAAATCAATTCCATAATTTTATCAGCAAATATTTCTTAACTGAACACACACACATACTCATATACCACAAATATTAATCATAAAGGAAAATTTTTGAAAAATTGGATGACATTAAATCTTTCCTGTGATTTAAGTGATTATTATTAACCAAGTTAAATGTAAACTCAAGATAGGAAGAAAAAAACACACAAAACATAAATTTGGCAAAAGATTGATATACAGAATAGAGAAAGAATTTTTACCTATCAAGGAGAAAACAACAAACAACTTTACAAAAGTATATCCAAATAAGAAAAAAAAATCCCATATATATGCAATTACATGGATGACTCTAATCAACAAATATTAAGCAAAATAAGCCAAGTTGAAAAATGCACATACTGTAATATTCCATCCATAGAAAGTTTCATAACAGGAAAAAACTAATTTAAGATATTTGTTTGAAATTAGGAGAGTCATTATCCTTGGTGTGCTAATTAGTAACTGGAAGAAAGCACAATGAGGATTCTGGGTTTTTAATAATATTCTAATAGGGAGGGTGGGAGGGAGATGCAAGAGGGAGGAGATATGGGGATATATGTATATGTATAGCTGATTCACTTTGTTATAAAGCAGAAACTGGCACACCATTGTAAAGCAATTATACTCCAATAAAGATGTTTAAAAAAATAAAAATAAATAATAAAATAAAATAATAATATTCTATTATTTAGCCTACCACTGATTAAATTAGTATGTTCAATGCATAAAATTCAGCAGCTGTACACTTACCCTTTGTAATTTTTATAGATGTTCTCTGTATGATATACTTAATAAATAATCATTCAAAGTATATAAATTCTAAGCAAAATTACAAGTTTTTCCACCCCAAATAACTTTTAATCCAAGATTACTATTCACCATTGCTTCTGGTGGGGCTGAGCCAAAATGACATAAGACTTATAAATGTTGTTCAGAAGTATCTTGCTTATGTGTAAATTTATAAAGAGGATAATTTTACTCTTGGTACACACAGACACACATACACACAAACATGCACATACACACCTATAATTGGAAATTTAAACTACGTAGTTAACATTTCTCCAGGCCTTACAAGACCTAGGAAGTAAGGATGGGATGGGGTTATAATAAAAATTACAAATGCAATAACAATTTCTGAACCTCAAGTCTCTATCCAAAATTTAAGTCGTCCCAGCTCTGTGCAATATTGTCCTCAGTAATCCCTTCAAGTTATGTCCTGTAGTCCCCAGGTGTTCTTGTCATCTTACAAAAGCTCTGTCAGCTCAATCCCCATCTACTATTTTCTTCCTTATCTCTTCTTTTAGCAAAGCCTGCTGCAGAGGCATGTGCAGCCCATAAAATTTCATAACATCACACACAGGGGTCACTGCTTCAGCTGGCACTCATTCTTAAATGCTCTAAGTCTTCCCCACTGTGTGAAAGCCACCATACTGTGACAAACTAACCATGCCTGACTCTACTCTGATGTACTAGGGTCCAGGGGGTATCAATGCCCCTGTCATTTTTGCAGATGCACAGTGTTGGATTCTGTGCCATGATTCAGGACTTACCATCTGGATTTAGGGACAATAATAAAAATTTACATGGACAGTAGCCTCAATAGTTAAAAATAAAACAAACTAATAAATCACCAATACTTACAGCAAACTCCATGGGTGCATGGCATGTATTTTGTTAAAAAATATGAATTTAGAGAAAATAACATTTAAAATTGTTTAAGTGCAGTGCTCGGACATTTCAGGGACACAATTGAAAGGATGTATGTGTGAATTCTATATACAAATATTTATAGAAAATTTTCAGTGCTCATTTTTCCATCTTTACTATATTTCATATTGTACTACGCTCAAAAGTTAAAACTAAAAAGAAAGGATTAAAAAGTAGCAAAGGGAAGAGATTATTAGCTCTACAATTTGATATCAATATAGAAAAGCAATATATTATAAAATCTCTATTCTGAAACAACTGAAAAAAATATCAATTCTGGGGAATGCTCTGAATGTAAATGCAATTCATTACTACTGTATTGATTATTGATTTTTAATCATCCTTGAAATAAGAAGATGAAAATAATTATAATAATGTAAATTTTAAATAATAAAAGTAAATTACAATAATTGTTGTTCTAATGGTGAATTAAATGATTCTTGTAAGAAATGCTTCAGGAAAAATAAAATTGTTAAGTATATGAAAATATGTGTGACTGAAGACGGTTGACAGAGAGTAGTTATGCCAAAGAAGGATTTCACAAAACTGTCTATCCCAAGAAACTTCCAGAGTATCTCACTTGTCAAATTGCCTGAAAATATCAAAACTGACTGACAAGACTCTTTGTGACCAAAAGTTACAAATTTACTAGTTATCAGGTTTCTCTAAGAGGCGGAAATATTCTAAAATCAGTATAATTGTTAACTCTTCAAAAATGCCAAACAGTCGAAGGGTTGAAGCAAGATAGAGCTATAAAGAAATGATAGCTTGTACCATGCCACAAAATTGTATGAGAAGAACCACTGAAAATGAAACTTTTTGAGGATATTTCATTGTAATTACAAACTCTGATTATTTTTATTTCCCAGTAAAGCCAGCCATCCCAATAAACTTACCAACTAACATAGCTTCACAGCTATCAGATTAGATCAGGACCACCATAAATGGCTATACAAGATGTGACTTAAATGAGGCTGACCCATGAGGTGGGTGAATTGGGGCTGAAATCCAGCTTTTACCCTTCATATCTCTCACACAGCTGTGTTATCAAGGATAGGCATGCTCCCACAAGGAAGTGGGCATCCTTAGAATTAGCTGTAAGGTGGAGGCTAGGGTGGCCAGGCGGGGATATCTTGAGAGAGTGTGTGTGTGTGTGTGTTATGGCTGATTAAGGATGAATTCAGTAAGTTACATTGAAATCTCTATTTCAAATATCTACCATATGCATAAAAATGTGGTAAAGAAAATCTTAGTATCTAATAAAGTAGGAAAAATGGTTTCATGATTTTCACTTTGGAAAGACAGAAAGGAAACATTTCATCAAATGGTAATTTACAGAGTTGTATATTTCACTTCTTCCCATTCTCTACCAACCTCCTTGTGACACTTACAATGGTTATAAGTGACATGAGCTTATTTAAAATATTCCCTAACTTAATTGCTAACTGAACAAATTGCTAACTTAACCTCTCTCTCCTGTTTCTAGATGAACTGATATGACTTTTATTCAGTTCTTTAAATCAAATGTCATCCACTCTATGTCATGTTCTACAAGGCTAGGAGAAATTTAGTCTCGATAACTGCATCCCCATTTTTAGGTCCTGAAAATGTGCTCAGAAGTCTCCACAATTTAGAGTTTCAGGCAGGTCTCCCGGGTCTTTTATCCACACTGGTTATACAGATACATTCATTGTCCGTGACACCATGATTTCCAAAAGGCAAGTAGTAAAGCCTACAGCTGTTTGACAATGTAGATATTTGCCGAGTCAAGGGTTCTTTCTCCACACAGTCATTCTTCTCTATGGCCCCTTCATATCCCTAAGGACCTTCAAAGTAGAGGCACAGTTAATTCTGAAAACTGTGAGTCCCTTCCCATGCTTTCCAGACCAAAGAATATACTTCTTCCCCAAGGACAGGCACAGCAGTCTTTGGGGCCCCGAGTATTCATTCATCTCTGTTTCCCCTCTGAGAAAATTTTGCTTAATCTTCTAAATGAGGAACTAGGAAAACAGATGCTAAGAAGGGAACTTCTTCTTCAGGAAGATTCTATTTTTAAAATAATATAAATATGTTGCAAAACAAACAAACAAAAAATGACATGCTTTTTTATCTGATAACAAGGAGGAAGAAAATAACACAAAGTAAAAAATATGAAATAGTATTTTAATAAATTATCTTGTCATTCTCATACAGTAAACTTTACTGCCAAAATATTTCATTTCTCATTTTGAGGATTTTTTTAAAGCACAGAATAAAGTAGTATTCTCAGGGCAATACCTCTTTCACACAGTTGCTAATCACTTCAGTGTTGTTTATTTGTTTTTCTTGTTTCATTGAGTACAAGCCTCTGGGGGTAAGCAGCGGTGATTTGGCTCCTGGCTTAATGCCTCCAACTAATTCTTTAGTCATAGAACTCTTCCCAGTTTTTCAGCCTACAAGGTTGGGGGAAGATTGTGTGTTGTAAAATTTGAGGATCCTTTCCAATCTTTCCCTGGATACCAGCTTATCATTAGAAGGCAGAACAAGAAGTCCTGCCATGATCATTATGAGGGTCTCCCAACAAAAACAACCATCATCCAATGAATGATTTAACCATTTTTATTTCCACCAAATGATTGATCGTAATGAATTTGGAGTGCTGCAATAGTGGTGACACCTTGACACCTTGACACCTTGGTGCAATTGTTAAGAGAAAAGTTTTCAAACCATACATGACTTACAATTCAGATTCTGCCACTTGGAACTCTACAGCCATGGACATGTTATTTGAAATCCTTGTGCCACAGGGTACTTAGTTATACAATGAAGATTATAGTGCTATCTAT
Source organism: Mesoplodon densirostris (assembly GCF_025265405.1). Classification (NCBI taxonomy): domain Eukaryota; kingdom Metazoa; phylum Chordata; class Mammalia; order Artiodactyla; family Ziphiidae; genus Mesoplodon; species Mesoplodon densirostris. The sequence continues at coordinate 91,955,588 of NC_082667.1, forward strand.
TTCATAACTTTGTGAGGTTTAAAAGGTGCAATTGTTTGGACTACAGTATGTGGTCAATAGATAAATGTGGATAATAATACAATAAAATAATAATAAACAACCATAGTGAATGTAAAGCTAATAAACAGGAAGACAAACAATGTGGACACTTAAGTGTTTATAAGGTCAAGCACTATATGTAAAAGTTATTGCCCTGGACCTCCTAAAGAGTAAAGACTTGAATAAGTCCAGTTAAAGGATAGAAATAATGATTGTAATAAAACAGTTTGATAGAAGGTAGCATTATTGAAATCCCCATAGCTAATATTAATAGAACAGTCATGAGTATAGTTTGACCAATATTAGCACACTGACATTGTTTTCATATATTTCAAGTTGAATTGAGTCATGAAAGGGGAAAAAAAAAACCTACAAGCAAGAATACTCTACCTGGCAAGGTTATCATTCATATTTGAAGGGATAAAATGAGTTTTATAGACATGCAAAGGCTAAAAGTGTTAAGCACCATGTAACCAGATTTGTAAGAAATGCTAAAGGGACTTTTTACATATCTATCTATCTATCTATCTATCTATATATATATATACATATATATATATATATTGCTATATATAAACATCATGATAAAACTGAAAATCTATAATAGATAAACACACACAAAAGAGAAAGGATTCCAAGCATAACTGTGATTTGTGATAGTCATCAAATCATAAGGGAAGATAATAAGAGAAGAAGAAAGGAACAAAAAGAAAAGAACTACAAAAGCAACCTGAAAACAATTAACAAAATATCAATAATTACATACTTATCAATAATTACTCTAAACATAAATGGACTATGTGCTCCAATGAAAAAACAAAAAGTGGGTGAATGGATTCAAAAACAAGACTCATATATATGCTGCCTATAAAAGGCTCACTTCAGATCTAAAGATACACAAAGACTGAAAGTAAGGGGATGGAAAAAGATTTTCAGAGCAAATGGAAACAAAACGAAGGCCATCATAGCACTAATTATATTAGACAAAGTAGACTTTAAAACAGACTGTAACAAGAGACAAAGAAGGACATTACATAAAGGTAAAGTGGTCAATGCAACAAGAAGAAATAACGTAAGTAGGTATATATGCTCCCAACATAGAAACACCTAAATACATAAAGCAAATATTAACAAACTTAGAGGGAGACATTGAGAGTAACACAATAATAGTTAGGGAATTTAACACCCACTTACATCAAAGCACAGATCATCCAGGCAGAAAATCAATAAGGAAATGCTGACCTTTAATGACACATTAGATCAGATGGACTTAATACATATCTACAGGATATTCCACCCAAAAGCAGCAGAATACACATTCTTCTCAATTGCACATGAAACTGTCTCCAAGATAGAACATGTGCTGGGCCACAAATTAAGTCTCATTAAATTTAAGGAAGTTGAAATCATATCAAGCATCTTTTCAAAATACTCATGACATTTTTCACAGAACTGGAACAAATAATCCTAAAATTTGTATGAAACCATGAAAAGTTACTGAATGACCGAAGTAATTTTGAGAAAAATGAACAAATGCTCCCTGACTTCAGAATATACTACAAAGCGAAAGCAATCAGAACATTATGGTACTGGCACAAAAACAGACACATAGATCAATGAAACAGAATACAGAGCCCAGAAATAAGCCAATACACTTACAGTCAATTAATCTATAACAAAGGAGGCAAATACAATGGGGAAAAAAACAGTCTTTTCTGGGCTTCCCTGGTGGTGCAGTGGTTGAGAGTCCGCCTGCCGATGTGGGGGACACAGGTTCATGCCCCAGTCTGGGAGGATCCCACATGCCATGGAGCAGCTGGGCCTGTGAGCCATGGCTGCTGAGCCTGCACGTCCAGAGCATGTGCTCCACAACGGGAGAGGCCACAGCAGTGAGAGGCCCACGTACCACAAAAAAACAAAACAAAACAAAACAAAAAACAGTCTTTTCAATAAGTGGTGTCAGGAAAACTGGACAGCTACATGTAAAAGAATGAAAATGAACGACTTTCTTGCACCTATACAAAAGTTAACTCAAAATGGATTAAAGACCTAAATGTAAGATATGAAACCATAAAACTCCTAGAAGGCTTAGGCAGTATGCTCTTTGACATAAGTCTAGCAATATTTTTTGGATCTCTCTCCTCAGTAAGGGAAACAAAAGCAAAAGTAAACAAATAATACCTAATCAAACTTAACAGCTTTTGCACAGTGAAGGAAACCATCACCAAAACAAAAAGGCAACCTACTGAATGGGAAACGATATTTACAAATGATATGTCAGATAAGGGGTTAATATGAAAAATATATGAAGAACTCACAATTCAATATCAAAAAGCAAACAACCTCAATAAAGAGGGGGCAAAGATCCTGCTGAGTTATTTTTCCAAAGAAGGCATAAATATGGTAAATAGGCAAGTGAAAAGATGCTTAACATCACTAATCACCACAGAAATGCAAGTCAAAACCACAATGAAGATATAACTTCATACCGTTCAGGATACCTACTGTCAAAAAGACAAGAAATAACAAGTGTAGGTGAGGATGCAGATAAAAGAGAACACTTGTGCCCTGTTGGTGAGAATGTAAGTGGGTAAAACCTCTATGGAAAACAGTATGGAGATTTCTCAAAAATTAAAAAATATAACTAATATACAACCCAGCAATTCCACTCCTGGGTATTTAGTCAAAGAAAATTAAAACAATAATTTGAAAAGATATATGAATCCCTCTGTTAATGACAGCATTATTTACAGTAGCCAAGATATGGAAGCCCCCTAATTGCCCATCAATAGATGAATAAATAAGAAAGGTGTGGTATTTATATACAATGGAATATTACTCAGCCATAAGATAGAATAAAATCTTGCCATTTGTGACAACATGAGTGGATCTAAAGGGTATTATGCTATGTGAAATAACTCATACAGAGAAAAACAAATATGGTGTGTTTTCACTTATATGTGTGGATTCTAAAAAAACTAAACAAGTGAACAATCATAACAAAAGAAAAACAGAGTCATAGACACAGAGAACAAACAGGTGGCTGTCAGAGATGAGTGGGGGGAAAAGATAAATAGGTGAGGGAGATTAAGAGAGACAAACTTTCAGTTACAAAATAAATGAGTCAAGGGATGAAATATACAGTGTGGGAAAAATCATCAATAATAATATAATGTCTTTATTTAGTGATAGATGGTAACTAGACTTATTGTGATGATCATTTTGTAATGTACAGAAATATTGAATCACTATGTTGTGCACCAGGATCTAACATAGTGTTGTAGGTCTATTATACACCAAAAATAAACAAACAAACAAACTAATAGAAAAAGAGATTATATTTGTGGCTACCACAGTGGTGGGGGGAAGGATAGGATGAAGAGAGTCAAAAGGTACAAACTTCCAGTTATAAGATAAATACATACAAGGAATGTAAAGTACAACATGATAAATATAATTAGTGTTATATGCAAAAATGAAAGCTGTAAAGAGAAAAAAAATCTTATCACAAAGAAATTTTTTTCTTTTGTTTTGTATAAGATGATGGATGTTCATTAAACTTATTTTGGTAATCATTTCATGTTTTCTGTAAGTCTAATCATTTTGTGGTACATCTTAAACTTATACAGTTCTGTATGCCAATTATATCTCGATAAACCTGGAAAAAAAGTACTCAAATAAATGATTACTGAAAACATCCCAAATTTGTCAAGAGACATAAACACACAGATGAAAGAAGCTGAGAAAACCTTAATATAAATAAACCCTATGAAATCCACACCAAGACACATCATAATCACATTATTTTTTTGAAGCAAAGAAAACAATCTGAGGATAATAAGAGAGAAAACAAACAAACAAACAAAAAACTTATGACCTCTTACCTGTAGAGGGAAAGTAGTTTTAATGACAGTAGATTTCTTGCCAAAACCATGGAAGTTAGAAGTGGCACAATAGCAAGAACTGAAAAATATTGTCAACCAGAACCAATATCCTAGAAAAATATACTTCTGCAATGAAGGAGAAGTCAAAACATTCTCAGGTGAAGGGATACAAAAATAGTTTATCACTAACAGATCTAATGCTAAAGGAATGACTAAAGGAAGTTCTCTAAACAGGAAATGACAAGAGATGGAAACTTGCAATGCCAGGAAGGAAAGAAAGAGACACAGTAAGTAAAAATATGGATAAATTCGATAGGCTTTCTTTCTCCTCTTGATTTTCTAACTTTTGTTTTATACTTCAAGCAAAAAATTATAGCATTGTGTGATGTGGTTCCATATATAGAGAAAATATTTGATAATTATCCTGTAAATGGGGTAAGGTAAAGAGTTGTAGAAAGAGGTAAGCATTCTATACTCCACTCAGACTGTTAAAATAATGATATTAGAAGACTATGATGTTTTGTATATATACTGAAATACTCAGAACAACCACTAAAAGTAGATATAAAAGGAGATACACTGAACGAAAGTGTAGATAAATTAATATTAAATTCTAAAAAAGTGCTCAAGTATGAAAGTAGAAAAAAAAGCAGAGAAAGAAAAGTCAGAAAAAAATGAAAGACTTAATCCTTAACATATCAATAATTACACTGAATATAAAGAGTACAGCTACAATAACTACTAGACATAAATTGGCAGAATATTTTTTAATGGCCCAAATACATCCTCTCTCCAAGACAATCACTTTAATTTTGAAATATAGGCAATTTATATTCTGTAAAGCAAAAGCATAGAATATATATCATATAAATATTAATCAAACAAAACTATGACTTTTTATATTACTACCAAAGAAAGTAGTTATTAGAGCAAAGATGATTATGATAGACAATGTTAAAATGGTCAACCTACTAAGAAGATTTGGCACTCCTAAATATGTATAAGCCAAACAACACAGCTGCAAAATGTATGAAGTGAAAGCTGATAGAACTAAAAGGAGAAATAGACAAATTCACACTTATGGATAGCAAGACTCTTTTCTCAAAAATTAATTTAAAAATAGATGGAAAATTAGCAAGAATATCAGACAACTCAAAATTACTCTCAAGCAGCAGGATAAAATAGGTATTTATAGAACACTCCACCCAACAAATAGCAGAATACTCAATTTTATTTCAAGTGTGCAAGGACTATATAAAAGATAGATTATATACTGGACCATAAAACAAACCACAACCAACTGAAAATAATTGAAATCACATAAATTGTGTTCTGTAACCACAATGGAATCAGACTAGAAATCAATAAAGTTAACAGGAAAATCTCCTGAAATGTAGACAATAAATAATGGACTTCTGAATAACCCATAGATCAAGGAAGGAAGTCTCAAAAGAAATTTTAAAATACATTGATCTATATGAAAATGAAAATACAGCATATAAAAATCTATGGGTCACAGCTATAGCAGTGTTGACAGGGACATTTTAGCTCTAAATGAATATATTGCAAAAGAGGACAAGTCTCAAATCAATAATATAAGCTTACACCTCAAGAACCAAGAAAAAAATACAGCAAAAAATAAACAACACAGAAAAAAGCAAGCAGAAGAAGGTAAGTAATAAAGGGCCAAAGTCAATGAAATAGAAAAACAATAAAGAAAAATCAATGAAGCAAAGAGCTTGTTCTTTGAAGAGATCAATAAAGTTGACAAATAAGAAAAAAAGAAAAGATACAAATTGTTAATAGTGAGAATAAAACAGATGATATCACTATAGTTATTGTAGTTATCAAAAATTAAAGAAATTGAATTTGTAGCTTAGAACTTTTCCAAAATGGAATTTTCAGGCCCAGATGATTTCATTGAAGAATTTAACAACTGTTGAAAGAGAAATTATCACCAATTCTACACAATCATTTTAAGAAATGGAAGAAAAAGGATACTTCCTAATTCATTATTTGAAGTTAGTATTATCATGCTACCAAAGTCAAAGTACAAAAAAAAAAAAAGAAAAAAGAAAGAAAGAAAAAGAAAGAAAGAAAAGAAAAAGAAAACTACATGAACTACATGTCAATATCTCTCACGGATGTAGAGGCAAAACTCCTTAACAAAATATTGCCAAAGCAATAAATATTATTTAGCAATAAACAGGAAGAAGTATAAGAAATGATCAAGTGGGGTTTATTCTGGGCATACAAGTCTGGCTGAATACTCAAAAATCAATCAGTGTAATACACCCTATTAGGCTAATAAGGGAAGAATACATGATCATTTCAATCAATGAAAAAATAATATGATAAAATTCAGAATCCATTTATGATAACAACTATCAGAAAATTAGAATAGAGGAAAGCTTCATTAACTTAAGAAAGAACGTTTTAAACCCCCCACAGTTAGCATTATAATTAATGGTCAAAAATACTTTCTCACAAGATCAAGAAGTAGGCAAAGATTTCTTCTCTTATTCAACATAGTACTTGACATTTCAGCAAATGCAATAAGGCAAGAAGAGGAAATAAAAATGCATACAGATTGAAAAGGAAGAAATAAAACAGTCCCTATTTTCAGATGACATGATTGTCTGCAGAGAACTGCAGTAACCTAAAAAAAGAAAACTCCCTACAACTGGCTCATTGTGAGTTCAGTAACTTAAGAAGATACAGAACAAATACATACAAATCCATTGTATTTCTTCATATTAGCAATGAGCATATGGACAATGAAATTTAAAATACCATAGGATTTATAATTGCTGCACCAGAAGAGGTCAAAACATAACTTAAAATATCAAAGTTTAAGAGCAATACAAATACAAAGTTAACTAGGAAAAAAATTCAAACAATGTGTGTACCAGGCTTTTGCAAGGAAATTTTTTAAAATTTCTTATAATCAAAACCACCATAAAGTTTTTTGAGGAACCTGATAAGATTAATATAAAGTGTAAAAGAAGTATAAATGAATAAGAATAACCAAGAGAATTTTGATAAAGAAAATTAATATGTGAAGTTTTGCCTATCAGAATCAAAAAGTTTTATAAAACTATAACAATTAAGAGAGTGTTGTATTGACTCAAAGAATTACAAATTGGTCAGTGGAACAGAGTAGATACCCCAGAAACAGTCACATATGGGTGTGCATACTAAGAATATGACAAAAATGATACTACTGAGCAATGGGAAATGATCGAGTCCTTAAAAAATTTAGACTGGTAAAAATGATTATTTGAAAAATAAAATAAAATAATTGGTGAAATACAGATCTATATGTGAAAGGAAACACTTTTAAAAACTGTACACAGAAAACAAAATCCACAACTTTTTAGAGAACAATATAAAAAGTATATTTTATCATTTCAGTATAAGTAACACTTGTCAATGAATAAATTTTAAAATGTTAACACTAACAGAAAATCTTGAAACATTCAATTGCATTACAGTTAAGCAACTTGGTTTATCAAAAAGTATTATAGACAGAAAATGAAAAAAAATTTTTTGAGAGAAGATATATGCCACATGTATATTTGACAAATAATCTGGGTTTGAAAAATGTAAAGGATGGCTATAAAGGGTAAACCTATAAAAATAGACAAAGACACAAAATGGCTTCCTCTACCATGAGCTATTATTTCATACCTGGTAGATTGACAAAAGAAAGTGTGACTGCCAAATTTAGCAAAAATGTGGAACATGGGATCACTTCTAGAACAGGCATTTCAAGAGGAATTATTAGTTCAGTGGACAGAAAATAGAGGGCTTCTACCTTCTAGAAGCCTAAAGAGAAGAGGTGGAGGCCAAATCATGTATGTCTTTGAATCACATTGGATTGTATCCAAAGACAATGACGGGCAATTAGAGTATTTTAAGAAAAGTGACTGACCTATCAGTTTCATGTTTTATAAAGAAAATAGTAGGTAGCTTAAAGGGTAAACTAGAGAAGGGTTAGAAAGCAGGCAACCATCAACATCAGAGTGAACAGTAGACATTTAATAATGGAGAAAATAAGAAATGTTAGTATAAAAGAAATATTATTTTCCTAAACTTAAAGTCTTGACACAGTTACACAGTTAAATTAGTATTTTATTACTAATTACAAAATTACATTATTATGTAACAGGAGGAATGAAGAATCCCTGAAGCAGTTTTTAATCATTTTCTTGTTTCCCAATAATAATTTGATTAGATCCTTGTTACTAACTTAAGAATTTTTAATTGATGACTTATGGCCTAAAGGATTTCTTAACCAAGTACATTATAAACCTATTGTGCAATCAGTAATTATTTAATGATTCAAGTAACAATTTTCTAAATTATTGCATTTAATAGGTTTCCTAGATTAAGCCTATTACAGTTTACATTATTTTAAAATTGTATTTTGAAACTATAAGCCATCTGCTCCCAACTATAAAGCTTTATAAGATGACTCCCACATACAGATAGACTCTTTGAATATAGGAAACAATATAATAATTGGATCCTTTTGTTTTCCTTAGTCCTAGAATTCAAAATAGTTATTTTCTCTAATTAATATTCATGTGCTTTTACATTTCATAGGAATCCCATTTAATTACAAGATTTTGGCAATATATTAGAAACTATGACAAAATAGTTGAATAAGGCAAAGAAAACAAACTATTAAGAATTCTTATTTTCACATTTCTATTTTTCCATTTCACCATGTTAAGCATTTCACCCTCTTTAAGCAGTTTGGTTTAGTCCTTTGGCTTATTATTTGTTAGGGACAAGATGACTGCTACAGTTAGAGAAACCACATTTTCATTGACTATGCCCAAAGCTTGAGGAGGGGTGAAGAGAAACATATGGGTATTTTCCTCACGTCACTCTTGCCTCCATCAGGGAGGAAAATCTTTTCTAAAATTGCTGAAGCAGTCTTTATTTATGTGTCATTGCCCTTCCCATAACCAATCCCTAACAGAGGCATAGGGTCACCATGATCAGCTCAGGCAAATCATGACATGTCCCTTGGAGCTGAACACATTACTTCTCAAACAAAACTGATCGTGTGAAAGAATAAAGACTGACCAGTTATCTGCAATAGAAATTATGTTGGCATTATGGGGGAGGTTAACTAACATTTCTTGAAGGCCACCTATGTCACTTATGAAACTGTAAAATTTCTGTAGGTTAGGGGAGAGGAAGAGAGCAAATCAGATATTTAAACAATAATACTATGGTATATTTTGTTTCTTCTATTTTATTTAAATGTTAACACCTTCAACATATTTAATATATTTAAATGTTAATTCATTTAAAAACCTGAATTCAATTAACACTGTATTTGCTAAAAGATGTTGAAAAAGCAGGAGCTATATGCAACATTTCAAAAACTTCTGAATTTTAAATTAATTTAATTGTTGTTTTAGATTGCATAGGTAATTGCAGATATGGATGTAGATACATGGGACAAGTTTCAAGGAAATATGCATAAGAGAGATGTATATCTATCGAGGAGAACAGAGTTTTCAAAATCTAAGTTTTGGTACAAACAAAGTAGTAAGATAAAAAGTAAATTTGGAAATACTAGGGTGAACTTTGATGAAATAAACACTGATTAAAGCATTTATTGTATGTCGTATTTATTGTTTCCTTTCTGATTTTTAGAGAGTTTATACTCCTTTGTTCTACTCAGCTCATACTCAGCACACTGCATTCACATGTCCATTCAAAGCTATCTCTTTTCTATTTTACCATACTTTGTTTTATATTATTCCATTTCATTTTAGGAGTGTATTCCCTCCTTTCTTCTGGGCTGCTTCCCTGTACCTCTCTATCCCCATAGCTACCTATTCTCCTTTAATATGTCCTGAAATCTTATGATCAAATACAGAGTGTTGTTGAGGGCGTGTGTTTTAATTTATAGACATGATATTTAAATATGAATCATTATTATGTTCCTCTTTCATTCTTAAAACCAATATTTGGAGATATACTCATGCTTCTTTAAATGTTTCCAAGTTGTTACTTCTTACCATTTAGAAGTATTCCACTCACCACATTTTACTTATGTGTTCTCCATGTAAGGCTCAGTTTTGAAGCCTGTGACTACTCTTGTTCTAAAGAATGATGATGTGATATGCCCTTCTACAAGGGTCAGTTTTTCTTGTTTTTTTTTTTTTTTGCAATTTGCCCATAAGTGGGATTAGTTTGTATATTAGTCGGTATACAGTTTGAGACCGCTTTAGGGGTTTAGTGGGTGGTATTTAACCAGAGAATTGGGTTAACAAAACTCTTGAAAGGGCTTGAGTAAATAGTATCTGGAAAGATTGCTATCAGCTCTCAGAATCCCTCCCAGCTTCCATAGCATCAGGAAGTGGAAGACATGAAAAACAAACAAAAAAACAAAAAATACCCTCCAATGTTCATGGGTAGGTAACTCACAGGAAGACTTTGAGAAGCTATTGGAAAACTTCACATCTGCTGAGTCCCATATCATTGCCTGCTGCTGTCACAACATCCCCTTCTACATTCCACATCACAATGTGATTGCTTCTTGTTGGAGGAATCTTAAAAAGAACTAAGATAGCAATAAATTTTGGAAAATGTATGCCCATATTCCATCTTCTGTGCCACAGAGGAGAATATAGAAGAGAGTGAAGATTACATTTTTTTTTCAAAAAGCAATAGTTAGCATATCAGGATTAAGCATGCATAATTTAGATAAATGTTACTTTACTGAAGTCTACAAATGGTTGGTTATCTTACATATTCTTGGTAAAGCCTAAAATTCATCTCCCCATGTCTCTGCCATTTACTTGAAATGATGCACATTTTTGTCATTCAAGGTAGATGAAAACTAGGATCTTACAATTATTTTTATCTATATTTCTCTAATTTCTAGTTAGAGGATCTACTCGTGTGCTTGTTAGCCATTCTGGCTTGTATGTCTAACAAGTCACTAATATGTATTGATTATCTTCTATTGGTTTTCCTAATTATTTTTCTTTAAATCAGATTTTCTTAGTATTTTTTAGATATTCATCCATTGGCCATTTTAGATGTCATAAATATCTTCTCCCAGTCACATCTGTCTCTTAATATCAATTAACATCTACTGAATAGAAATCATTATTACTAATTTTGGGTACTTTAAAAAATTACCCCCCTAACCTTTGATATATAGTCCTCCATGTTTCCTTCAATTAGCTTACGATGTTTACCTTTGGGGAACTTTCATTTATATGGTGCTTGATATCGTGATTTTCAATAAAGCACAAATAAAAATTGACTCCTTACTCTGCCCAGTAGTAATGTGACTGCCTGTTTTATGTAATTGAATTTGTAGGCACCGTTTTATAGCATCATGTTAAGAGTTTTACTGTATCTTCTGAAAGTTTTGATCTGTGCTTATGAATGTGTTTAATGTTTGTTTAACGCTGCTTGACGTCTTTGCTTATTAACCTAGAAATGGATCTGCTGGGCTAAACCCCTCTCAAAACTGAGGGTGTTTTCCCTTTATCATGGAAGAGGGAAACACCCATCAAACTTCTTTTGGCTGGAGGAGAGTAACTTTATGATGGAGATATGAGCTAAAAATAAACTTCCACCAAGTGGACAGAAATAAAGATACAATGTCATGTTTTGGTAATACCATTAACACTCCTCCACGCCCCATTCCTTCATGAATACAGCATCTTGGAAGTGGGCGAGAGACTCAGTTACTGTTTAAAGTAGCTGCATCTTAGTTATACACGGATCAATCATTCAGAATGGCTATAATTACAGAATAAAATAAAAATATTACTATAAAAAAAGTTGAAACCACCATCATGTCCTTAGTTCACGGACAGAAGTGAAGTTGAAATAGGATGATTTTTTAAAATTTTGGAATTCATTATTTTGCTTTAACAAGAACAAAAATCATATGTATTCATAGCCTTTTCACCTACCCACCCCACTCACTACAGATTTTGTCTCCTCCTGCTCAGTCTCTGGGTATTTGCTGTCCCTATTATTGGTAAAAGGAGGGGAAATAGAACTGGCAGAGCCAGGAGGTCTATATTGAGTCATATCGTGAAGCAGAGTTGGTGTAAGAAGAGAAACTAAGAGGATAATGAGAAGGTAGAAAAAGAAGGAATAGAGCGCTAAACAAACCAGGAATATATGTGATCCAGGAGTGGGAATATTTAGAAAATGAGAGCTATTGAGGTGACTGCTGGGCCTGTGAAATGATAAAAGAGGACTTTTGGAAAGGAGATGTGAGACAGAACTGGTAAAAGACTATTAAAAACGTCTGCATCTGAGGAGGAGATTTGCTGTTTTAATGCTTTACAGAGGCTTAACTACTTAAATTGCCTTTCAATTTTCTAAGCAAGTATGGCGATTATTTAATTATAATTGTGCTCAAACTTGGCTGAGCATAGCTCAGGTTTATATGGGTTCATTTAATTCATTTTACCCTTAGAACAAAAATTTCTAAAATGTAAATGTGCCATTGGGTGATATTCCCTTAACTTATTAAGGTTGTGTGTGCATGCATATGTGTGTGTGTTTGTGTGTGTAAAACTTTAGAAGACTTAATGGTAATGATAATTTCCCTACTGATTATATGGAATGCTCTGTCACATTGCTGAAGCATATGCTTAATAAGTAATGGAAAAGTCCCTTTTAGAAAATCCTGGCTCAAAATGTTACCACTGAAGCCTGTATTCCTAAAACACAAATAGCTAAATGCTTTCTATACAATTAATTAACATTAGTTATTTTAATGGTTATAAGTAATGAATCAAATCTAGATGTGTGGACACATTATCACTATGGACATAGTGATAAATGTTTTAATCTTAGCACAATTAGCTAAATCATTCTGATTTATAAAACTGGCATTACCCAAAACTAGTGGTTTCTAAAAGGTGGTGCTAGGACTCTGGGGTCCCAAAGACCCTTTTAGGAGGTATATGATATCAAACTATATTCATAACAATGCTAAGATGGTATTTGCTTTTTTTATACTTTCATTCTCTCATGAGTGTACAGTGGAGTTTTCCAGCAGCTAAATCACATTTATATTTCAACAGATTAAATGCAGAAGCAGACATGAGAATCTGTCTTCTATTAAAGCAGATATTTTTATAGCTTTGATAAGCACAAAATGATGCTAATCACTTCACTATTTTTGTTTTAAAAATGTAGTTATTTTTCTTAAAATAGTTATGGTAGCATACAATGGTTCATTATTGCTAGTTTGAAATGGATTATAAATAACTGTTTTTAAGTTTTTCAGCTTTAATTTGTTAATTGGTGAATGTCAGTAGATATAATCAACAACAACAACAAAAGGTGTTTGGAACCTTAACATATTTTAAGAGTGCAAAGTTGTCCTGAGGCCATAAAGATTGACCATCTCAGTCCTTAAAACTTTTAGAGTAAATATATTTTTCAGAATAGAGAGGTTACGACTTTTGCTGTTTTTTGGAGTTTCATATATATATTTGCTAAAGAATTAAAAATAGAAGATGATGAAAAAAGAAGGAAGAAGGACTGATAAAAGGAAGGGAAGATAATAAAGAACACATTACAAACAGATGTGAAGGAAGCACGTTTGCTCTCCATACTTCACATGTCAAATAGACAATGTATCTTCCATAGGAATTAAAAACAAGAAAGATCAGAAGTCTACTGCCTCTACCCTCAAAATAACATTCATGACAGACCCTTTGGATAATACGAAGTATGAAAAGTAAAATAAATGGATTTTTAAGATAAAAAAGTAATTACTACTACCTTTCTTATACTCCATTTTTGGAGTCATTAGGGCACAGCACTTTTATTTCATAACTGTTTCTAGTTCTTTCTTAATAAAAAATAAATGCATACAATAATCAAAAACCTTAAAAGTCATTGAATAATTTTGAGTGTGGCATAGAGATACTGTACTTATGGCAGAGTTAGCATGATTTTATCTTTCAAAAATAGATAAAACTAAACTTTGCTGCAAAACCAAGTTTCCCCAGTACAAATAAAGTCATGGAAAATACTAATAAACCTATCTTTGTGCCAATCTAATACCAAAGCAGTAAGTCTACTTTGTGCTTATAATGTAATGTTAGAATGATTTAATGATGCATTAGTGATATTTGCAGTGGTTGGACTAGCATAAATAATTAGTATTTAGGATACAGCTTCTTGTTAGAAAAAATACCTAATTCCACTAATTGCCTCTAGTTCTGCTTCTACTAACTGCACACTTTGTACATGCTAATAATCTTATTATCAGTTGTTGCCGAGTTAATTAAAGTTATGTCTATAAGCATAAACCACAATAAAAATATGTATTCTGCTCAGCTTTTTATATATTAAACAAAATTTTTTGGAAGACCAAATTTAACCATTCATCTCCAGAAAATGCAAGAGAATTAAAAAGATGCATATGCCAAATTAAACCGTAACAAGCTCAAAAGAAGTTGTAGAAATAATTTTGCATTCTCATTATAGGATAATAGTTAAGAATCATGCCAGTCCATTGGTTGGTATGGAAGATACCTCTACTGCTTTCAGAAAGGCACTGCTCATTTTTTTGAGTAAAAGAATATATTCTTAAAAGACTTTTTTGATTAGGCCTTTTTTCTTCTGAAAACAGCAAAGATATATTTTAATTTGTTCTGTAAGTCCCCAAAATAATCTGAAGTGTATTTTCTTTTTGGTTACTATTTTATTATTTCAGATTTAATAAATAATTTCTAAGTCAATGGTATAAATTGCATGAGGACATTTCTGCTTCCTTTTTGTTTGTTAGAGGGAAATTATATATGATGTCATATTTCTATCTAGCAACAGTGATTTGAGTTTTAAGACCGTATTATTTGTAAATTATTATTTGTGACAAAGAGCTTATACTGGACCGTGTTTTACAATTAAGAATGTTCACAGTATATTTTAGTTACATTCATTTGTGTTATTAATAAAGACATAAAGATGTTAGGTATGAATAATCTTAACTGGATTTTACTCAAGGAGAATCACTCTATTTGGGACCAATCTAAACGAGTAAGTATTCCTATGACATTAATTTATTCTGTAAGTGTTCAAACTGCCTGGATCCTCTCAATTGGGAATTGGCAAGTGTCGTGTTATTATAAAATGATACACATGTTGCAGTAAGGGCTCTGTGTTATAGTGTGCTTTTTGTTTTAAGAACAAATCATTCTTAAAAATGTAATAGTAAACTGGTATGTGTGTATAAACAGAATATCTATATATATTTTATATATGGGTTAGGCACCAGAAGTTGAATTCCTAAAATCTAATCTTCTTTCTAACAACAACAAAGACAACAGCAATAGAAAATAATGGTAAGATGATATGTCTGAAAAATCTCTCTTCAGGAAAAAAAATCCTCAAATCTATTTGTACTATTGACCCCAAGTGAAATTCAGCTAAATATAGAGTTATACCAAGTGGAACTTGCCCCCCCCCAATTTTTCTCTGCGTTTTATTTCATTAAAACAAATACATCACAATTTTGATGATCTGTTTATGTTATCCATTGCTTTTGAGGCACTTTTATATCTGCAACACACCTGTGTATACTCCCAGCCTCTTTGAACCAAATAAAAAATCAGTTTTTCATTCTTATTTTCTTTTAGTTCTTTGAATTTGATGCATTTATACATGCCCCACTTCTTGAAGTTCTCTCCAGCTTTGGCTTCCTTGACATCTTTTTAAGTGGTTCTCCTCCTTCATACACGATATCGCCTTCTCAGCATCCACTATGGGTTCTTACTTATCTACGACTCTAAAATGGGCTATTCACCAAGGTTCAATCTTTGGCCCTGACCGCTTCTCATGACATCATTCTCAAGATATAAATCTACTTATTCCATGCATCAGCAACCAACTATACCTGCTCACTTTCAAAGCAAGATCTATGACCTTAAACATAGGTATTCAATTTTATTTGGTACACTTCCTTAAGTATTGCACAATTGAATCTATATCACTATCTCCAAAATGAACCATTATTTATTGCTAAATACATCCCTTAAAGACTGCATCTCAGCTAAAACCACTATTTTTGAACAACTAGAATTCCCCCTTTGTTCCCCTTAGCACAATGGGCTCAGTGTAATGTCTTATTTATGTGTTTACCTCTTCCCATGAAATCTAAGGTCTGGACTGGTAGAGTCTGTTTCTTGTCTGTTTTGTTCACCATGGTATACTAGTTCTGCTCTCCAAGAAGAAAAGAGCTAATGCCCAGTGACTCTTCCCTGTCACCCTCCTGAATGCCTAATTACTCTGCAAGTCCTCTTGATTCCTCATCCTAAAAGTCTCTGGAATCCACTGCCCTGCCAAATTTTTAGTTTCCTCTTTTATGATCTATGGCTACAAAATATGATAACAGCTCCCTATCTGATTTTTCTGCTTCAAGCTTATTCATCTACAGAATTACCTCCTTCTGATTAAAACTTTGCAATGATTCCAGTTCCTTAAGATGATATATAAGTATTTTCTGAATGGAGCTGTTACTTACTTCAATGTCATTTCCTGCTCTGCACTTCCCAGGGGCTGCAGCATCTACCCATATTCATTAACATTCCAGAACACATGAATTTGAGACAGCACACTGTGCTCCTATCACAGAGTTGGATAGATATAGATATTGATATAGGTATAAATACAGATATCCATACAGATATAGGCATGGATATAGATGTATAGATGTAGATATGGATATAGATGTAGCCATAGATACTTTCAGTCACTTGGAGACAATTCTTCTACTCATTCTGAGTCAATTCAAATGCATGTCCTTGGTGAAGGACTTCCTTCAATGCACAGAGAGGTGTTCTCCCATGTCATTCTATAGAATACTGAGAATATCTCTGTTAAAGTGTTTTGGACTTTGCATTTACATGTTTGGACTATAAGCTCCTTGAGAGTCAAGATGGTATATGACACAGTATCACATAATCAGTAGTAAAAGCATTTGTAAAGGAATGTGTCAATTTAAAAATGATAATTTGTATTAATTATCATATTAATCTACCTTATGAAGAAAAATCAATTTAATTTTAAATATTGCCCTCCAAGTATCAGTGGTAAAAAGAACTTCAAATTAGGAATCCTGTAAATAAAAATTTATATCAGAACTCTTTCCTTAAATATAAGGCCATTAAGTAATACTTAACATAAAATAATAAATCCTTAGATAGGAAATAGAAGAAATAAATATTTTCTTATATGAAGTATAATTCAAGAAACACTTGGAACACTGCTCTCTTCTATTTTTAATTTTTAACTGGTAAGTATATTATATATTAAGTAGGGTTTATAGTTGAGAATGTGATTTTTGTTAACACCCAAATTGCTCTGAGAGTTTAACATTAAACTGTTTTGAGTTTGTTTGAACTTTTGTATAAGAATTGAAGATACTTATTTGGAAACTTCTCTTTATAGAAAATAATCATAACACTGGTGTGTGAAAGAAACAAAAGAATGCAACCTCAAATCTAAGTATATAGAGAAAGACAAGCTTAATGTATTTGAGTATTTCTAGTAGACTCAGCTCTGCCTTTGGTGTGCAAGACAGTAATCCCACTAAGAAGACAAGTCCAATTGAGTTATCAGAAAGAATGCTTCCTGCTTTTTTAAGCCATGTTAATTTTTTTCAACATTAAAATGGTTCCTGTGCTTTCATTTAAAAAATACTTGTGTGCACAATTTGCAGTCAAGAGTTAGTAAGAAATGAAGCATAAACACGGTTTACTCAATTACAAATTATATCAAAGTCAACAATTTAGGATTTAAAACGAAAAAAAAATGTATTTTCTATCCCTTCACAAAACTCATATATTATTTTGAAGTAACTAATACAGTTGAGAACAAATCAGGATAGGGTTCGTGTTTACATTACTCAGTCTAAGAGAATCAGGGGAGCTGGAACTCTAATTCAGGTCATATGGGAATACAGATAAAGAAAAAGAAAGGGAGGACAGAATATGCAATCCTGTTTTGGGTGTGAATAGAGGTAGCTTGTCATGAGCGTCCTCTGCTTCGCCAGGAGAATGTGTACAAGGGATTACCAACAGGCAAACTCGGCCTGGGAAGCAGAAGTGGTGGCCTGGAGTGGAAATAGGCTATAGAGTCTCAATCCTCCCATGAATCTGGAAATTGGGTTATTTTTACCCTTATTAAAAGAGTAATTTTTTGGTCAGAAAACTGAAGATTTTTTTCCCATTATTCATCTAATACTGAAAAAGCTCTAATTTAATGACTCTTCTATTAAAGTTTTCAAAGTTCCCCTAGTCAAACATGCAGTTATCACTAATACTAATAGATCATTACACATTAACTGTGCTGATTTCCACCGTAAAACAACCATGCTTTTACCCTTCAGGGCTTTTCAACGTTGGTGGCATTGTCCTAAGGCTCACTATCAGTGTGGAACACCTACAGCTGTCATTTTTCAGCAAACATTGTCAATTTTTTTGGTCTCATATTGTTTTCCAGTGTGTTTTGAAATGATTTCTTCTGCTGCTGGGTTCTTATCAGTATCTGCTATCTCATTAGCACAAGCCTGAGCTGACATAATGCCACCTTGTTCAGCCTTCTGGTTTTCCTTGGGGCTGTCCAACAGAGACTCCTCTCTCTTCACTACAAGACTGTCAGCCCTGTGCCAGCTAGTAATTAAGAATATGTTAATATTTGATAATAAAATTGCATTATTTTGTACTTGGGGACCTGAAGTACAATAATTTATTTTCATCTCATTAGGAATATCTCTTCACCAATTGCAACTGAAAGCAAGTTCACAGAGTATGATTCTCTCCTTTCATATAAAGTTTGTGTACATATGTAAATGATGTGACACAGGAAATAATGAGAGGTGTATAAAAGCGGTGTCATGGAGTGATACCATATTGATTAATTTTGTCACCATATTAAATGGGTCTGGGATTCTTACAAGAAAGGTGCTATTTAAGCACAAAATATTGGTGTTATGTCTGTACTGGCATAGCTTATAAATTATATCTCAAAATTTCACAGACAAAAAGCAAGTTTTTACCATTGTCAGCAGCAAAGCCAAAGCAGTTATTCCAGAGGGGGCCTCCTTCGTTAAGAAAACAATTGCCAGTGGAGTCCTAATCCCTTCACTGTTACCAGTTACCATGAGTGAAGGTTGGTGGTGGGTCAGGTAGAAAGAACATAGCCCAATTTCTGGGTACCAGGCTGAAGCTGACATGGTGACAGGAAACTGATTTTTTTTTTAATTTACAAAGAGCAAACCTGATATAAATAGAATTGATAACAAATACATTTGGAACACAAAAATGTAATCTCTTCTGAACAAAACAGCACTTATTGTGAAAACTATGTGTTTTCCTCCAAAATCCTGGGCTGTCAAGTGCCAATTAGTATGTTGAATCAAGTATTATTTAGGCAAAACACTAGAATGAGAGATTTCAATTTTTGAAGTGCTGAAACAAAAGTTTTGTTAAAACCTCTTATTCATCTTTGTATAGTGCTTGGAGTAGTAAGTTCCTAATAAATGTCACTTGAATGAATCATATGTCCCTGAAAATAAACAAGAATGCCATAAACTGCCAACTAATAAGTTTAATATGGCATTTATCTTGTTATGCACTTGTGCTAAAATTATTTTCCATTTATTGGATTCTCTGTACACGAGATCTGTTCTTTGCATCTGGTACTTTTTAAGTGGTGATTTGATTGATTTACTCTAATTAAAATAGGGGTTGCTTTAGTGAACTGGTTAAGAACACATGGTGGATGCAGGTTACTTGAGTCTGAGTTTCAGCTAGACTATTAAGATAAAATGGACAGTTCATCTAAAGCATGCCTATTTCAATGCCTAATGTATAGTTAACCCTCAACCAATGTTGATAGCTCTTACTTTAAATGCAAGATCACCTATTAAACATTTGACACATTGCAACTTCATGATGTGTTTATTAGATGCTGTATGTTAAGTTGTTTATACATAACCCTTCTTATAGCCTCAACTGTTAATTTGGGGGTTCCTCTGAGTTCCCTAAAATATCAGAAAATCCCCAGGACAGAACCTAAATGACACTCCTAATTAGAACATGAGTGCCATCTAGTGGTAACAATTGCTAACTACAGGTTTACTGGTGAAGAGAAAAGTAGGTGGTGAAAATGTTCTTCTTCTGCATAATGCAGTCTGCTGAGTGCATCTCAGACAGATAAATGAGGTTTCCTATATGTACAATACTCAACCAATAAAAAAGTTTGAATACACATTTAATCAGAGTGGGAGGGAAATTTAGTTGCTGGTCCACAGGAAGCATACAGTCTAGTTCTATATAGAAAGACCTATATAAAATTCTTAAGCTGAATTATAAATACTAATTAGGAAAAAAAACAAATTATGAGTCCAGATATAAAAGAGGGTAGGAAGAGCTGAATAAAGATGAGTATAGCATTTGATAGCAAAAAATTTTGAGGGAAGATTATTCTGATTTGGCTCAAAAAGTCAAAGAAAAGTCTAGTTAATGTATCTGAGAGACAGGAAAGAAGTGGAAAGTAAGGTGCAATACACATAAGAAAATCCTTTAAAGTCAATTAGACAGAATATAAGAAGCCATTCGAAATTTTTATCCCAGATTGAGAAGATTGGTGTGTAAACAGAGACTATTTGGAGACATGAGTTCATGAACTGAGAGATCCTAGGTTTTGTTTCTTTACAGAAACAGCTTTATATGAGAAGATCTTGGTAATGGAGTGCTATACAAAATGGAAATTAGACATCTATAAAAGTAAGTGTATTAAAATTGATAGGCATTCTTATACTGAAGGCTCATCTAAGAAAAAAATGTAAGTACTTATCTAAATGAAGCTACTGGATGGAAACTAATAATAAGTAAACTTTACTTTTAAATTCATAAGATTTCAACTTTTACCCCTGCTTTCTAAAATCTTAGTTTAACTGCCACTGTTTTCTTGTTCTTTCCTAAGGAAGAACATTTTTGTTAGACCAAGATGTCACAGAGGGTGAACATGAGGACCACTTACAGGAGGTCAGTTATGTCCACAACCTCTGTAAGCAAAAGCTGGCACTATGAGCACTGAAACAGTCAAATTAGACCTCTCTCTCTCATACCGCTTGATGGCTGTGGTTGCAGATGTTAAGACATCCACAAAGTAGGCTATGTTCTTTAGTGTTGGTAACTGAAGCAGCTGTTAAATTAATTAAGTCAGTATATTTTCCAAGTCTGATTAAGATATGTTTATTTCTGCTTTCACAAAACAGCTGTGATGTAAATATTAAAACTGATGTTCTAAGAAACGTAAAATAAAATTAAAATCATCCTATGTTGTCTGGTTCAAGTAAAAGTTTACTTTTGGATCGTCATGTTTTATTTATATTTATAGGGAATACTAGTGTATACGGACAGTGCAAGATGTTAATGTGTTTAATTTTATTTCTAAGTATTTTCACGTTCACTATTCTTTCTTTTAAATTTTTTATTTGACATTTTATTTTATTTCTTTTCTTTTTTTTTTTTTTCACTGCATTGGGTCTTAGTTGCGGCACGCAGGATATTTCATTGTGGTGAGGGCTTTTCTCTAGTTGTGGTGCATGGGCTCTGTAGTTTGTGGCACACGGGCTCAGTAGTTGTGGTATGCGGGCTTAGTTGCCCTGGGGCATGGGGGATTTTAGTTCCCCAACCAGGGATCGAACCGATGTCCCCTGCATTGGAAGGTGGATTCTTTACCTTTGGACCAACAGGGAAGTCCCTCACTATTCTTTTTAACAGAGTATAGAGGACTAAAACATCAAAACAGAATATGCAAATGCTGAAAGTGGCTTTATTAAGCAAAGAAGGTGATCCAAGAAAAAGGACTGAACTTGAATAGAGTATTGCTCTGTGTTTCCCTATGTTTTATGGTACAATTTGTTGGGATATAACCTTAGTTATGTTCTTTTAACAAGAACCTAGAATTTTGAGTCACATGAAAGGAGAGAAAAAAGAGGGCATGATTTAAAGAAAAAAAATCTGTAACACAAATAAGACAAAAGCTTAGAGGCAACTCAGCTGCTACAGATGTGCTACATCTGCTCACTTGCCCACTGGGGACAAAGAGATAAAGAGATTAAGACATTTACACAAAGGTGGTTAGACAACAAGCTCAGATAAGCAACATGACAGCTAGATCCAGGTACCCTAACCATAGTATGGAGAAAATGACCCACTAAACCACATAAACAGTATTTTAATTGATTTAACGTTCAAATGCTATTTTATCAGGGAAGACTATGAGTTGGTTATTTAAAAAATGTCAGTAACATTTTGAAATAGAAACATAAGAGCTTTTACTAATGACTTTTCAAAGTAAACAGCATTAGCATAAGAGAGAATGAATACTCATGTCTTTTAATTACAATTGTAAGTCAGGACAATATTTTAAAATCCCATTTTCACATGAGAATAAGAGAAAATTTAGTTATGATGCATGTGAGAAGATTTGAAAAACATGAATTAGTTTCTTCTTGGCAGACCTCCTACAAGGAATTTTTTTTTCTGTTTTCTACTTCATGCATTGTTTTTCTAATTTCAAATGTTGAACTGCGTATACTCGAACCCTGTGGATATGATAAGATACCAAGGTGAACATGATCCATACAGCCTTCACTTTCCAAACACAACAATTTAACAACATGCAGCACAAAGATAAACTACATCATAGCAAAATTCCAAAATTTTCAGGAAGATGTATAAGTCAAAAAGACTAATATATCCACATATAGCACATATGTGGATGTTAATGTAGAATATATAGTATTAATATAGAATATAGAATTGTCTAATATTATTAAATGGAACAGTATAAATTATAAAATAAATGAAAATAAATGTAGTCACACATCCTGAGTCTTGATGAAATGTGTCCATATGACCCAGTGACCCTTAAATTAATGATTGAAGTTAACATTCTAAATTTGAAATAACAGAAATTAACCAGATTCATCCTTTCCTTTCTTTCCCTCTAAATTATCAGATGCTCTCAAAAGGAAAAGTGCTACTACATCATCTCTTTGTTTAAAAAATGTGTTTCTGCCCAATTCTTGTAATAATATCACTTCCTTTACAAAAAGTCAAAAACATCATAAACCTTTATAAAGAATCTTTTATTACAAAAGGAGAAATATTTAATCCATCTAACTTATTTAAAACATAAATTTCCTTGTTCATGTTAATTGTGGGAGGGTATCATGAATCATGTGACTGATAGTGTTTCCTTCTTTACATTGGCTACTATCTTCAAGGCAAACTGAAGGCCATTTCTAACAAAATGTAAGTGAATTTTTCTCTCTAAACCTCATTCCTGGCTCATTCCTGGTATATCTCTCCTACTATAATAGCACTTTACCCTATGTCTTGATGTGACTGACCTACATTTTTGATTAATTTTTTAATTGAAAAAATTTCTGAAAGCCAATTTAAATCCTTTCTAAAACAACACGAGTTGAAAGAAAATATATGAACTACAGGAGAGAATGACTCAAGTGCCAATTATCAAATAACATGTAATATAAAGGTGTTCTAGGAAGTGAAGCAAACTATAAGCAAGTTCCACCTCTGCATCCCAAGGCTAAATTTGCTCAATTATAATAAACATTTAAAAACAAAAACCCCATTGCACAATACAAAATAATTTAAGCTCTTAGACTTTCAATCTATTTTGTGATATATTTAAAGAGGTTATAAAAGTCCTGGTGGTTCTCTCTGTGAACCAACAGCCTGATGCTGGAGTGGAGCCAGCGAAGCAGAGAAAAAGCCCAGAAAAGTCGAATCTCGGCAACAATCCTTCAGTTAACACATAAAGAAAATAACGTAATTACTGGAAAGTGGGAAAAAGAAAATAAAAAGTACGGAAGGGTAGAGAAGCATTAAATGTGAGCACACAAATTTGTCTTTGCTATGGAACAAGAAATCAGCCGAGATCCTGAGGGTAGCCATTAAAAGCAGAGACTGGCTGTGTGTACAAAATGTGTGGATGAATGAGAAGAAACCAAGAAACATGAAAAAGACTAATTTTAATTACCAGAAAAGCTGCAAAATCAAGAACACAGAGCTAGTGGTAGGAAGGCTTCCAGCTACAGGCTGCATGGCACTGTACTCTCCTTGCCAATTAGATCCAGTGAGACCCCATCGGGGGATTAAGTGAGCAGAAGAATCAGCCTCAGTGCAGGGTCAGGCTGGACTCAAACACACATGAAAAGCGCACACCAGCCGGCAGCGGGTGTGACCTGAGGCTCTCACACAGTTTCAGAGATGGATGTACAGAAATAGCAAACAGTATCTGGGATTGCCTTCCCATTAGGGACGGGTGCTAACTCCATGATCTATGGAAATATATTGCAAAAGAGATGTAACATAATTTAACAAACAATTACATCAAAGGAATGGAGAGAATTAAAGAAGGACTCAGAGAGAGGAAAAGTAGAAGGAGGACTGGCTGAACAATGGCACTAAAGCTGCCACGCTGTGGATTTACTACCTGTGTTGTTTCCAATTACATCCATTGCGATATAAAAATTCAGAAAAGAAAGGGGCTGCTGTCTGAGGCTAAGCTGACTATTTCCTTAGCTTATTTAGAAGTGACCCCGGGGCGGGCTGGGAATCAAGGAGGAATAAAAACTGTGAGTCTAACAGTCCAGAGATAAAACTCGCAAGTGTATAAACAAAGACAAGTGCTTCCAAGGCAGGACCTGAGGAAATTCTCCAAAGTGGGAAAGTCCACTCTCGAGCCAACCTCAGGGAACGCAGCAGTCGGTGCTGCCGCGGGAGGTAAAGGCGCCTGACTCTGGGAATCGTAAAGAGAGACCGCAGCCGGCGACAGGGCAAGGGACTCATCCGAGATGCCCCGTGCGGTCTGTCGCCGTCGTGTCTGCGCTGGAATCTCTGATTGAAATTCGGGAATGTTGCGGGTCAGAAAACAGGGGCGGGGCGGGATCCGGAGTTAGGCGCGGAGGGAAATAGCAGCAGACTAACGAGATGCGTAGAGACTCAGAGAAAACCCTTCTAGAGGCAAAGAGACCTACACGCCCCGGGATGCACTAACTGAATCCTGGCGGCGGGGAGGCGCAGGCGGCGGTGGGGCGGGGGGCGGGGCGGGGAGGGGCGCGGGCCGCGCGGGGCCGCACAGCCAGTCAGAGGCGCGGCGCGCGGGCCGCGCTGACGCATTGGCCGGAACGCTCGGGCCCCAAACGCTCCAGCGGCAGGAGGCGCCGCACCTACTTCCGAATATAACCAACTACCGAGCTGGGGAGCGTGACTACGAGGAGGCGGCCTCCAAAGTGCAGTGAAAGCGCCCGGCGGAAAGGATGCGTTACCTGGGTCCCCTCCTCAGGGAGCGGCCGGGCGAGGTGGAGGATTTCCTCTGAAGGATTAAAAACTCGGCAGTTGTCTTCTGCCACAGGCTGGGGAGGACCCGAGCAACTGCTCCATTTGAACTGTGCCGACGGGCAGGAGGATGGGAGAGGGGAATTGAGAGTCACGGACGAAGGACAGGGGAGTCTGGCGTCTGCTTGGTAAGTGGCTGGCCTTCCTTCGCCGGTGACTGCTGTCTGTGATTGTGCACTTGGTCTCCCAGGCGCTGACAGTTTGTGACACGCTCGCTTCTGCAAAGCCATCCTTTCTTGCCGTGTTGCCAGAATTTAAAAACTGTCAGATAAAGCTGCTTGTTGTTGTTGTTGTTGTTGTTTTAATCAAACGTTATTTTTCTCTGCTGGGATTTCAGGTCAGAAAAGTTGAGACAAGACTAAATATAACCTATTTGTGTTATCTTGTAATGTCATCCAGAATGAGAGTAAACAATTCCTACAGCTAAACTGTAAGGTGACAGATGTGAGGAGAGGGTAAGAATTTTTCTACAAAAGAAACTAAATGTTCAAAAAATAGGATGTCTTTCTCAGCTACTGGATGTATGTCTTCTGACTGAGGAGTGTGTTTGTGAGACTAGAGCCCAGATAACTGGGCATTTGGCAATGCAATAACTTGTTAAATTCAGTAGGGATGCTCTTTAAGTGGAGTTCTACAAAGTTCGAGAGACTGAAAAAACAGTATCTTGGATTATGGTGAGGTGTTTTCTCAATGTTGTGTAGGAATGTGACAGATTTTTTAAAAGATTATAAAAATATGTTCGGACATCCTTACTGAGTTTTTTATTGAAAAATGGGAGAGGATATTAATTTGCATATATATGAACACAGTGTACAACAACCTCAGAAATTTTAAGTTGTTTTAATTAACTTTATTTTGAAAAGCCACAAATCCCTTATTTATTTTAGAATTATTTTATTTTTACATTTCATAACCTCTCTGTCATGAAAAATGTAATCAGTGTGCTAATTAAAGTACAGGTTTGGAAGCAAAAAAAAAAAAACTTTTAAACTGTATGTGAAGTGCCTTATCTGTGTTCAGTTCATCAAGTTTTTTCCTTAATTTAAAACATAAAATCATATAGAGATGGCAGACTTCTACCTTGATTCTCAATTTTAGCTGGAAATAAGGATGAAAGAAAGAGATGTACATTAGGATCCTAGCATTAAAAACTACAAACAAATAGTGATCAAATTTTAAAATTAATAGAGGTATTTTTGATTACTGTTGAACTACAACAGGACTGCCAAAATAACTTATGACTATCACAGCAAGCCTAAAAGAGTTCATCGTGATTAATATCGTGACCCTAAACATAGAAGAATTAGTAATGATTAGGTCATAATTTTTTTCAAAGTGCCTGTAATCAGGTTTAAGCCACTCACGAATGTTTCTTGGCATATTTTCCTACTTCATATTCAAATTATTATAAGTTTTATGTAGACCAGTATATTGAGTCTCAAACTTGACAAGTATATGTTCTTTTGATTCAAGTGGAAATAAACAATATGACTATGCAACAATACATTACATAAAACAAATGATTAAAAAATAAAAGATGTTACAAAGACCAAGTAAGGCTAGTGAAGGAAACAAAGAACAAAATTCAAAGTTAAAAGTTAAAAAAGGAAATGTGATATAAAAATAAAATAGAAAAGTAACTTAGCTGGAGTGTGGTGAGAAGGTATTAAAGCATATTTGAAAACAGAAAATCAGTGAAATGCTTGTTACAATATAAGTGCCAATGTTTTGTGCAGGGATTGGTGGAGCTTTTAAATTGTTCTTATTTAAAACTTCTGAAAACTAAAAAATGAGGAGGAAAAACTGTTCATTTTGATTTCTCTTTGATTCCATATACAACTGATAGAAAGTTTGAATTCTCAAAAGTTAGAAAAAAGAACATTATCCCAATAGATTAACTAAATGCCAGATTTTGCCTGTAAATTCTGAGGCACATGCATGGGAGGATGTATTTGAAAATAGATCTGAAAAACTACAGTCGTGGGATTTTTAAATAGATTGCTGAAATACCTTAGTGTTTCCCAAAGTGAGCAATACTTCAACTATTAGGTCGTCTGAAATCTTTATTAAGTTAGGAAGATGAAAAATCACATCTTGAATGTACACATAAGCTATGTTTATTTTAAAAAAATAATTAAAATTAGTTTCTTGTGAAAGTTTAATCTTATGTGTCCAATTAAGTAACACTATCTATTAAAAATGGACCAGGTCTGGTTAATATATATTTCTTTATATATTTATATTTCAGGGAAGAGGTTGGAGTGTGGTTTAATGTCAAAACTGACTTAGTGATCAGGACCAGAGGGTGTCAGTAAAGGCTAGGGGGCTATCTAGATGGAGAAAGTAAGGGCATGCTGTGCTAGCCAAGTCATTTTGGGAGTTTGCCTTACTTCTAGCTAAAACAAAGATATAATTTTATGAAATTAAAAAAAAAGTGAAAACTTGTCTGGATGGCTGTAATAGGTTAAAGTTGATTTAACTATATTTAAGTTCGATTGGCTAAGACAAAGTTTTATAGCAAAGTTTACTGTTCCCCATCCATTAGAAACTAATTTAGGAATTTGATGAGGCCAAGATGCTTAAAATATAGTGTGATATGCTGAATCCATCCTACCACACATATTTTGCTTACCTGTAGTCTTTCAATTGTCTCTCTTTTTAAATATGTTTAAAAAATTTATTTACTAAGAGGTCGGAAATTTATTTCTCTTAATTTAAATAGACCCATACATTTATATAATTTGGTGTCTCAAAATTCTGACTTCAAGAGCTCAGATTTATTCATTTCTTATTACTGAAGATACAAACATAAAGTAAGAGAGGTTTGTATTTCTGACAAGATATTTTAAATTAGTGTTACAAGGCTGTGCTTATATGTTACATGAACTTCTTAGCACTTTATAGCAGGAAAGAGGCTGGTCGGAAGCTCAAAGCGGTAGAATCTTTGCGAGGTCTGTTTTCTGAGCATTTGTGATCAATAGCTCTACACTAGAGACTGGTGCATTTAAAAAGTAATGAAGTATATAAAAGCTATGTAACACTTAAGATTTAGGAATAAAAACGATTACGAACGCTATCTAATATCTCTACCCAGACCGTTTCAATTACTTTCTCCTCTTCTATATTTTTTGATATTCAAGTGTATAATGTTAGAAAGGTTGTGATAAATGGAGTATTATCAGTTTATATTCTTCCCAGATACTTTGAAAAGTTTTTTTTGTTAATTATTTTCATGAAAATGAATAAAACAAATTTGGTAGTGTTGCACTGATACAGTGGATATAAGAAGAATTTTTAAAATGGCTTTATTATATATTTACTTTCTAGGAAGATACTAAATTTGTTTAAGTCGTGTGGTGGTATTAAATTATTTCCCATGAACTTGATATGACTATGTATTTAACTTCATTTACGTTCTACCTGTTGTAAATATGTGTATAAGCTAAATATTTTGCATTTTCATCCTTATCAACCCCTTAAGTTAAAACACAGTCTTTAATTTCATATTACACAGTATCACATATTGTATTTTTGACCTTTTAGACTTCTTAAATGTTTCAGTGGAAACATGAGCTTATAAGACTTAAGGGTCAGCTAAACTATGGAAGCTCTTCTTTTCTCTAGTACAGGGAAATGGAACTCCAGAAATAAGCAATAAAGTAATTCTGAAAAATAAATCAAAGTTCTGTCCTTTTTGTGGAAATCAAAAAATCAATGAATCCACCACTTCTTAATCTAATATAAAGTAGTGTGAGATTTTTCATTTGTGAGAAACTTTAGAAAGTACAGTCATGTTATTTTACCATGTGTTTCTTGAGCTGGAATTCCTTGTGATCACTGTCATTTTTAAACAGTTCCAAAAATGTTTTATTGAATGCATTTAACAACACAGTTGCAGAACTGATTTTTCTTCTCGTTTTCTCAGTGGTCCCTTAAAAATCCATAATGACCTAAATAACTTGCTTCCCTGTGGATACCACTTTTTATTTATTTTTAACAAGTGGACTTCTCTTAAAAGATCTGGTAGGACTTGCACAGTTACTCTTACTCCAGTCATGGTTCCAAATATTTCTTATATTCACTTGTATAAACCAAAAAAGTTGAAATTTTGATAGAAAACAAAGTATTAAAGTATTTGTATAAGCTTCCCCACAAACATACCTTTATAGTTTGTGTCTTTACTCTAAAATATAGACCTGCTTGAGCGTTAAAATGGCTAATTTGAACGTGATCCAAAATTTGAGCAATTGTATATGGGGCAAGGAGGAAGATGAAAGTATTTCATTAATCTGAGTGATCAAAAACTCTTGTTTGTGACTGTTGACTGGAAAAGGGTAATTATATTCGTAAACATTTTATGAGGGGGAATAAGAATCTGATCCTTACCATTCTTCTAGCTACTAAATGCTCAAGAAGGAAATCATCTCATTTTCCATTATGATCCAGTAAAGTAACTATAGCGTATGGAGTTTAGGAAGATAAATTTTGCTGATCAGTTAGGTGATAAAAGGTAGATTGAAATTCTCTTTCTCTTGATAGTCATAATATTGGCAGAAACATTCATCATGAGGATAAAAAAAATTAAGGGACTCTTATTGAGAGACATTTCATAATAGGGTAATTATAGTTATAACGTCTATAGTCATAAGCAAGATTCTTATTGTATTTTCACAAATATTTCACTACTTGCAGTAGTTTGTGTTTAGGAA
Source organism: Mesoplodon densirostris (assembly GCF_025265405.1). NCBI lineage: Eukaryota > Metazoa > Chordata > Mammalia > Artiodactyla > Ziphiidae > Mesoplodon > Mesoplodon densirostris. The sequence continues at coordinate 91,985,681 of NC_082667.1, forward strand.
ATAGCTAATAGAGAAATGGTATATTTATTTGGTGAAAAATTTACTTTTAAGTATATGAACTTTCATCTTTGTTTTCTCATATATTTAATTTCATGTTTATATGTATTAAAGAACAAAATTTTCTGAAAGTAAAGGTAACAAAGAGTTTAATTTTAATTATCCTAAGTTCTCCCATTTCAGTTTTATATAAGAATTGAGTTTTGAATGATACAGTATTTGATAAGATACTATTGTACTCTATAACCCCTAAAATGACAGAATAATATGAAATCCCTAATGATGAAGATGAATATTAATTGGAAAATACAGGTTACAGTAGGAATTTTAAAAAGAATTCTTGTTTTCTAGAAATACATTTTTATTTAATTGGCTTTTCATAATCATTAAATGTAAAATTGTTTCCTCGGCACCTAAACAAATTTAAGTGCCCCCACCACCCCAGTATTTCGAAAACATTAGAAAAGTCTCATATTTAATCTCAGTTGGATTTTGGTTTTGTCTTATTTTGTTTTTTTTGAAACTTTCCTGTTTATATTCTTATCTAAAAGATATAGACTAGCTTAATCTAGTTTCTTATGTTAAAAAATTAATAAAACTATTTGTTAGTGATGATTAATTTTGTCAATTTTGAGTATATTTAAAGATAAGAAATTCAAGTTATATCTTGTATTAATTGATACCTTAAACTTCATAATTTGACACTCTTCCTCTTTCAGTGCCATTATTCTAATGACAGTGTGTGAGCTAGTGAATGAAAGTTTCTGATGCTTAAGTAAGCATGTCATTAAATATAAGCACAAATCACATGAGTTATTGATGATAAATAAATTATTAGGACGCTTAGAAAAAAGGTGACAATACCATTTAGTGTTAGGGGGAGCCTTAACGGAGCTTGTATTTTCACTTATTTAATGTGAAGAGTAATAAAGATAAAAAGAGGTGAAGTGACATGTTTAACATTTGGTGGAAAAGATGGAATTAGAACCCAGTTCTCTTTAATGTCTAGGTCAGATATTTTTATAGTTTATACGTTTTTCTTGCTGTGAAAATCTTAATCATTTTGATACCTACTCAAATCAAGATTAGGATATAAGTATATGTAATATTTTTTTTGCCACAGGTTATCTGTAAAACATTGTCTTTTAAGACTAGAAAACTAAAAATCCTATTATATTAACTCAGAGGAAACAGCTATACCCATATTCTCTTAATGAAAAACTGAATGTCTAGACGACTTAATCACTAGATGTGAACTTTTTCACAATGAACTTAGTGTGCGCTCAGCAGCTAAATCAAAAGGGAGAAGGGTTTTGACAGTTTCAGTTAAGAAACCTGCAAACCCAAGTAGGAAAAGAAATGTAATTGATTTTTTCCACTGTATATTTATAATGGACTATCCATTTCTTTTGTTAATACTTTTTTTCTGTATTGGCAGTTGTTTTTTTCAGTAATACATGTTTAATGCGACACTAAATGAAATAGAAAATCAATGAGAAATGTGAGGAGAAAATATTCCTGTGAATTGACAAGTTAGGATAAAATTTAAATCATGGGCTTCCTTAGGTCTATAACAATTTTAGCATTTAATAAAATGCAAAGCAGAAAGTGAAGTAGAAGTTCTCTAGAAATAGGCAGTATTTCTCTGAATTTTAGAACTCAAATATCAACTTTTATATAAATTCTAGTTTTACTGTTATAATAATAAAGGAATTAAACAGAGAGCAAATTTGAGCCTGTAATAGTATTTAGTTATCATTGTATCTGAACCACAGTTCCTCTATGCTTAATTTTAATAACATGATGTAAATTATTTTAGAATGAATATATGCTAAAAATTTTCTTCTGTAGAGCTGAACATGATAAACTGTAAAATTGGCACAGTGCAACTCAGTGGAAAGGCAATTATATGTTGCTTGGTTTCTGATATAATATTATTTTTACAGATGTCTTCTCTCAAACGTTTATTTGTATTAGACAAAGACAAGAGCTTTTTCTATGTCCCTATGGGGTGACTTCATATTTTAAGACTCTCTTTTCCTTTAAATACTGAGTATTTAAAGGTGACAAGTTAATGTACTAAAGATGAGGTGAAAGACTGGCTGAAATGATTAATGGCTAATTTGAGGTTTTTTTTCTACCCTATGAATATAACCAAACTTTGCAAATAACCCTAGTAGAAAATATAAAATATATTCTTCAACTTCAAAGAATAAATGTTCCTTAATATTCTTTGAATTTTTACTGTCTTTAGATATTTACTCACCTACAACTTACTTTGAAATTTTCAGTATTTTCAAAGAGAAGTAACCTTAGTAGGAGAGAGTGATTACTTGAGATTTAAGTTAAGTGATCCAGAATTGATTTCATGAAAATTTACCATAATAAGTGTGTTTGAAAACTTATGACTGTATTTGTTTGTTTTTCATTCCCTAATGTGGTCTTGGTGGTATATACCTCAGTGAGTAAAATTAACAAAACATAATTCTTTTCACATTGAAAGCAATTTCTACATTATTTCACTCACTCAAATGGTCTATAGTGGGCAGTTGTAGTTAAGTAAGAATATAAAGGGCAATAAGTAGTTCATTGGCTGGAGGAGGAAATAAGCACATAGGGTGAATACAATTCAGTGTGAAATGTGCAGTTATATAGTATATACAGCTAAGATGCAAATTTTCAATATTTCTCCTTTTGGAGACGGCTGTTAGTGTACTCCTACTGAGACTTTCCCTCATAGACTATTACATGCTAGCATTCTTTCGCTAATTGCTGCATTTACTTCCTAGTACCTAAATTATTTTGAAGTACTTTTTCTTCCAAGATTCACCTAACCATTTCAAGTGAATGTTGTGTTTTTCTACATCTCATTATTGTGCTAACTTTAGTATCTTAGACCCATCTAGTCTCTTGATGATATAGACAAATTTATGGTAAAACGAACATGGCTTAGATGCTGTGAAAATATGCAATTCTTATATGTTGTTATAAATGAGCTTGAATTCTTTCAGTTATTAAGTATGGAATATTTATGGTGCTGGTGCTGGTGATACTTATTTTACAGGGGTGGATTAACTGTGAAGCTGCGAAGCTTTGCTTACACAGTTTCTTCCAGATAGTAGTGGTCATAGTAGCAACAGAGCAGGTAGTAAATATAATTTTGATAATTATAGTAATATATCTAATATAAAGAGGCAATATGGATTAGGGGATTTGATGTTTGAATTTTAGGGTTAAGTCTTGGCTGTACAATTTGTTAGCTGTGTAATTTTATAAATGTTACTTAACCTTTCCTTACATGAAAAATTAGGATAGTAAATGACATGCAGTTGTGGTAATATAAAAGAAAAAAACTACTTTTCAATGACAAAAAAAATGACGGTGTTAGAAACATCAAAAACATAAGTCTGGGAAGAAATTTTAATTTTACTTCAATTCCTGTTCTAACATATAAGCTTTAAATTATCTGTCTACCAAAATATTCTGTTTTTGTATGAGATGAAATGCTGTTCTAACTGTGGAAAGTGATATTGAGATGTATAGACCATGATCCTTTAAAGATTATTCTGTGTATCTTCTTTTTTATCTGAGTAATTTATTTGGACAGGCATTTCTCACAAAATTAGTGTTTACAGTACTACTTACTTTTGGGGATCCAAAGGAAGTAAGAGGTTTGATCCCTGACAATAGAGAGGTGGAAAATTGTCAGAACACAATTTAATAAGAAGCTCAAGAAAATGTACTGGTAAGCATAGCTATTGAGATATTGGTCATATAATTCTAAAGACCTTGGAGGAACAGAAATGGTCTTTATGGGGATGGATTAAGCTGACTCTCCAGACAAAATGAGAAACACTAGGACCTGAAGGAAGTTTCAGTTAAGGATTGACAGAGACTCTTTTTCAGTTGGTGAGAAGAGAGGCAGAAATGAGGTGGATGTTTGGAAGGAAGTAGGAAAGTTAATTAATATAAAGAAAGAACTCTTTGTAATGCAAAAAAGTTAATATATGTCAAATGAGGAAATGTAAAGGATTCTGGGAGACAATTGAAGAATTGGGATTTTGTTGAAAGCAAGATGTTAACCATTTATTTTAAGATTAGATGAGGTTCAGGGCTTCCCTGATGGTGCAGTGGTTAAGAATCTGCCTGCCAACACAGGGGACACGGGTTCAAGCCCTGGTCTGGGAAGATCCCATATGCTGGGGAGCAGCTAAGCCCGTGTGCCAAAACTGCTGAGCCTGCGCTCTGGAGCCCACGAGGCACAACTACTGAAGCCCACGCCCTGGCTTTGCAACAAGAGAAGCCACTGCAGTGAGAAGCCTGTGCACCACAACAAAGAGTAGCCCCCACTCACTGCAACTAGAGAAAGCCCGTGTGCAGCAATGAAGACCAAACACAGCCATAAATAAATAAATAAATAAATAAATAAATAAATAAATAAATAAGCTACAAAGATATATTGTACAACACAGGGAATATAGCCAATATTAAAAAAAAAAAAAGAAAAAAAGATGAGGTTCAGCCCCAGTTTTTTGCCTTGCTGTGACGTGGACAAGTCACTTCCTCAGTTTATTAATCTCTCAAGCAAGGGAGGTGAAATCAGTGAAAGTAAAGGATTTCTTTTCAGGTTTTGATCAACTGTAATTCAGTGGCTGTGTGCGATGTGAGATTTTGATGAAGAGGAAAATTGAAACAGAATTGTAGGTGTGGACAGGTGAGTTTAGGATAGATTCCACCAAACAGAGATAATGAGACAAGAAATCATGTTCCTGGCATATGGGGAGGCCATGGAAAGAACATGGACTTTTTACACCCATGCATGATTCTGGCTCAGCAGCTTCCTTTTGGTTCCCTGAGCAAAACGGTAACCTTTCTAAGATTTCATTTCTTTTCCTGGAAAAGAATGATACTGACTACTACCTCACTTTTTTTTAAAAAAAGAAGGAAATGAGACTGTAGATTCAGGAGGCAAAATTATTTTCTTTATATCTTTAGGTCTAGTTACTTACAAAAATATCATTTTTACTTAGGTTCAAGAAATATTTAAAGGCAGAAAAAGCATTTGAATTTTGTATAAATATACATGGGTACAATCATTCCAGTTTTCCAAGTATGAGGAAACACGTAATTTCTTGGCACAATCTTGTAAATTTGTTCATAAGTGCTTTCTTTTCTTTTCATTGTCTTAATTTTACTTGTACATATTTAAAGAGATTACTTGATTTGGGTCTTTTTTAACTTTATTGTATTTTGATTTGCCTGAAAAAAAAGAAGTCTTTAATGTCCCTCTACAAAATTATTTAGAACATAGATTCTATTTTGGTAGGAGAGGGACATGTTTCAAATATTGTTTTTGAATCCCATGTGATTGCAAAATGATATAGGAAATATTCATTTGAAAATAATAAGTTTCCCCAATTATTTTCTTCTTCCATTTTTATTATGTTCTTGTTAATTTAAAAAATTGTGAGAGTGGCTCATGCTACAATCATTAAATGTTAATTTACTGCTAATTCATTAAATAGAAGCAGAAGTCTTTTAAATTGTGAATTGCCATTAGATTTAATAGCAAAAATAAAAAGATTTCAGTTTGAAACATTTTACAGATACGTTTTTCTACAAGTAATATTTGATATATTACCTTTTTTGGCTTGGCTACTCTGACAATAAGAGTTATTATCAACATACTTTTATGATTAATATGCTGCTTTAAATATGTATATGCTTTGTATCTGTACAACCAATCAACAACTTCCTCCAATATATATAGATCATTTTATTATTGCAGAAGATTTGATACATTAGAAAAAAATGGAAGAAACAAATCTCACAAATAATAGTCTCTTTCAAAAAAATGTGGTAAGGCTATACTGGGTCTGGAAATATTGGAGACAGAGGGAAAAAGAAAGGTGGAGAAAGCTACAAAGCAGACAGGAGAGGGAGCTGATAGAAAGCAGTTTTACGCTGTTCAATGAGGATGTGATTAAGTAAGTATTCGTATCATGAGATACTTTTAAAAATTCCTGGAGTTGATATTTCACCTGAAACAAAAGTGTCTCTTTATCTTTTTTACATGTAGCTGTCTTATAAGGTAATAGGCTTTAGATATAAATACATGGTTGATTTTCCCAGACTGAATATCGAAATGCCATCTATTAAAATATATTGTATAGTAGTTCTGATTAATACTAATTTAGAAGAAAGAAATGATTGTGTTCTCGTTCTCATTCTTATTTTGTCTCCTTAGATATTCTGCATGATCAGATGTCTCCTACATATTACAACTTTAATAGATGCTTAAAAGTTAAGACAACTATCTTGATTTATTTTCAAATTAACTACCTTTTCCAAATGTTAATCTTTATTTGGTTAGTGTTTGCCTTTAGCCAATATTTAGATAAATGGTCTGAGATCAATTTCTTTTTTATCTGAAGAAATTACTCTATCATTAGGTTCTTTTATCCTTTCATTTCAAACAAACACACTAGGGTAATTCAAGTTTTTCAAGAGGAAAAAAGAAAACACAAATGCAAATAGATACATCTTCTTATTAATCTTTTTTCCCTAGGTAAAAATAATAGAAGCATCATATTAAGGATTAATTTAAAAAGACATTGTTTTTTAGAGGAATTACTTTCCAGTAACAACAAATACTTACAGTTTTTTCTAGTCCTTTATTGATAAAGAGTGGAGTGCTATCCAAGAATTACTTTAAATATGATCCTGAGATACTTTATGATAGAATACAAATGATCAGCTCCATTGGGTGTGTTATCAGCCTGGACACTGCATGATAAATCAGCTCTCACACGTCAGAATCTGGAGAGTGAACACTGTTGTTGTCATCTCTTTTTTTCCTAACATGGCGGAATTGAGAATGAGAAGTTTAAAAAGAATATAGTAAAAGCCCCAAAATGTCTTCTAGTTCCTCTCAGAAGTAGCCATCCTCAACAGGATTTTGTATGTACCTCCTTTATGAAATTGTTACGGTATATCTTTTATTTTCTTAAACTAATTTTGGTTGTCTACATTACAATTCAAAAAGGTATATAATTTTTTAACACTTTACTCTGTAATAAAGATATACCATAATTTATATAAATAATTCTAGTCTTAAAATTATTTGTCAATTTATTTTATATGCAAATACTAATAAATATGTAATGAAAATTCTTATATATGCATTTTTACATAAGTGTGAGTAGATCTAGAAGTAGAGTTGCTAGGTCAGTGAGAATGTGCATTTAAAATGTTGGTTTTACTGCTGAATTGCCCTCCACAGTGATGGTTCCAGTTAGTACTCTAAGCAAAATGTATTAGGATGTCTGTCTCTCCACACTGTAGCCAGTACAGTGTATTATGAAACTCCTTATTCTGAACCCAGTGGAATAGATGAAAAAAAGTATCATATTTTTGTTTTAATTTATGCCTAATATTTTAAACGTTTTATATATTTAATAAAACATTTTTTTAACCTGCTGTTCTTGCCCTTCCCCAGTTTAAGTCTACTAAGTTGATCTTTTTCTTATTCTGTTTACGTATTAACTGAAACCAAGAAACACATAGCGGCAAGAAGTCAATTAAAAATGCTTTGGGGCATTGCCAAATTTTTGAAGAAATAAAATTCATGTCTGTGAAATGCCAGAGATATTTTATAAATAGCATTATTTTTCCTTCCCCCTCTGCTGTGTGTAAAAGATCCAGTGGAGTTAAAACGAGAAGGAGACAATTCTACTTGGGTAGACTGGAAAGGGCTTCAAGCAAAGGAACATTCTTGGACAAATGATCCCTCTCATTTTCAAACCAACCTTCCAAATAACATTCACCCAGCACTGGTTCAAGGCATCTTTCAGTGGAATAACCTCTCCAGTCTGGTTTATCTTCCTCTATTCTCCAATATGTCAATCTTTCTGACGGAATAATCTTTCAAATATTCAAGTCTTGTCATGCCATTTCTTTGCTTTGAAAGTTCTATTGGCTTTTACATTTTGAAGAACACATTTCAGATTCTCAGTGTGCCAGTATGCCAAGGCGCTCCGTAACTGTCCTTTAGAAACCATTTAAAGGCTCCTCTGCAACTACACCAATGTACACATTGTAGATTGAGCCACAACCTACACCAAAACTTATCATTACATTTCCCGTCTCTATACTTTTGCTGACATTATTACTTCTGCCAAAAATGATGCTTCCAGATATCTTCATGCAAAACTACTTTTCCTACCAGGAGATCACAAGCTGCTTTAAAGATAGGAACATATTTTGAACATTTTTATAAACTACTTTGTGTAACGTGAACAAGTGAAATGTTTATTTAATGTTGTCCTAACATAATTCTCTAAATAACAGTGCTTTGAAGATGCCACTATTGAGAAATACTGAGTAAGAAGCAATTACATTTAGTATAGTATAACACAGAATGAACTCTCAGCCAGTGTTCTTACTATACCTCTGTATCAGTTTGGGTTTGGTACTCGACCTGACAAAGTCAGTAAAATCCATTATTTGTCCAAGTGGTCTTTTCCTAATTGTAGTGAAGAAACCAAAGTTGTATATCCTTGAAGAATTTGTGTTGAAGGTTTTTAAACATTTTTAAAATTTTTATTTAAATTTCAAGATCCATTGAATCTCTGGATTTTGCTACATCTGCATGGCTCATTACAAAACATGTAACATTGCTTGTTATAATAACATTGGGCAGTAGACCAATACTTATGTTAGCACTTCTGAAACATGAGCAGATAGTTTTCATTTTATATATCATTTATCAATGTGAATCAGTCCCACAAAGTTAAAACTTCTTAGCACAAAGAAATCAAGAAAGATATATACTATTTTACACCTCACTGTATGATACTACATAGGAAAAGTTTTATAATGAAAAATGATGTATCATACATTGTTTGAATTTCACCATTGAATCAAAGCTCAAGTAGCAGTAAGTAAAATGTCCTATCTGTAAGTAAAATAAATTATAAACTTAATTCTGAGTTCTACTTATCATAGAATTCTATTTCAGTTCAACAAATTAGCAACCTGCTAACATGTGGTACATATCTATCAGATAGCAAAGTTATCAAAAGAATAATAAACAATTAACTGAAAACTGAAAAGGCATTTCCTGTATCTTTTCAATATAATTAAATTTTTGTCATAGATATCTCTTTTGGGGTCTATTTTAAATAAAGCATAATTATCTTATCCATAAAAGTAATGTTTCCCTCATTCTGGTATACATTTTGATAACAATTAAAAATTGAGTCCATAAACTCAATGTCATAAGGTCATAGGTCACAACAAGCCTAAAGGTTTTTCTCAGCTTTTCAGATCACTGACTATTTAAGTCTGGGGGTGCTGTTATCTCCTTTATTCCCTGTGCTTCTTTCTTCTTTATCTTAAGATTCCATTCTTTGAACGAGTTCCCTCTGAACAAGAGCTCTGTATCATCAACAGGAAATACTATTGAACTGTGTAAGGGTCTACATTCTTATTTTTTCCATCACTAGACAAACTCAGAAAAGCCAAGCTGCTGTTCATTGCATTCTCTCTGCCTCAAGAGCAAACACTAACAGTAGAAATCAAATAGAAGACCAAGACTCCTTTCTGAGATCAGGGACAAATAGAGTGTTTACAAGTGTCCAACACAAGACGCTAGCTTGAGTCACAAACATTCCAGTGTGCACAACTAAGACTACCTTCTCATCTCTATGATTTTGCAGAGTAGTGGGCAGTTGCTTAACAAGGGAGAAGACGAATGAGTGTGTATACTTGCTGCTGAGCACTGAATCCAAGCAGAAAAGAAACCAATTGTGGTATTAGCTTCTGTGGTCCTAGTGCTGAGAAATAGATGGCCTGGGGGAATCAACAGTGCCCTATCAAACATTTAAAAGGAATGTTCCTTGGCATTCCTAAACATCTATGAAAAAATTTCAGAGATTTTTACGTTAAAAAAATGGTGTAGCATGTCAGAGTATCAGAAAACAAACAAACAAACAAACAAACAAACAAAAAAACCCAAAACCTCAAATAGCATATACCCATTTTAATTTGTTCGGTAATTTTAGGCTTAGCATTTTTTTTAGGATGGAAGGGGGGTTGGGGGGAGTTCATCCTTCATTTGGGGGTAAAATCAATTTGATAAGAACAATTCCCCAGCAGGTCTTTATTCAGTAGCAGAGGGATAAGAATTTGGACACTTTGGACTACCGTTACCAAGGTGCCAATTAGAGGGGGGCAGATACTGGAGAAAAAGGCAAAAGATGATTAAGTATGACACAACTGTCTGTAAATTTTGAAACAAAAATAAGAAAATATAATTTAATGATTAGAACCAAAACCATTTTACTTGTTTTTATATTTATATAGGTTGTTTTTTTCCCCCGATACTGTGAAAACTCTCAAAGACTGGAGACATGACTTAAATTATTAGTATTGGAAAAAACTCCTGTAGCAAAGGTTTATCATAAAAATAATTATGTACATTAAATACATTCTATTATACATGAATAAATATTGTACCTGCTTGATTAATGAGTATAATACTGGTGTTTGATAATATTTGACGCCATTATTCTTAGGCTTTATATTTACCAGTTAACTACATTTCTTTCCACATAATTTAAGTTTTAAAAACCTGAAGCTGTAAAAATTCAAAGAAAAGTACCCAAGCAAAATAAAAGAAATATTAAGAGATCATGCAAAAATAAAAGTAAAAAATGGGTACCCTTCAATTCAACGTGTGTTTATTTGCTGTTTACTATGTGCAATGCAAGTTGACATGTGGATGGCACAAACACATATTTAAATATTAACAGTGTATCAAGTTTACTCTGAACTTTTTATGCATAAAGCAAAACCTCACAATATCCATTATATAAATGGTTTTGCTGATGCACGTAGAGTAATATTGTATATGCTTTCAACTACCTTTTATGTTAAAAGAAGAAAAAGCTGTCACAAATCCAAAATATTAGCATTAACGTTTCTTTAGTCATAATTTTAGGGCTCATTATAAAATTAAGAAACAAAACTGCAAAATTTAATTAATGTCCTTCCAGATAATAATAGTAATATTAATGATAGTAATAATAATAACCAACTTAGGAGATATAAACCAAAGCTATAAAGAAGAAGAAATGTAATTTTGTTTAACTTGAACCAGTCTCCTCAAATCTAGAAATCTCTATTCCTCATTTCTCATTTATTCAGTGAGGACACAAAACTGAGTAAGATAGACTACGCTGGCCTTGAATTTTCAGAACATGACCTTAACTTTGATGGAGTAGGTATTTACTATCACGAACCATCTCCGAACATTTTTATTATTTCATTTTATTATTTCAAAACTTACCTGTGAATTTTACGTTTTCAAAACTTTTGTTTCCACATCTGCTTCTATTCAATCATTTTTTCCTTCTCTTGGGTCTCCACCCCTCAGGTTTTTGCCACCTCTCTAGTACCTTCAGTCTCTCCACTTCACTAGCTTTCTTTTGTCCTAAAACATATGCAGCCTGGTCCAGTCTTAAAAATAAAAGTAAGCTGCCTTCTTGCCCTGCTTTTGCTCAAGCTACTACCTTATATGTACTTTCACACTTCCCTTCTCCTTCAGACTCATTTGTTGGCATACCTTACCTCTCTTCCTCTCAATTCAATGAAGATCATTTTACTAGTCTTTATTCCCATCACCAAACACATAAGATGCTCAGCAAATGCTTGTTGAAGGATACACAAATCCTACCGTGTTCTTTCATTTCAGTATGCTTACACCCATGAAATGAAATTTTAATTTTTTAATTTAAATTTGCTAGAATAATAAATAGCATAGTATCAGTAAATAGTATCTCTTAATCTTTAAGTTTTTAGCACACATAGAAAGAATCTGGTGATAGTTATGGGCAGCATACACAGTGCTATTTATTACATGTTTAAGTACCATAATTTAATTTTGATGCCTGAATCAGTAATACTTATTTGAGTTTTCTGGTAGACTAAAAATCTCTAATCTGGCATGGCACAAGCCTAGTTTTGTAATGATGATTTCATGGAAACAATGCAAATAGCTGTTGGCATATGGAGATATGCCAGCATGTTTCCCATCTCACTGCCTCTGCATACCGTTCCTTGGCCTGAAATGTTCCTTCCTCTTTCTTTACCTGAATACTCCTTATCATTTATATCTAGAGTATCACTTCCTCAAAAAGGCAACCATCTGTCTCATAATTTTCTTTTTTAGCAAAACTGTTCCTTTTGCAACATTTATCAAATTATGAGATTGTGTAATTATTTGAGTATTTGATAAATAGCACACTTTGGTTTTTGAAACTCTGTAAGGGTTCAGTTTTTATTTTGTGTATGTTGCAATTAGTACATTGCCTGGAATATAGTGGGTGCTTGATAAAATACTTATTAAATAAATGAAGAGGTGAATGAACACAGATGCAGTCTGGCATAGCTATTTAATGCACAGTTCTTTAGTTCAGGAATTAGCGTTTCCATTGATCTCATTAGTGTGCTGCCATAACTCCAAGGGACTGTGATTCCTTCTCAAACATTTAAAATTTAATTTAAATTTCTCAAGATCCACCTAGCGTTCTTTGTTGTCAGGACCCCCAAACCATTTCAGCCGTACACCTTCCATTCTTCAGTAGTAGTATCTCCGTGGACCCCGAATTAATTTGACTAAAGCCTTTCCTATCCTTGATTGGAGAATGGAGAATACATTGTAGGAAAGGAGTTGGGGGAAAAAAGTGTTTTTTAAACAATATTTGCAAAACTCATTTCCTAGAATGTTGCTAAGCACTAGAGGAATAAAATCAAGGTGCCATGGGAATTAACTTTTAAATTTCATTATTTTGTTATATTAGAATAATTAGAAGTTGCATTATCAAAGATCAGGTGTGATATACTTAAAGCATAGTAAAAAAGTATAATGCCTTATAACTAAGGAATGGTCATTGGTTGTACATGAAAATAGCCTATAAAGATATTGCTGTCTTAGAAATTAGCTAAAATATTGTTGACATTTAATTTTTTAGTGTCTTTAACCAGAAAAAGCTCAATTTTCTATATGGCATTGACTGAATCTTAATAATGTACTAATACTAAGTATTATTCACATTCATGTTTTTCTACTGACACCACTTTTTCCCATAATAAAATTAAGACAATCTCAGTTTAAAGACAGAAAAGACATTAGAATTAAGTTAGACAATATTAACTAAAAATCTGAGTGTCTAGAGATATCTAACATTGATTCTGAATGCCATCCAGAGTGAGTTGTCTTCTTTTCTATTTTTTTTTTTTTTTTTTTTCTGCGGTATGCGGGCCTCCCACTGCCGTGGCCTCTCCCGTTGCGGAGCACAGGCTCCGGACGCGCAGGCCCAGCGGCCACGGCTCACGGGCCCAGCCGCTCCGCGGCACATGGGATCCTCCCAGACCGGGGCACGAACCCGCATCCCCTGCATCGGCAGGCGGACCCCCAACCACTGCGCCACCAGGGAGGCCCTCTTTTCTATTTTTTTTTTTTTTGTATGACTATCTGAACTCGTGGATATTCTGAAGATAAATGGGACAATGTGAGAGAATTGTTTTAATGTCTCTAAAAATAGTCTAACAGTTATTCAATAAACAACATGAAGTAAATTTCTGTCATGTGCTATACTCTCTTAAAGCATTAATTATATTAATATTCACTGCAGAGAAAATAAGTCTTTCTTATACCTAGTAGGTACAGAATATGAAGTAGCAATCAAATCCTGTTATGAGATATTGTACATGAAATATAATTGCATGCTTGAAAATCAGGCCCTCCCCTAATATTTGTGAGTCTGGGACAAGAACATATTTATTGGTCCATGTGTCCATTATCATGTGTAAATACTTAAAAGTTTTAAATTAAGCTAATGAACTTCTATTCTTCAATTTGATAAATATCTCTTTATAAGTCCTGAGAAATCAGTTGTGAATTTGGAATTTTTTTCTTAAACATTGATAAATATATTTTTAGTTTTTCTTTATTTTTTAAGTGTTTTAAGTTTTTACTTTATTACAGGCTTTTCTGTTTTTAATCATTACATGTGTTTTCAACATTTCCTTTTTCTGCTCCATTGTATTCCATTTATATTTCATTATGATTCCCATCTAGCATATCTTCAAGTCATATCTACTATTTTCTTTCTTTTTTTAAAATTTTTATTTTATATTGGAGCATAGTTGATTAACAATGTTGTGTTAGTATCAGGTGTATAGCAAAGTGATTCAGTTATACATATACTGGAATTTCGAATTTTTATACTCCTTGAAGTTCGATACAAAACCATGGAGTCTGGAGGAAGCTGACTTCACGGCCCTACCCTGATTGTCAGCCTGGCCATTTCCTCTCTATACCACAAGGGGCTTTGTGCACATTGGTGGACATTCTAGTCCCCGTTTCCAAATATGCTTCACCTTCCCTAAATCTTGGCTACCCTTCAGGTCTACAGGTATGCATACCAGTTTTCCCAAAGAGATGGACTTAGGTAAGAGGCACATAGGGACCTGGAGACAGGTAGTCTAGTGTGATCTAGAGCAGGGAATAGTGGATACAGATTCTGCACAGATAATTCTTCTTGGTTACCAAAATCTTTTCCTTCGGTGGAGTGGCACAGCTGGAGAAAAGGCAAAGCAAGTCTCCCTACAAAGTGTTAATCCCAAGATAGAAAGATAATAATGACAATGTAATGAAATTGTTGCAGGGAAATTTCAAAGTAATCTCCCTATTATCAATGTTATAATAATAAAGAGAAACAAGGTGAACAAACTAGGTGCCTGGGTGCAAAAACAGCCTTGCCACTTAGTAATCTATAGGTGAAGTTATTTAATAGCTTTGTGCTTCAGTATCCTCACCTGTAAGTTGGTAGTAATACTTATCTCTTAAGCATGTTGTTGAGATTAGGTCGTGGGCAAAGCACACAAAACAGTACCTGGCATATAGTAAGCACCAAATAAGTATTAGCCATTATTTTGAAGTGCTAAAGAATGCTCACTATATTCAGGCTGCATCTTATTTAATCCCTTTTAAAATCTGGAATTTTAATCCAAGAATAACATTTCCCCTATATTATGTAAATACTTCAGTTTAAAGTTAGAAACTGTCTTTATTAAACATTAGCTGTAATAGCTATCTTCTATCAAAACAGCACAGAAATAATACTTGTTGACTAATATGTGCCTGGTCCCATGATAAAAACGTTTTATGCATTATCACATTTAGTTCTCAAAGCTAACTTAAAATGGTACATTCTTTCCTGATCTGTGGGAACATGTTCTTAATTTGGTCCCATGAAATCTATTACCTGAGTAAATTACTATAGTTGTATCTGTATATATAGATTTTATTAGGAAATGAGAATTTCAATAAATTACAGAAGGTTTTACTTTATGCTTATAAATGAGCAGTTGTAGACGCCATCTTCAGAACTGAAGACAATTTTTTTTTAAATGTGCAGTACATTTTTATTATATATCTCAGGATCATTACTGGGTAGAAATATCATTGCTAGAGATACTGTTATGATAATCATATCACAAGAGTTTGTAGCTCCCAGTCTTAATGCTGAATAAAAGGCAATCCATTGAGGCATTCAGGAGTAAATGTGATTAATGTAAAAAGTGATATTTGGTAAACAAACTAATTGAATTTAACATAATTTAAAGAGGACTCAATGGGAAAATAAACCATTGAAACCCAGTAGTAGTATGGAAATAAAATGACTCTGCCATTGGTGAGCAGGTCTCACGTAATAAGCATCATGATGAAACCACAGTAGAACCTTGAGCACCATGTGAGAATAAACCATCCTGCTGTCAAATGCATGCTCCGGAAGGGACCTCTGTGCACAGTACCAAGTTTAAGGAATGCACATTTTGGTTGTAGGTGTTCACTGTGAGATATATAAAAAATAGTGTATATATAAGACATTAGAAAAATAATATACATTATAAATGAAATTTGTAGCTTTTTCTTGGAAAATATAGATTTACAGGTTTTATTTATATGTTTAATAAAACTACTGTCTGATATATTGTTTATAAATTGTTTACCATTTACTGAGTGATACAATGAATGTGATACAATATCTCAAAGATTTTTTTTCTTTTCCGTTTATTCGACAGAACATCTTACACAAGGCCTGCTATTTACTAGAAGAGAGTTAATACCCCTTATTACAAAAAAGAGAAGTCAGCTGTCTTTTTGATAATGCAATTAGGTAATATAACTTGTCTACTGTCAGACAGAAATGGAATTTAACATTTTTAACATCAAGCCTCATATACAATTGACTAAGATCCTCATTTTATCTCAGGAATGACTTAATAAAATTGAACTGAACTAGTAGAAAGGAGCATTTTAAAAGCTACTCAAAGTTAAAGTTTATTCATATACCTGTAATAAATATTTATAAAATCATCCACTTCAACATTATTTACCTTCTTTTATTTCTTTGTTTAGAAATAGAGAGAATATCGTTTAAACATTGCAGTCATTATCTACTTTTAAATGTTTAACCAAAAAAAAAAAAATTACAACCTTTATTTTCAGTGTAAAACCAAAAAGTAATGGTATCAGTAATAATAGCTAAAGTTTATTAAAGACTTACATTTTAATAGCCTTTTCTATTGCAGTACTCTAATTTGTTCTTCCTATGTGAGTGAAATATTTATATATATATATATATATATATATATATATATATGTCATATAATTATCAATATTGAGAAGTGGTAATACATAAGGCTAATCTTATCATTTGGTCTTGGGAAAAAAACAAACAAAACGAGTGTGTGTATGGTGTGTCTTGCAAAATTAGTCCATTTAAAGTGCAGTAATGAAATATAAATTGTAACTAACATTATGTATACGATAAATAGGTAATTTCACAGTTTTTTGTTTGTTTGTTTGTTTGCGGTATGCGAGCCTCTCACTGTTGTGGCCTCTCCCGTTGGGGAGCACAGGCTCCGGACGCACAGCCTCAGCGGCCATGGCTCACGGGCCCAGCCACTACGCGGCATGTGGGATCTTCCTGGACCGGGGAACCCGTGTCCCCTGCATCGGCAGGCGGACTCTCAACCACTGCACCACCAGGGAAGCCCTTCACAGTTTTTCAAAAGCTCCCAAAACTGAGTATATAAAATTTTTTGTGTTGATCATGTGTACCTCAGTTTCCACTAATTCATCCAGTAAAAGCTAATTAAGAAATTCAGCCATCTGAGCAATGAAAATAAGTTCTTCTTAATAGGATCAACTGTTCGGCTTTTGACTTTGTGAGATTTTACCCTAATAATTAAAAATGTCTTAGTCAACAGCACAAATCATGGCACAGGCTATTTCCATAACTCATACATAAATTAACAACTGTTCTGTTCTTCCTTTGCAAAACATTGCAGCTTTCAGATATATTTTCATTTTAAATAGTTGTGAAAATTTATTTGTACTTGTGAAAAAGTACAGCTTATGAGACTTTCACATGATTTGTGCAGTTATGTTAAATGTATCTAATATATTTTTAAAATGTGTTTTGAAAGTTAATTATTTTTCCATGCCTTTTATGAAAAAAACCCAGTATATTTCATTTTTATAAAAGATAATTGGAAAGAAAATAAGCTGTTTCATAGACATATACAACTGTAAAGCTTAAAATAATATCATGCCACCCTATTTAAAGCATATTGGAATAACTTTCCCTTTTCCTTACATTTTACCCAGAAGGTTTTACAGTCAGTGCACAAACTAAGTCTTAAAATGATAGTAAATCAGACTACTTATGTCAGTTTACAGATAAAACTGAGGGTGACCCAACACATTAAATCAATGGAGTGACTTTAAGATCTGCTCTAAAAAGGTCGACCTAAGGCAGACCAAGGCTGTCTCAGTCCAGAGGTGATGTCATGAATTGTGCTGGTGTCACAATGTTAGGATATCAATCATTAAAAAAAAAAAAAAGCATATTGACCAATTTTAAACAAAATCAATATCAAAATGCTTCATTATTTCCAGTTTTTCTCTATTTTCAGGAATTACTCTGTATAAATGGCCACAAAATAAGAATCTTACTTATTTAGGATCTTTATTTAAATATTTTCATACTACTAGTTATGAAATAAATTGCTAGATAGGAAGCAGATACAAATTAGTTGTTCACATTGTTTACACTATTTGTGTTTTATTGGCTTCTTTCTAGGTTCTAGTGCATCACATGAAGCTTTCAGTTTGTAACTCTTTAGAGACTACACTGTCTTGCAGCTTTAGTTTGGCAAAGCCAGATTCTTATTAATAGGTAGTACACCATAAATTTCTGTATTATTTAGAAAAGAAATTCAAGAGGAATTTACCCAAATGAAATGAGTACTACCACTGTGCCATTAGTTACATCCTAAGTCCACATCTTAGGCAAAGATGATTTCTATTCTGCTGAAATTCACCAGAGTGGCTCATTCTTCCATTTTCCTTAGTATTCTTTCATTGTATAAAGTTGGACTAAAAACCTATAGCATTGTCTTGAAAACACTGCTAATTTTGTGTTAATTCACGATCAGTTTTAATTTTGCTGCTGCTCTACTCCTGTCTCAATCTATCTCCCTCCCTTTTCTGGAAGAGATTTCAGAAACATGGTAATAGTATATACCATGGCTGCTCTATATAGTCAAACATACCTGTTAACAATAGTAATGCCAAATCATCTTGGTTCAAAATTTGGTGCTTCCACTTGAACAAGTTTTCTTCTGTTTGCCTCATTTTCCTCCTTGTAATGACCTGAATTACTTAGTAAATTAAGGGTGGCTTGTGCAGTTGACTTAATCTTAGCAATTGACTTAATTTTACTTGCATATTCACCTTAGCTAGGTAGAGAAGTAAAACAGAAAAGTAAAAGCACAAGGTGTCAGATTTTCATAGAAATTATCTCCCTACCTTTTGAAATATGACTTAAATGAGCCTATTTCCTTTTACTGTTGACTGTCCATGGTCACCCTGATCCCTTTATGGGCCAGTTAATCCAGAAGTATATCTAAAATCTATTCATTATTGCAGGATGAAAACCTACATAAAACATATTGAATTTTTTTCATATGAATAAAGAACAGAAAGTGAGAGAACAGAGGCAAATTAATAATTTTCTTCAAGTCCCAGTATATATACTTACCTAGACACATCTGTATATATTCCTATCATCAATTACTTAAATAAGATTGATAAAGACTGGAAATCAAAGGTTTTATATTTTCAATTTGTCAGAGCCCTACATGACTCTGATCCTCTCTGTTTTCCATGTTTCCCATTTTAAAAAGGAAAGAATAAAATCTTGCTTGTTGTATTTCTTACTTTATTTCCAAAAACTAGGTGATGTTGTGAATCTAGTTGGTGGTGAGAGTATTATGCAATGAATTAGTTTCTATGATAACTACTTTTTGTTGTATAGCACAGTAAACAGTAAACTTGTAAATTGGAAATTTAAAACTTGTAAATTGGAAATCTGGGGCCCATTGCAGTACAGCTAGTAGAAACACATTCTTTCAGAATGTGATTACTAACATAATTCTTGAGTATAGAGAATTACTTTCAAACAAAACAGTCAGCTCTCCCTGATGAGATGTATTGACTGACACTTTAGTAGAAAGAAAAGTAGAAAATGAGAACATGAGAAGACTATGTATTTTAGAGAATATAATGTGAAAGACAAACTAAAACAATTTATGGATTTTTTTATGATTAAGAGAGTGAAGAAGAAAGGTGGGAAATAAATTTATAATATTTCTATTATTTGAAATATATGTGCTTTTATATTATAATTTGGTGGAGGATGTCCTATTTTTAATTTAGATTAACTCAATAATTGGTATTTGTCAGAAGAAAAAGAAGCTCTTCTATATCAGAATTAATATTTCAAATAGAAAAAAACACTGGAGAAAAAGAAAGCCGTACCTTAAGGAAATAAGGATTTCTTTTTAAATTGAAATAGTAAATCCAAATGTAGTATACAAGTATTCATATTCAGGTTAAGATTCTTTTGTTTTTCTAGGGAAAAATAGGCTCATTAAAGGTGATCTAATATATTTCTAAGTGTTTGGCACATAGTTAATATTTTAGTGCTTTGCATATATTTAGCAATTTATGAACTTGAGCAGTTTCTTGAAATTTCAATATTTTCATTCCTTTCTCAAGAACTAATCATGGAATGAAACATAATATATTCTCATATTAAATAATTCTTTTTACATGCAATATATTTAATACAACATAGTTTTTGAATCATAGCTTTCTCCTTAAGTGAATCTCAGTATGTAACAATTATTAATATCCTATATATATGCTACTATCACACATATGCATACATATATATATATATATATATATATATATATATATATACTATACATGTGAACATACATCTGTGTGCTTTGTGTGTGTATTAATATTATATATGTATATTATATAATACTCTAGTTATGTTACAACTCAAGTTCAGAATAGTATTATTTAACATGGCCAAAGTAATCATAGGACGATGAAATAGTATAACCACTAAAAATATGGAAAATAATAATTTCCTGACTTCAGCAATATTAGTGGAAGCTGTTTCAGGATGCCTGTATACTTCTTTTCTACATCATATTATTCTTACTAATTATAAGCCAGATCTTTTTATAATGCATTTGAAGAAAGTCATTTCTAACTGTATAGTTTCATTTAATTCAGTGCAATGGCATCAGTGTACTTGGTCCTAAAGAGAAAGAGACAAATAGCTGAATCATTAATGCCAGCCAGAACTGTCTCACTTTTGAGACTTACTTAATTTTCAATATTGCTAGCAATTTCAGTCAATGGTGCTATATCTGAAAGTACAACATTCACTTGGAATATTCAGTATATCATTCTTAAACTTTCATGTGGTGATTTCATTTAGCATGCCAAAAATCACCAGGGGGAGTTCCATTACGAGAAACAAGCCTGGCTTATTTTGTAAATTTATTTTACTTCAACAGTCAACAGCGGGTATTGATTACTCACTGTGTTGCTAGCCTTGTACTGTGTATTGTGAGGAAGTCATTACATAGGAAGTAAAACATTTGCTCAGAGAATCATTTACTTATCATCTAATGAAGGGAAGAAGGAAAACTTTATACAAATGATTATGCATCAGTCAATCTATCCGTTTACTCTTTATTCATACATTCATTGAAGTTTACCGTATATTTACCTGATTTTAGGCACTGGAGTTTATACAGATACACGAAAAAGTGTTTATGCCCTTCAGAACTCACAGTGTCACAATATAACTACCCCCAAAATAATAGAATAACAATTTATTATCACTAAGAGTTTTGGGGAAGCAAAATTTGAAAAGTAATTTTTGACTGTGGTCTTAAAGGATGAATTGGATTTTGACTATTAGAGATTGAAAAAGTAAAGTTCAGTAGAGAAAATACCATAGAGGCACAGAATTGGAAAGACCAGTCGTGCTAAGGCAGTTGTGAAACTGCAAATAGAGGTTTAACAAGGTAGAACAAAGGGTGTGCTATAGAGGAGGCAGGCAAACCTGGCAGATGTATGGTTATATGTATGATATATAGTATGTGTATGTGCTACATATTACATACATCCCTAAAAGATGTATAGTATGAGTATGTGAACTTTGTTGAGCAAGATGGATGAAAAATCTTGAAAAGTATTAGAAGTTTTAATTTAAGAACTAGCAAATTGTGAAACATTTTTGGAAGAGTAGTTAATATGGTCAAGTGTTCACCTGTAAAACATTTCTATTGGTTACATATTAGATGGGTTGACTTTATGAAGAGACAACAGTTTTGATATATGAGATGGGAATGTTTTGAATTTAGAGAGAATGTTTCTAAGTCACATAGACTACTTGCTCAGTGAGTCTAGTCTTGTACTCTTTTGATCTTTAATGCTACCTCAAAAGAAAATTTTCTAATTCTTAAATCTGATTGTGTCTTACATGTCATATTTAAAACAGCTACAACGTAAACATCTTCAAAATTTTGACTCTAGTACATGGTGAAATCCAAGCTTCAAAGCATGATTTACAAGACTCCATCCTAGTTTTATTTTTTATTTTATTATTTTTATTTTTTTTTGCGGTACGCGGGCCTCTCACTGTTGTGGCCTCTCCCGTTGCGGAGCACAGGCTCCGGACGTGCAGGCTCAGCGGCCATGGCTCACGGGCCCAGCCGCTCCGCGGCATGTGGGATCTTCCCGGACCGGGGCACGAACCCATGTCCCCTGCATCGGCAGGTGGACTCTCAACCACTGCGCCACCAGGGAAGCCCTCCCATCCTAGTTTTAGACTCAAATTCCTCCACATCCCCCACCTTCACTTCCCCTTATGTTTCAATACAGCCATTCAGCACAATGGTATTTCTTTTGGTAAAAAAATGTTTAAGACAAATTTGCTATGTATTACATTCCCTATTTCTGACTCATAATCATTCATGAAAAGTTAGGAGAGAGCTGGAATCACATCTGCTTCTGATCTACTCCTGTATGTCTAAAGTTTCCAAAGAGCCTATGTAAAGTCTCCAGTGAACTAACTCTTTGTATATAGCCTGAATTCAAGTCCAGTCTATTTTCATAGGAAACAATTAAGGTAACAGCTAAAATACCATGCCAAACATGTATATTTTTTCTAAACCCTTCTGTGTTCATATGCAGTTTGGGATCCATTTAAGTCATCCTCAGGGCCTTCTCAGCCTACCTTTCAATCTTGTGCTTTTCTTTTTTGCATCTGCATCTGAGATTTCCACTAACATATGAAATAATTGATTCAGATGTGAGAATCATAGAATGTGTGTTCCCAAAATTATTCTAAATCTTCATCTGAATTTTTCCTTGTCTTGTTTAGGATTTGGAAAGTTTTGCCATAAGGGTATTTCCCTATTATGAAGGGAGTTTAAGATGTACTTGAGCTTTCTGGCTTTCTAGCTGGTCATAAAAGAAGGGGAACAGGACAGAAAAGGAGTAGGGGTGGCAGGTAATAAAGGAGCATAGAATGAGGGAAGAAGACCAGTAAGAGAAAGCTGTTAAGCTTAGTTGAGGTTTGGGAGGCTCTAGTGAGAGTTTTAATTTTTCCCCATTTTTAAAATTTGCTTAGACCAAGGAATCTTTTAAGGAAGTAAATTTGGACCCTGAATTTCTTTTGGAAAGTTTCCCATTCCAATAAAAAACAACCAATCAACCAAAGAAACAAATCATTGGATTTTTTTTTCATTTTAGGGTGCCTCTCAAGTGAATAATTTTTTTCATGTCTAAAAGTCCCCACAACACCCACTGTAATTCTGAAAATTATGGTGTAATTTTGCCATTTAGAAAAAAGTAAGCACAAAAATTTGGATTACTATGTAAATATATATAAGAAGCACAAGTTTGCTCTGAAGGGTGTAAGAACTTAGACTGGGACAAACCCATCAGACTGGAAACACTGAATTGAATTATATGTTTCTGCAACTTGTCTTGTTCATCACAAATCTGACAATCTGTTGATTGTTTTTAAAGAATTTATTGAAATATAGTTTATTTACAATGTCTTAATTTCAGGTATACAACAAAGTGATTTAGTTATACAGAAATAGACAATCTGTTGATTTTTGATGGTGAGATAGCTGGATGGAAGGAAGGCGATCTCTCCCAGAACCAGACTTTTACAGGCAAAATAAAACAGGTCTGAGAAAAATTCTCCTAAGTTTTTTGATATGGGATATTTGGCAGGATTTGTTCTATAAAGAGGCTGATTCAGTGAGACCTTCTAAACTCATTAGCCCTTTGGAGCTGGCTAATGGATGAACTTATACCTGTCCTCTTTCTTATGAACTTCTACTGAGAGGAAAGAAGAAAACATATTAAAGAAAAATAGTAATTTTGTTAGTAATAAAACATGCTTCCACTGAGATGAAAGCTTTCAAAAAGGACTTGCTAAAAGCATTCTAAAAATACATATATACATATATTCACATATATGAAATATTTCTAAATTAAAGTTATATGTGTATATATATGTATATTTCTAAATAAAAAAAGTCCTCTATTCTTAGAAGCATTTGGGGAGCTTGGCAAAAAAAAAAAAAGTACAAGTTCAAATCCAATACGTATCACCTTATTGCCAAGGTTCAAGGGGTGACATTTTCATAGTTGTTTTGAAAGAAGCCTAAAGAGTAAACAGTTGTATGGATAAGCCCAGTTGAATAATCTATTTTTTTAGAATGAGAATATAACTCATATAAGGGGTTAGTTCATAGTTTATTGTTCAGAAATGTTAGGAATTTCCTATAACAAATAAAGCTATTTGAAAAAGGTAAAAAAAAATTATACAGTCTGAAGAGAAACCAGAGTATAAACAAAGCTATTTGAAAGTTCATCTTCTGGGCTTAAATTTTTTGGAATAGTAGTCATGCTAAGAATAACGTTGACCCTACCTTAAATCACAGTCACCCAAAAGGCTTATAAAAAACACATATTGCTGGGCTCCATTCCCAGAATTCAAAATATCTAAGCTGGGACCCTAGAATTTGCAATTTTAACAAGTTTCTAGTTGATAACAATATTGCTGATCTGTGAGAACACTTTGAGAACCACTGATGTAGAGAGCCTTAGTCATTAACCATATTAAGCTATGTGGCTGGTGACAGAAGTACTAAGTATAAATATGAATTCCAATAAAATTGTTTTAAGACAACTCACATTTCTCAGTTTGTAATATTCAAGATGTTTATTCCTTAAGAGAAGGATGTTGGATATGCACTGTTAGTTATGCACTGTTAGTTATGCACTGTTCTGCATAACTAATCTTAAGATATGCCAGATATTTTTTATTCCTCTATACTGCAAAGAGATTTTTCTAATATTAATTACTAACTCAGCATCAACTATCAGAGTACAGTTTATTCTGATTTTCTAGAGGTCTTTTACATTATGAAAATAGATCAGTCAATAAGAATTAATATATGCTGATTGAGGAGATGTGCACCATTGACTCTGGCTCACAATGTTACACTCAGCACAGGTTTTATCAGTATGTGCTGCTTACTGCCAATCCCATTTTTTCCTTTTCTTTTTCATTGTCTAGTTATCTCATAAGCCCTATGATGCACACACATTTAAATGCTTGCTGCATCCCAGCTCTTACCAATCAGACTCATTATCATTTAATAAAAAATGCAGGCTGCCCCTAGTTATGTGCTTACTTTTTCAATTCCAGCGTATTAAGCATACCTCTAAGCTCGGTGCCTTCTAACTTAATGTTAGAACCAAAATGAATCTTGCCCTGAAGGAATCCTTTCAAACTCAATGTTGGGCCTGAATGCATTTCTGCCCTTTAGGCTGTCTCCATTCCTTCAGACTGATCATCCAGGCTCCAGTGAATGTTGCCTTTGGGTTGTCTCCTTCAGTTTCAATTTCAAGGCTTGCATTGCTTTTTACCTTCAGGTTTTTCCTTTTCAGTTTCTGTGTTAGGTTTTAAAGGCCTAGTGTCCTTAAACGCTTTCTCATTGCAATGTTTTCCTGTTTCATGCTTCAATAAACATGGATGGGGACTACTGTTTCATTGATCTGGTGTTCCCTCTTAAGAATTTTCAAATCTTAGACTTAATCAGTAGTAACTATGTGGTATATAATCAACCATCTCATCAAATGCTTATTTTCTACTAGAAGAAAATTCCTTACACACCTATACTATTATAACCAGTCAGAGTACAAACAAAAAATACATAACTGTTTTAATTTAAGCAGAAATAGGCTTATTGGAAGGTATTCAGGTAGCACACTGAGGTAACATGAAGCCGAGAACCATGCTCAAAAAAACCAACTAAGGGAAGATGAAGGGAGCCAACTGAAGCTAGGCAGTTTGAAACAGAGCCATGCACACATCAGTAGTACAGCCTGGTTAGTGCATGGCTAATGCAGATTCTGGACACTAACGCCATTGGTTGCTGGATGACACCATTATCCTATTGAAATGATTATTAAAAGTTCTTCCTTCTGAATCACCAGTTTCATGTTCAGGGTCCCAGCTTGGAACATCAGACTGACTGAACTAAGTCTGTCCCTCCTTACTGGATGGCACAGTGGGAGACATGGCCCTGCTGCCATTCAGGTCTTTCCTAATGAAAACATTCCCCACACCCAATACCAGAAGTGATTCAGGTATTGTGCCAAAGAAAACATGATTCTAAAATCATGGAAAATACTTACAAGATCATTATGTTAGAGGAAGTCATTGGGAGATTGTGACCACTGGTTGACCCATGAGCTGGATCCTGGCAATCAGAGGCTCATTTCTTTTTTGCCTCCATTATCCTTTGTGTGTACATCCCACCTACTGTTCCCATGGTAGCAGCTGTTTCAAGGACGTAGCCTTGAAAGAATAAGGTATTGTTGAGACCATTTGGACTGAATACGTGACAACTCCATTAAGACCTCTATATAAACTTTGAAGATTCTGGTATGTGAGTGAGGAGACCTACTGGTCTTCAGGTTGCCCACAACAAGCCTCGTATGTAAGTTCCCTTGCTTATTAAACTTGCCACCTACCAGTCTGGCAATGGCCTGTGTCTTTCTTTGTTCTCTCCTTAACCTATATGTGAGGGAGCAAATTTGGGATCTGACACATTGTCATATACTACATATAAATGACACCTCCTGGCTGCCCAACAACATTTTTCTCTTTGTTCTTAACGTTCCTGGAACATAAGGTAAATTATGGACTCTACCTGTAGGCCAGATTTCAGCTTATCACTAAACTGGCAAGCATCCTCTAGAAGCACAATTTAATCTGGTCAGAGTTAACTTAAATAATGTTGTCTCTTAGGATAGATGGTTGTGTTGCCTTAGAATTGGTTGGAGAATTCCGTACACCACTGTTTGCTCTTTTTTTAAAATAGATCTTTATTGGAGTATAATTGTTTCACAATACTGTGTTAGTTTCTGTTGTACACCAGAGTGAATCAGCCATATGCACACATATGTCCCCATATCCCCTCCCTCTTGAGCCTCCCTCCCATCATTCCTATCCCACCCTTCTAGGTCATCACAAAGCATCGAGCTGATCTCCCTGTGCTATGCTTCTGCTTCCCAATAGCTAACTATGTTACATTTGGTAGTGTACATATGTCGATTTTACTCTCACTTCGCCCTAGCTTGCCCCTCCCGCCATGTGTCCTCAAGTCCATTCTCTATGTCTACATCTTTATTCCTGCCCTGCAATTAGGTTCATCAGTACCATTTTGTTTTTTTTTAGATTCCATATATATGCGTTAGCATATGGTATTTGTTTTTCTCTTTCTGACTTACTTCACTCTGTATGACAGACTCTAGGTCCATCATCTCACTACAAATAACTCAATTTCGTTTCTTTCTATGGTAGAGTAATATTCCATTGTATATGTGTGCCACATCTTCTTTATCCATTCATTTCTCGATGAACATTTAGGTTGGTTCCATGTCCTAGCTATTGTAAATAGGGCTGCAATGAACATTGTGGTACATGTCTCTTTTTGAATTATGGTTTTCTTAGGGTATATGCCAAGTAGTGGGATTGCTGGGTCATATGGTAGTTCTACTTTTAGTTTTTTAAGGAACCTCCATACTGTTTTCCATAGTGATTGTATCATTTTACATTCCCACAAACAGTGCAGGAGGGTCCCTTTTCACCACACCATTTCCAGCATTTATTGTTACTAGATTTTTTGATGATAACCATTCTGACTGGCATGAGGTGATACCTCATTGTAGTTTTGATTTGCATTTCTCTAATAATTAGCAATGTTGAACAGTTTTTCATGTGCCTCTTGGCCATCTGGATGTCTTCCTTGGTGAAATGTCTGTTTAGGTCTTCCACCCATTTTTTATTGGATTGTTTGTTTTTTTGATATTGAGCTCCATGAGCTGTCTGTATGTTTTGGAGATTAATCCTTTGTCTGTTGTTTCATTTGCAAATATTTTCTCGCATTCTGAAGGTTGTCTTTTTGCTTGTTTATGGTTTCCTTTGGTGTGCAAAAGCTTTTAAGTTTAATTAAGTCCCATTTGTTTATTTGTGTTTTTATTTCCATTACCCTAGGAAGTGGGTCAACAAAGATCTTGCTGTGGTTTATGTTAAAGACTGTTTTTCCTATGTTCTCAAACTCTTCCAAAAAATTGCAGAGGTAGAAACACTCCCAAATTCATTCTACGAAGCCACCATCACCCTGATACCAAGACCAGAAAAAATATATCACAAAAAAAGAAAATTATTGACCAATATCACCGATGAACATAGATGTAAAAATCCTGAACAAAATACTAGCAAACAGAATCTAACAACACATTAAAAGGATCATAACCATGATCAAGTGGGATTTATCCCAGGGATGCAAGGATTCTTCCATATATGCAAATCAATCAATGTGATACACCATATTAACAAATTAAAGAATTAAAACCATATGATCATCTCAATAGATGCAGAAAAAGCTTTTGACAAAATTCAATACCCATTTATGATAAAAACTCTCCAGAAAATGGGCATAGAGGGAACCTACCTCAACATAATAAAGGCATATATGACAAACCCACAGCAAACATCATACTCAATGGTGAAACACTGAACACATTTCCACTAAGATCAGGAGCAAAACAAGGATGTCCACTGTATGTTTTTACGTTGCCTTCACTGAGCCTGATCTGTTTATCCTGAAGATTTTCTGTAAAAGTTGTTTATCTTTACTTCCAATTTCCTGGCTTTCATATAGTCCTGAACTATGTCCACTGCACAGTCCCTATATAACCTACAATACAATGCAGGCTTATCCTTTTTTCTATAAATGTGTTGAAAGGTTGGCCTTAGAATAAATAATATCATTCACTTATTTAAGTCTGGGAGAGATCTGATTCTTTCTGTTCCTTTCTAAGTATGCTTTTGAGTAAAGGAAAATAACACTTCTAGACAGAAAAGAAGCCCACTTTAACCTGCAAGCATTTCTATGTGTTTAAAATCAATCCAAAGGAGGAATTATTTAATTCAGTTATACATGATCCAACTATGTATCATTGAATATATATATATATATATATATATATATATATATATATATATATATATTTTGTTGTTGTTGTTGTTGTTTTGTTTTTGTTTTTTGTTTTTGTTTTTTGGGGGTTTTTTTTGCGGTACACAGGCCTCTCACTGCTGTGGCCTCTCCCATTGCGGAGCACAGGCTCCGGACGCGCAGGCTCAGTGACCATGGCTCATGGGCCTAGCTGCTCCGCGGCATGTGGGATCTTCCTGGACCGGAGCACGAACCCGTGTCCCCTGCATCGGCAGGCGTACTCTCAACCACTGCGCCACCAGGGAAGCCTTGAATATATTTTAAAGTAAAAATTTTAATTATAGTTCATTTCTTCATTCAATTAACACTTAAGTACCTACTTTGTATCAGGCACTGTTCTCAATGCTAAGGATAATATATTGAAAAAAGGAAGGTGAAAAATGCCCACTCTAAAAGAGCTTACATGCTAATAGGGCTGTCAGACATTTATGTAATAAGTGAAACAAATATAAATATATGTAGTCAGATAGTCATAAATGCTGAGGGTAAAAAGTAGGGGAGGGAGTTGGCAGTAATGGGAAAGGCAGAGCAGAAAAGTTTAGTATTTTAGGTAGAGGGGCCAGGGAAGGTGATATTAAATAGAGACAGTGAGGGAGTAAGACATGGACATAAAGAGAAGAACATTCTAGACAGAGGAAACAGAGTGCAAAACATCTTAGGCAGGAACCTCCCTGGTTATTACTAGGAACATAAAGGAGTCAGGTTTGGTTGAATAAGATATAAGTATGGGGGTTTGGGAAAAAATGAGGTTATGGAGTCACAAAGAAAACTTGGAGGTCATTATAATGACCTTGTGTTTTACTGTGAGTGATATGGGAAGCTCTGGAGGCTTTTGAGTAAAGAAGGTTATATTCTGACTGACACTCAGTAGCACAATTTTGGTTCCTAGATGAAGCATCAGTTATAAGGAGAGTGGGCAAATGCAAGAACAGGAAGAATATTAAGAGGGCTACTGCAAATTAAAAAATAGATAATGGGGACCTTGACAAGGTAGTGCCAATGCAGATGGTCAGATTTTGGATATATCTACAGACATTGCTTACCATTTTGATCGTGAATGTGAGGGGAAGGATCGGGATGACTCCAGAGTTTCTGGCCTCAGCACATGGAGCAGTGCAGTTTCCTTTGAGGTGATATGAAGGGGAAAGGTAGAGCAGGTTTGGAAGGAAAGATCAAGAGCTCAGTTTTTGAAACATTGTTTGTGATGGATAGCTAAGAGTAGATGTCAGGAGATGTCAGTTAAATGGTTAGTTATACAAGTCTGACATTTAGGGAAGAGATCTAAATAGGGAGATAAATTTGAGAGCCATATGCATACAAATAATAATCAGCACTATAACCTACTGCTGCATAACAAAAGTAACCCCAAATTTGCCCCTTAGGTTACAAACAAAAACATTTTCTCACAGTTTTAGAGCTGAGGAAACTACAAGTTGGAGAAGTAAATAGCTTAACCACACACACATAGAAAGTTATGTGCCAGGGTTCAATTTCAGATATCTTTACTTCTGAAGACCCAACTCCTTCCATTACACAGCTCTGCATCCTTAGCACCTTCCTTGAGCTGGCTGCTCTTCCCACAACTCCACCCTAGTCTGCTGATGTGTCCCACTCAGCTTAATTCTCCCACTTGGCCAGTTTCCTTTGTCTGCTCAAACACTTTCTTCATTGGCTTTAATCAAAGATTGGCGTTCTTCCAGTCATCTGAGTAGGTAGGAAGGCAAAAAAGAGGAACGGGCAAGGTGCTGCAGAGCTCAGACAGATAATGGGGTCATGACTCTTTAGACAGTTATAAATGATGAGGATTGAATGGCGAGTGGGGAGAAGGGGCAGCTAATGATGGACATTGTATATATATATATATATATATATATATATATATATATATACACACACACACACACATACATGCACACATTTATTTAGGAAAGCAGGCAATTATTTGTCTTTTTATCTTTTCTAACCAAGTTAAATTGCTGAACTTGCAGAAATGACAGAAAACTGCCCTTCAATTTTCTGCATGAAAGAAATAAAATACGAACATATGCATTCAGCAATATATGATTTTCAAAAGGCATTTCCCTCATTGTTCATTTAGCCCCAAACTCTAGTAATTCCTTCTAAGCTTTTCTCCATTCCATCAGATTATTTCCTCATGATCTGCCATCACAAACTCAAATTTCTTTTAGGAATGAGAAGTTAAAATAGATGTTAAAGCTCAGATTACCTGGTATACAGTAGAGAGCCATGGGGTCTGTGGTGAACTTGAACAGGTTAGTCTTGCTAAAAAGTCTCTCTCTGTCTCTGTCTCTCTGTCTCTGTCTCTCTTTCTCTCTGTCTCTCTCTCCTTAACACTATTTTATCCAAGATATATACAATCCTGGGCCAGATGTAGTCTACTGCAAACTTCTATTCATTGACTTTCAAAAATATTTTCTCATGCCTTTTAATTTCTAGCTTAAATAAACTTATCAGCCCTCCCCCCACACACACAGCTGCCTCTTGTTTTCTAGGAACTAACTAAATCATTTCACTTTTCATTATTGGTTTAGGTTTTCTCTATAAGAGTGAACCGTACTAATGCATGAGGGCTGCAGAAAATTTCTTCCAAGTACTTTTCCTTCACAAGTACTTTTATAATGCAACGTTTAGCAAATAACTTATACACATCAACTATGTTGGTACATGTGCTATTACCTACAGTTTGCCAGACACACACACATATACACACACACTCACACAAACACACTCAGAAACAAAACAGAAACATGGGAATAAGAGATGTTGCTTATTTAAGTCCATCGATCCTTAAAATGAAGGAATATGGGACTAGAACTAATATTTATTTAAGATGGTATTTTGGAGAAATAGCCCCTCCATTTGCCTCCCTCCCTCCTTTCCTCGTTTTGTGCTTTCTTTCTCTTTATTTCAGAGACATGACACTTGTTGTGGTCAATTTAATTATATGAGTAAGGCAGCCATTTAACAATTTGAATACATAATACTAGGAAAACTTGTAGGATTTTATTTATTAGGCTAATAGGTAGTCTCTATTAATAAATTATTCATAGACTTTCTTGTCCTTCATTATCATAGAAACTAGTGTAGATTATTATTTTACAAAAAGCCCGAACCACCGTTTAGTAGAGAAATTAACTTCACCGTTTCTCTGTTATGTTCTATGATGCTGCTGGTAGAGGTTGCCTCCTTAGTGTCCATTACCAGAATGAAAACAAATTTAAAATTAATACTACGATTTATTTCAAGTTAGTTCCCAGAACTAAATGTACACAGGATATGATAAATAATTTTATTTAGTCATTTATGGGTCTGAATGACCAGTAGATATTCTACTCTGAAAATTTCTGCAGCCCCTTTTCTGCCCATTCAGAATTATCATATGGTATTTACACACACTTTCCACATTCTCATTAAAAGCATTAGAATCTTCTTAATGCCAAGTATTATTGACTTTCCTGTAACATCCTATTTACAATATGTATTCTGAGTTTCCAATCTCTCTATTAGTATTTCTATTAACATCCCTATACTGTTCTATCTCCTCTCATTTATAATAATGTCATATGTACTAGTTCCAGAGTGCTTTTTTTTTTCTCACTAAGGGATTCTGTGTATCCCCAAGCTTTCTTTTGTACATATGTGATGGGTCAAGTTTACTTATAATTCCAGTAATATCATTACTATTTATATGAATGCAAATTGTGATATAATAATTGCTCATAAATTACTCTAACTGTAGAAGTTAGTTTGTGAATTATGAACCTAAGCTTACATGAAACAGGAGGAGTACTAATCAAAGGTTTGATAGGGACTGTGTTAGTTTGAGGCGTGCTTATTCTTGGACTGTAACATCAGAAAATCACAATGAAGTACTTTAGAAGAGAAATAAAGTAAATGGAATTATTTTTGGTTAAGAAATGTGTCCAATCTTGGGAATTCCCTGGTGGTCCAGTGGTTAGGACTCTGCTTCCACTGCAGGGGGCATGGGTTCGATACCTGGTTGGGGAACTGAGATCCAGCAAGCTGCATGGTGTGGCCAAAAAAGAGAAAAAGAAATGTGTCCAGTCTTAAGTATATGTATGTGAATTTACAATGGTAAATTTCTGAGAAAGCTCTTTATTTTAAAGATCTAGATTTACAAAGGAAATAGAAAGTCTGCATAACACAGAACTGAAAACCAAATGACACTAAAGCTATCATAATAGGAAACATGGTCATGTTCTGATTAATAATTAACTGGCTTATAATCAGGTTGATCATTGGTATTAAGATGATGTTTTAATAGAAGATTCAATTAGTCACAGACAAGAAGGAAAAATATGAGCTTGATATAGGAAATTATATTTTTTTTATTATAGAGAAGCAATGCAAGAAATTTATACATGGATCTGTAGGGGAGAGAAAAGGGCTTAACAATACATCATTTTTCATTAACTGCATTTTAGTATTCTGTTGTTGTTAAAAATACATAAGCAGAGGGCTTCCCTGGTGGCGCAGTGGTTGGGAGTCCGCCTGCTGATGCAGGGGACGCGGGTTCGTGCCCCGGTCTGGGAGGGTCCCACGTGCCGCGGAGCGGCTGGGCCCGTGGGCCATGGCCGCTGGGCCTGCGCATCCGGAGCCTGTGCTCTGCAGCGGGAGAGGCCGCAGCGGTGAGAGGCCCGCGTACTGCAAAAAAAAAAAAAAAAAAAAAAAAAAAAAAAAAAAAAAAAGCAGAATAAAACAGGGCCTCTGTTTCCATATTAAGACCCATCCTCAAATAGCTTTACATACACTCAAAGGAAATACAAACCTAACACAAAAAGCTGTTCCAAGTAGTATGTGTTCAGAGAGGGCTTTTGAAGAGGTGACAAAAAAGGTATAACTATCACAGGGTGCACATTAAAATGCCTCTACTCATCTCTTTCAGTGCCTCACACAATATTGCCAGTGTTCTAATCTCCATTCCGGTCTTTCCCTTCAAACTCCAGCCCCTTTGCATTTCCCTTCTTCTCCATTGTCATCACCCCATCCCCAATTTAGAGATTTTTATCTTTTTGTGTTTAAGTAGCTTTGTGTAAGTTAAAAATCAGTTTATATACCCTGAGAATAATCCAGTCCACCACTTGTCCATTACCCTTTCCTGTACAGCTAAGGCCTGTGATCTGATATCTGACAACACATAAATTCTTCTTAATGGCTGGGGGAGGGGGAAAGGCGTGTGAATATCTACACTTCTGTCCCTATCTGAATATCACTGCATTAAAACTTGTTTTCATTTTTTCAAGAAAAGTATCTATGATACATGCCTCTTACAGCAGAAAGTAACACAACATAGTAAATCAACTATACTCCAATAAAAGTAAAAATAAGAAACAGAAATATGCCTCTGGGGACTGGGAGTGTATGTGTATATGTGGTGGGCAGCATTAGGGAACCCATATTAGTAACAATGGAAGTGAAAATCTGATCCAGCCCAAATGAGTCTGCAAAGACAGCAGAAGCTTTGTGGGGTGTGGGCCCACAAAGGTGAGCATGGTACATGGATGGACCTTGGCTTTCTTCTCTTGCTGCTGTTGATAGTCTGATCCATTGCAGGCTCTTGGCCAAGATAAAAAAAATAATAATAATAAGTCATGTTCCACATAGAAAAAAAAGGGAAAGCACAGTCTTCATAAATGGAAAGAAGAGGTTACAGGCTTAGATAATGAGGCAAACTTTCAGTTGGATTTAACCTTAAAAGGTGACATAATCTCTGTGAACTTACAAACTGCAGGCAGATTCAGTAATTAAAATCAGTGACTTCTGATTAAATTGGGCTCAGTTGGAGAATTTTGGAAATTTTATTGGAGCTATTCAATAATAGGAAGAAACTTCATGACAATTTTGAAGTAAATGATCTTTCTGAAATGAGAACATGACTCAGATTCAGACTATAATGATGACTTCAGTGGATCTAATTAAATCTAAGGGGTTCCATACAACAATAAACATTACAGAAAAACAGACAAGATAATCTGATGGAGAAAATCCAGAGGGGATGATTGTAACTGGTTAGCATATGTATAACAGCCTACCTGGGACTAGGGATTGGGAAGTATTTTTATGTCCCAACAAATATTTTGACCATACAGTTATTAGCCTGCAGATATATTTGTTGTATACCAACAGATATTTTGACCATTCAATTAGTAGCCTGCAGATGAACTCAGACGACTTAAACAAGTAAGGATGTTTAGCACAGGTGTGATGGATGTAAAGAAACTAACATAACAGACAGTGTACAACTCTCTATACAGATGGATCCCAAGAAATTGTCTACCAGAAGGTAATGGGAGAAACATTATGTTGTAACTCTAGAAACTGACAGGGAGATGTATTAAGATGTGACTGGTAGTGTTAACAGTGTCTAATATTTATTGAGATATACTATGTACAAAAATTTTGTCTAAGGATAAAACTCTATATTGTATGCTTTTTTAATGCATTTGCTCCCAGTGAGAAAAACAAGGCCCAGAAACATTGAATAACTTGCTCAAGATTATACTGCTTAAAAGCATCAGAACCAAGGCTTGGATCAAGAGAGTTTGGCTTTGGATCATCAAAAAATCTACAAACAATAAATGCTGGAGAGGGTATGGAGAAAAGGGAGCCCCTCTTGCACTGTTGGTGGGAATGTAAATTGATACAGCTACTATGGAGAACAGTATGGAGGTTCCTTAAAAAACTAAAAATAGAACTACCATATGACAGAGCAATCCCACTACTGGGTATATACCCTGAGAAAACCATAATTCAAAAAGAGTCATGTACCACAGTGTTCATTGCAGCTCTATTTACAATAGCCAGGACATGGAAGCAACCTAAGTGTCCACTGACAGATGAATGGATAGAGAAGATGTGGCATATATATACAATGGAATATTACCCAGCCATACAAAGAAACAAAATTGAGTTCTTTGTAGTGAGGTGGATGGACCTAAAGTCTGTCATACAGAGTGAAGTAAGTCAGAAAGAGAAAAATACCATATGCTAACACATATATATGGAATCTAAAAAACACAAACAAAAAAAAAGGTGCTGAAGAACCTAGGGGCAAGACAGGAATAAAGATGCAGATGTAGAGAATGGACTTGAGGCCACGGGGAGGGGGAAGGGTAAGCTGGGATGACGTGAGAGAGTGGCATGGACATATATACATTACCAAGTGTAAAACAGATAGCTAGTGGGAAGCAGCTGCATAGCACAGGGAGATCAGCTCTGTGCTTTGTGGCCACCTAGAGGGGTAGGATAGGGAGGGTGGGAGGGAGACACGAGGGAGGCGATATGGGGATATATGTGTATGTGTAGCTGATTCACTTTGTTATAAAGCAGAAACTAACACACCATTGTAAAGCAATTATACTGCAATAAAGATGTTAAAATAATAATAATAAAGGACATATATAAAAAAAGATGCTAATAAAAAAAGATAAATAATGAAGGCAGATTGGGATCTCATTAATGAAAGCCATTAACTGAAATTAGATAAAATAAAAAAAAAACATATAATGCAACAGTTCAAATGTGGCTACTCCAAATTGAGATAGGCTGAAAGGTAAAAATATACACCAATTATCAAAGACTTAGTATGAAAAAAATCACATTAATATTTGTACATTATTATATATGGAAATAATATGTTGGATATACTGTTTGAAATGAAATATATTATTAAACTTAATATTTCCCTTTTGTTTTTACTGCTCTACTGTAGAGTGCTTCTTTAGTCTCATCCAATAAAAGTGGAGTAAATTGAGTAAAGTAAATCCCCTATATTGACAACACATTGTAGTCCACATGTACTTGTATGTGACTAAGTGTGCTTTTTTGTTTTTATGTGTGACTGTCACACTGCATAAATTAGTTGTGTGTGTGTCTGTGTGTATGAATTGCTACTGCCCTTCATTGGCTGATTGATTTATTCAGAACAGGTTGATTAAGCAGTGCTACATATTGCTCATGTCTTGAGTCAGATTCACAGTGGTTCAGAGCATCACTTCCTCAAAGGCAAACTTCTTGTTTTAAAGTGAATCACCTTATTTGTTCAGACAGTCTTCCTGACCCTGTTGCTTTGCAGTTCTTCACAGCCAGGTTACACTATGTGAACTTTTCTTGCTAATATGTTCTTATGCTTTCTCTTCTGCTTGTCTCTTCAGGAGCACTTGAATTCACTTGTCAACATAACAGCTGCTTGAGCATCATTTGCCAATTCTTTCTGTCACACACTAGGACTTTCTGGGTATCATATACTGAAATGTTAGATTCCTTTATGAACAACATGTCAGGAAAGAACAACCTAAATCAGAAAAATGTATAGATCATTTGAAAAAAATTTTGATATGAAAATAACAGATTTTGTCAGAGAACATAGACAAAAGGAAGCTGTTAGTGTAAAGTAATGAAATACTAGCAAAATGAGACTTCTTTATATTAAAAATTTTTAAGTGACTAACGATCATGAACATATCCATCTCTTCATTCACCATATGAGTAAGTTGTGAGTTCAGGGTCTCATGGTCTTTCTAGTATTGAACAAATCTTCAACCCAGATGTTTTAAATGAAATTTGTGTTAAAATTTATCATCAAAATTTATTTGATGATAAATTTTATTTTGAGTAGATCAAGAATAGTTTCATGTTCTCCACAAAGTATGTGGTGTCAGAAAGAGAGCAGCAAATTTGCACTTTAAAATTTCATGTAAAAAACCAGTACTTTAATGAAGACAGTGTTATTTTCATTAAAAAGTTATCTTACAATATTTTAGAAGTGTTTGTAGGGGATGAAAAGTTTTCTTCGACCTTCTTAGGGTTCCTGACTGGGTCTGAGACTTAATCTGACAAAGATATATTAAAGGAGAAAAACATACACATTTATTTAGTAGAAGTTTTACATGACATGGGAGCTTTTCAGAAGGAAATGAAGAGGCAAAGAAACAGGCCTCTGTATTTTTATGCTAGGTTTGATGAAGCATGCACAGTGTGGAAGAATATGATAGTTTATGGGCAGAAAAATTTCCCCTTCTTCTCTACTAGGTTATCTGTCTGGTCTAATAATTAAATTGATAGAAGGCATATTAACAGGAAAAAAAAACAAATTTTGTATGTATGGGAACCTCATAAAAATATGAGATTCCAGGGCATCCAGGTAATTGAGGCTTATATAACATCCTGAGCTAAGGATGCAGAAGGAAGGAAGGCCATTCACCGGAAGTTGAGTGGGGATGTTTGCCCTGTTACACAGATAAGTTTCTTAGGTAAAGGGGAGTCTCCCCCAATAGCTCTTTTTCTGGTACAAGACCACTTTCTAGTGTAAATTTAGGCAGTTGAGGGGGAGGTAAAAGTTTTCCTTCATCTGCTGGGTTTTGAGTGCCTTTAGCTCAAAATACTCCTCATGCCAAAGTGGCATATCTTGGGGTGACAAATTCTGCTCCCTTTCAATAGGTTAAGGAGTATGAGGTAATTGTAGTAAACTGGGGGAAAGTTAGCAATGCCTGTTTCTTAGGGTTCTTCTTGGCATCCCTTTTTCTTTTTTTTTTTTTTTTTAAAGATTTATTTTCTTATTTTTAATTTATTTATTTAATTTATTTTTGGCTGTGTCAGGTCTTAGTTGTGGCACCAGGATCTTCATTGAGGCATGCGGGATCTTTCATTGCAGCACTCAGGCTTCTCTCTAGTTGTGGCATGCGGGTTTTCTCTCTCTAGTTGTGGCGTGCAGGCTCCAGGGCACGTGAGTTCCATAGTTTGAGGCACGCAGCCTCTCCAGTTGAGACGCACAAGCTCAGTAGTTGTCGTGCTCAGGCTTAGTTGCCCCACGCTAAGTGGGATCTTAGTTCCCTGACCAGGGATTGAACCCACATCCCCTGCATTTTAAGGCGAATTCTTTACCACTGGACCACCAGGGAAGTCTCATCCCTTTGTCTTTGGAGATAAGGATGCTCCTTTCCTCTAGGGTAGAGGGAGGACATGGTATATGGAGCTCACCTCTCACATGAGGGTTCTATGACTTATTTCAGGGAAGAAAGGTGAGGGGGAGAGGAGGTCAGAGTGACCTTCTTGCTTCTGCTATTTTCTCAAACTCCTTCAACTTAAAATATTCAGTATGCTGAGGTGCCATATTTTGGGGTAGTATGTCCTCAAACCACGTCATTTTTTTTATTTCTAAAGTTATATTAAAATTAAATAATGTACAAATGTTAATTTGATATTAAAATGTATATTTTATAGAATAAAAATGTTATTCCTATTTTAACTTTTAATAAAGTTATTTGACCTAAGATTTAGAAATTAAGGGTAATTTCCTAGTAAAGAAAATGTTTGCTTTATAATTTGCTTTCCATAATGAAAACATTAGCACTACTAATTTTTGTAATAAAATTAAAAAACAATGATATTAATGTAAAAGCATTTCAGTGTTTCAACTAAATGCCTGTTAGAGTCTATGTTTCCCATTATAGATGAAAATAGAATTGCAAAGTAAGGATACACATAAAAGAGTAGGAGACATACAAGTTAATGGGAAATCTTCAAATTCACAATGATCATGTGCAAATCTCCCCATATTAAAGGTATGCAAAGGTATGCAGTTATCTTAAGGATGTGTGAGGCAAAAAGGCAATAAGGCAGGTTTTCAGTGGTAAATCACACTGACAATTATCCTTAAAAGGGTAAAGGAGACAGAATTACCAAGTTCAGCAAGGACCATACAAGTACAGAAGTCTTAAGACTAGGGATAAATAATTTGCAAAAACCAGTGAATCTTAAAACCATAAATCAATTGTAGAACACAAATATATCTCCTCTTCTACCATTTTCTTTATCTTCAGTCAAAAGAAATGAGTGATTTCATAGCGTTCCCATCTCTTTATGTTGTGTTGAATTAATAACAACAATGTTTATATGCAGATAACTTTTAAAACTCAGAGGTCATTATAAGTCACAAGTAGTTTTATCAGAAAATGTTACACATACATTTGAAAGGTTACCACCTACACATATGGATCCATATACAAACACACTTGGCCTTATTAGGGCTGATTCATACTCTATTTGACAAAAAGGATGAGTAGAGTGAAAAGTTTGATTTTTTTAATGTTGAAGTTGAAATATAAACACAGTTAATATGAGCCACATTTTAACATATGTATGTTTGGCATACACTTTTGAACTCAATGAAAGTGTAACAGAGCAAAAGTTTCCTGTGCCTGCAGTGCAGAAATCCAAACTCTTGACAGCAGGAGTTTGCATCAAAGTAGGGGTTTATTGCAGGGCACCAAGCAAGGGAGTGGGAAGGAGACAAGCCTCAGATCCACTCCAGTTGGTGTCAGTAGATTGGCTTTACTGCACGTGGGTGAGTGGACCCAAGTTTAGTTTGGTAACAGATAAAATAACTACCAAATTAGATGATATGTTAATTAGTGTCACACCAAGGAAATTTCCCAGTGGCGTCATAAGTCGTGC
Organism: Mesoplodon densirostris; assembly: GCF_025265405.1. Taxonomy (NCBI): domain Eukaryota; kingdom Metazoa; phylum Chordata; class Mammalia; order Artiodactyla; family Ziphiidae; genus Mesoplodon; species Mesoplodon densirostris. The sequence goes on from NC_082667.1 coordinate 92,026,298, forward strand.
CATGTAAAATATACTGTGGTAGCCATGAACATGTACTTCTTAGATCCTACTATGGGAACCTAACTGACCAATGACCCAGCTCTTACACTCTATATCATTGTATTTAAGCTGATGCTTCACTTCCCACCAGCTGCTCCTGACCAGTCACTGAGCACAGCAGGAACACTAAGACAGGTTTGTTCTTGGGAGACACAGGGCTCTTCTGATGGTGACTGTGACTTAAGGACTTACAATTGGCCTTACCAGACTTTATTCTACCTGTGCTGCAATTTAAGATCTTCTATCCAAACTTACTTCTTTCTCTCTTTTCTTCACAAATATCAGACTCTTATTGTACTTTGCCAGCTCTGTTGGCCTTCCCACCTCCTTTCCATTTTCCATCATAGGCATTTTCTTTAATAGATCACTTGCATATCTATTCCATTTTGGTATTTGCTTCACTAAAGACCCTGACTAACATCCAAATATTTTGGTATTTTTGGAATTTCACAGAAGGAAAACTACTTAGAAGTTTCTTTATAGATTTTTAGTTTAGTTCTAAAAAACATTATTTTGGTCTTTGAAATACTAATGACATGCATAGTCAGAAAATTTGTAAGTGTTATCGTGGTGACCAGATGCTGATTCAGCTCTAGGAAACCCCTTATTTTTATTTTCCTTCTCTTTAAAAAGCTATTGTTCTCCTAAAATAGATATCGGCAGTTCTGCCAATGGAGAGATGTGCAAGGGAAACAGGCAATCAATTTGGTCTAAACATAAGCTGAAATCTTCCTTAGAAGACTGAGAATAGGATGATTTGCTTAAGTGTCATCTTTGTCATTGAAATACAAGAATATATACATAAGATATGAAGAAGAATGTAGGGATGTGCCACATATAGGAAGAAAGAATAGAGAGGAAGGAGATATTTTAGAGTATGCAGAAGAGGAAAAGTAAAATGAAAATTAAAAAGTTTTGGAGTTCAAGGAAAACTTGGTAGAGCACATTTGGAAAACCATATTAGAACAAATTTCTACCTCTGTAAAATAAGGATATATTAGATGATCTCTAATGTCTTAATACAAAGTCTAGCTATACTATTCTATGACTCCTTCATTAATTTATTAAATATTTACACAATGCCTGATATATGCCTACTTTGTGCTAGGCGCCAAGCTAAAGATCTCCTACAAGGAAGAAAGACAAGTAACCAACATTTGCAATACAGTGTGGTAAATACCACGAAAATGTATGCCTAGGATGTGATAGGATATAGGATAGGGACATTTAATTCATTTATGTGAGAAGAATCAAAAAAGAAATTTCAGATGAAAGAATGTGTGGGTAGAGCTAAGCCATGAGTTTAATTTTTACATGGTTTGGAGCAGGGGAATACGCATCTAGACAACAGCTTGTTTAAAGATATTAGACCATCAGGTGACACAATCTATTTGGAGACATTAGAGAAAAGCCTGTCTTGAGCAAATGATGCAGGTGAGGGAGCAAAGTGGGTGAGTTAGGAGTTGTAGACAGGCCAGTTCTCAAAGCTCTTGGGAAGCCAGGGCTTTCATCCTGAAAGCCATGAAGAGCATTGCAAGAATTTTACTAAAAGAAGTTCTATAGTCAATTTTGGCTTTTAGAAAGATTGCTTTGAGTGTAGTATCAAATGTATGTGAAGACAAGGCAGGGAAATCTGTTAGAAATTTACATAAGATGAAGTAGTACATAATATGATTGAGTATATTTTGGTTGGACAAATACAAAATTAATTGCAAAAAGGCATAGGACTTTAGAGTACTAGGAATTGAGTACACATTTAAAAAAAAAAAAATCAGATCTCGCTAAGAAGCGTGACCTTTAGTGAATGAAAGAGGAAATCTCCCTTGACTCTCTTCCTGGACTCTCACTCTGTAATAGCCACAGTTCCTGCAGAGTTCCCCTCCTCAGCTGGCATCATACACTGCAGTTGGCAATGATTCGTTCTTACCCTTATTTAAGAGCAGTAATGGGAAGCTGGCATGGTTGAGGATTACTGCCAGACTTAATAGAAAATCATCCATGAGGAATCATTTGATAGAAAATTGAGCTTTTCAGAGTGGATCCTGTAGAAGATAAGGGTTTTCCCCCAATTTACTCTTGGATAATAAATATGCCTATCGTAACAGGTAGTTTCTCAGTGTATAATCATCTGAAATTTTACTGAAATTTTTAATCACTTAGATATAAACCAAGCTTGGGGCAAACAAGGGTCAGGAGACCCTTAAGTGGAGGGTTAGTAAAAAGTAGTACTTGAAGGATGCCTTCAAAAGAAAGTCTAAATCAAAGTCAAACATACCCTCCTTCCTTTTGTCCTCAACAGGTGCCATCGGGTGGTTAAATTGCTGGATGCCTTGATATCACTTTGTGCTTATATCCCTCCCATGCTGTTACTGTATATATCTCTGTGATTATTAGTTGACAAGCCTATCTCTCCTGCTGGACCATAAGCTACTAGAGAACAGGTACTGAGTGTTTTTAATGTATTTATTCCCAGCACCTTGCATCAATACCTGGCATATATCAGATACTTAGTAAATATTTGTTCTAAGAATACATAACTTGATTGGTTATTATTTTTAAAAAGAATTTAGATACCTTGAAAATGGCCTGTTTTATAAATACCAGTTTCTTGTCCTTTAGCTTTTCTTGTCTTCTAGGAATTACTCTGCTAATTGCATAAACCTCAACAGCTTTCTTTGCTGTAGGCAGCGATTTTAAGATCCTTGCTCATGCCAGCATTACTGCTTACAGAAGTGCAGTGGGGTTAAAGCTGAGCCCTGAGGCTTGCTTCCTGGCCATCAGCAGGGAAGGATTTAATTAGCCACTTAACTTCTTCAGGTGTGGGGGACAGATCTCCCTCTTCTGCTAATGAGGTCTGAGCTGCCAGCCAGCCACAATGGTTTCCCTCTTCAGGCGGAATCTTTCACACACAGCTGGTGAGCTGGCTTCCTGACGACCACTTAGCCCCCACTGGTATGAAAATGGCTCTGTCAAGAGCTGCCCTGGCTGTGCTCTGGGCAGTATCTTCCCCCTAATAACTTCAGAAGAGTTGTAACTCCAAAACCTATCTCATGTCATTGACTATTCTACTTTACTGGGTGACAAATCCTCTCATCTTCCTCTTTTTTCCTCAGGTCTTCCCCTTTCTTCCCTCAAGGAGATTTGCATGCAGAGAGAGTTTTGGTTTAGATTCTAGGTGTGTTTTTTAAAACTTTTATTTGTGTTCAGGAATAATGATACTTTTGGAAAATAATTTTAGATGCTTTCTTTTTATTAATGAAAATGAAAGCAATACAGAAAAGTAAAGAGAAGAAAGTGAAGAAAAACACACCAGGCCCTCTGTCCAGATGGAATTAATTTCAGCATTTGATGGAACTACCTCCAGATATTTCCATATGTGTGCAGATAGAAAATTAGATGAACCAAGGGATAGGCAAATATAATTTTGAGATCTTTATATGTATGCTTCTAAGTAAAAACAAGTATTATATTTATGTCCTCTTGTATATATAGGAGACACTTTCTAGGACAGGGTGGACATTTTTTAAACTTTAAATGTATTTTGAGTATACAAATCAAATTATACCCGTGGTTTTAAAATAATAATTTTTCAAACTCTCCCCTAGTGACCTCACTCAGATATTATGCACATTTCTGTCAGACTTCAGTATTAATATAAGCAACCTAGAGAATGTCAAAAAGGATCTGCTCAAATGGCCAGAACAATGTGAGTACAAACTAAGAGTACTAATAATACTAATAATAGTACTAATAGTAATTTAGAAACTGATTCTGAAACTGGGATGAGCATTCCGAGCACATGGAAACTTGTTAAAATGCAGATGATGACTCATTAGGTCTGTGATGAGGCCTGACATCCTGCAGGCTCAAAGGAGATGTTGATGTTCCTGGCCTTGGACTATCCCGTAAGCAGCAAGGCTTAGGAGCACACAAAGTGTCAGGTACTGTGCTAGGCTAATTTGTCAGGGTTATTCATGATCCCATTGAATAATCACAAAAACTTGTAACTACTTCATTTATCCGCATGAAACTGAGGCTCAGAAAGCATAAAACATGTACCTTGGGTCACTACTAGTTGACTGCAGATAGGTGTTTGAATCTAGGAATGTCTGCTTCCAGACAGACATGTTTTGCCTTTATAAGGTCATTTTGGAAGGCTGATTGTTGAGAGTGATTAGGGTTAATACCTATAACATCATTAAATTATGCATAAGCTGAAAATATCACAAACAGTCCATAAAACTAGGACAAAGGTTTACTTAAAAAAAAAAAAAACTTATGTTAGTGAAGTAAAAAGGGCATATCAATGAAATTTTACATGTATTATATGAATTAAAGAAGATTTTAAAGGAATTTTTGATTTATAAGTTATTGTGATAAAAATTACAATTAGAAAAAGCTGGAATATCCTTAGCCTTAAGTTTAATGTCAGAGAACTTGCATAGCTAATATGTAAACCACAAGCATCAAGTATTTGTCCTACAAATTATTATCATGTATATTATTTTTACCTTATGAAGTCTAAAATAACCGTTACCCAAACAATTGACCTTATTTATACACCCGAATTTCACACTGAAGAACTTTTCACGATTTCTAAAAGAAGCCACCTTTACAGATTAAATTTGCAGTGTTTGTCTTCAACTTAGATAAAATGAACATATTCCTTGAAAAACAAAATTATCAATACTGGCACAAAAAGAAATATGATATCTGAATAGTTCTATATCTGTTAAATAAATTAAATTTGTTATCAAAAACTTATACATAAAGAAAACTTTTTGCTAAGATGGTTTCACTGATGGGTTCTATAAAAAATTTAAGGAAATAATAATACAACAACACAAATTCTGTCAGAACACATTTAATAAATGAGCAGAAGAAGTCAGACTTAAGAGTATATATTGTATAATTCCACTTATATAAGTTGAAAAACTGGCTAAGCTAGTCAGTAGTGATAGAAATCAGAGCACCTATAGCCTATAAGGGACTTGGAATGAATGTGAAAGAAGCACGAGGGAACTTTCTTTAGTGAAGGAAATGATTGGGGTGGTTGTTAAAAGGGTATACACATTTTCCAGAACTCAAAAAATTGTACAGCTCCTAAACCTAATGTATTTAAGGTGAAAAAGGAAAATAAATATGTTAAAAATGCTCCTGGTTCTCAAATCGGTCCATATGCATAGTAAATTAATAAAGTGGTATCAGGTTGGGGAAAAGATGCCTGTAATTGAGAATAACTGAATAATATGGAAACAGGGAGTAAAAATGTTTTGAATGATGAGGTTGTTATTAGTGTTAAGTAGCTGGTTATCTAAAATGATTACTTCTAAAGGGATAATGCATATTTGGATTAAAATGCCCCCTTATATTTAGTTAATAGTTAAGTTATTTTGTAATTGCAACTCATGTTGTACTTTTCATTGTTCTCTAGTTTTTCCATGTTCAGAAATCTGTCTTCTTCCTGACCCAAAAGTTAATTCTTCCAGAGAGGAAGTAAATTTCTCATATTGCTGATTATTACATGATTATTGAGTCTTTTAAAATTAAAACTAGATGTCACTGAAGTTAAATGTCTACTTTCTATAATGTAATTTTTATAAAGAGCCCAATCCAATCTTTAAAGGTTTATTTTTTATAGCATTTTTTCAAATGTGTTTACTAGTGCAATTCACTCCAACAAGCATTTCTTAGGTGTCTATTATGTTCTAGTAAAATCTCGGTGAACTGAAAGCTAAAAAACAAGGCACATGCCTCAAGGCACAATGTTCTTAAGTTAGAACGTATACCAGACATTAGGCGGTGTGCTTCTGTGGACTAATATAACTGGGATCATATAAAACCTATTTGGCATTGAAAAAACACAGTAAAAATAATGTAATCTTTTTTCTCTATAACATTATGTATACATAAAAATGAAGAACCAGACCCTCTATATGCTCAGGACAGACACCCATGTGAAAACCAGAACAAAGTTTAGAACTGGTTATAGATTCTGCACTTTCATGAATTATTAATTTTTAACTAATCTCTAGTAATACATCAACAAACTACAAAGATTTGTTTTAAGTCTCTCCAATAACATCCTCCAAAACTACATTTTGCTTCTGCAACCAAATAAATCATAAAATAATTTAAAATTAGTATATTAAATGTTCATATGTAAATAAGGTTTGCATATTTTTCTGATGTATAAGCCTAAATTAAAAAGTACTATTTTTAATATCAATGAACAAGTATTTTTGAAAGTAAAGATGCAAATACCAGGAAGAGTGGTTGGCTCAAAACACATACTCAACAATTAAGATCAAATTGTACAAACATTATTCTTTTTTATTTTAGATCTATTTTAAGTAAGAGTAGATTTATGTTTGGTTGGTCATCATCTAGACTTTGAAATAAATGTTGAGAAAACAAATCGAAATAAAGGTAAGGTTGGAAGCAATATTTTAACTTGAAGCTTGCTCAAAGCCTTGAAAATATAAAAAAATTACAATAATATTCCTTATTCCATTACCAAAGGAACCTTTCTTATTTTATCTCTCCTATAGATAGTATTTATTTAATAGCATTATTACATTCTTTCCATTTAATACATACTGACAGCTGTTAGGGGAGTTATCATAAAATACTAAATGATCAAAAAGTAAAACTCTGGTTTAGGAATGGAAGTGCGTTATGATAGTATCACTATGTTGTTATTTGTTCACCAAGTTAACACTAATGTTGCATGTGTGAAGTAGTTGCTTTTTAGGTTTCCATATTTCCCCTAAAAAGTGGAACAGATAGAATCATTAAGGCGAACTTTGTCTCAACAAAAATACAAAATCTTACTTCTGATATAGGGTACCATTTAAAATTATGTAGGATGTCATTTGTGAACTGTTACTACTATATAATTGACCTCACTTTTATGATTTGGAACAGTTTATGTCTTCTAAATAAGTACTTTACTTTTTTTTTTTTTCGGTACGCGGGCCTCTCACTGTTGTGGCCTCTCCCGTTGCAGAGCACAGGCTCCGGACATGCAGGCTCAGCGGCCATGGCTCACGGGCCTAGCCGCTCCGCGGCATGTGGGATCTTCCCGGACCAGGTCACGAACCCGTGTCCCCTGCATCGGCAGGCGGACTCTCAACCACTGTGCCACCAGGGAAGCCCAAGTACTTTACTTTTGAGGAGGTTTTTCCCATTGGTAGAAAAAGTACCTACTTAACATCCTCAAATATATAGATAGAAACTTGAAACACACACACACACACAAACACACACACACACACGCACATTTTACTTAAAGAATACTGAATGAGCTGAGAAGTGAAATATTAGAATTCCTGGTCATCATCTCAGTGTATATAAATTGCCAGACATTTAATATCACAGGATACAAATCACTGAGTTTTTTTAATAAATGAAAAGTTACTTCTTCAATACTTGTCATCCTATAGATATGTTCACTAAAAATTGGACTTTTATGTCTACTTAATGTAACTTGGAAAAAATATTTTCTGTTATATTCCATGGAAAATGCAGCATCTAGTTTTCTTTGGTATTTGTAAAATGAATATTATTTGTATGAAGTTTTTCACAGGGCACATAGGAGATTAAAGGAAGGAGGAGTCTGATGGAAAGCATTAGGAAAAATAGCTCTGTATTTTCTAATGAATGAAAATTGTAGCCTATTGTGTTGTTTTGTTTCTTTGAATTGCCTATAATTTTTCCTCCTCCTAAAGGATTGCTTATTTTATAATTTTTCTGCTGCCAACTTGTCCAATCATACATTTTTTACACGTTACTGATTAGAATTGAGTACCACTGTGGTTCTTGTAGCCCCACGTGTAAGTTGTTTTCCTTTAGTACTCAGGAGACAGGATAAGCTTTGCTAGTATATTGCATTTCATGAAACTCAGTGATGGTATTGAGTTTATGTGGCCTTCTGTGGCATACCTAGGCTTCACATTCAGATGTTTAGGAGAAGGTATTTGGGATCTGTTGCTACTCTTAACACTGTTATGGAATATAAAGTTTAACAAATGATCAAATTTTAAGGTAAAATTTATGTGGTATACTGTTCCAGGAGAAGAAAACAAATGACAAACACAGTGCTGCTGGTATTTATGTAATAATAGGGAAGATGAACTCTTTGCCAACACTTTGAGCTAACTATATTTAATAGTATTACTGCAAACAAAAATTACATATGGTGACAGTCACCACATGTTTGACACTATTCCATGGATTCTAGATACAATTTTTCTTTTATCTCAGTGGTCTTCAGTGATAGACATCTCATTAAAGTGACTGTTTCTATCGACACATACTTTTTCTTCCTGTTGGAAAGGTAACCTTTTTCTAAATAAGTAAATTTAGATTTAGATTTTATCTGATAGAGTATACTGCTTCAGGAAATAAATATTAACTAGATATTTATTATTGATTAATGATAATCTGTGTGTCCATAAACTTAGTTAAAGAGACTCTATCCAAAGAGACCTTTTGGTGGATCTATGTTTGGGGAATTTTTATGGTCCACTTCCAGCTAGAGTAAAACAAATCTTAAGGAGGCAGATATGCAAGACAGAATCCTAAGATTCACTCTGACAATAGAATATTAAATTACTAATAAAGAGGAAATACTGTAGTAAAACTTCACTGCAAGATTTTCCTACTCTATCTAGATAACCAACATAGCAAATCCATAAAGAAGTAATATACCTGCAATATTCACTGCACAGTTTTAGGTGCTATTGATTAAAAAAAAATAAGTGAAGTAGCATATAATGACAGTGCTATCTATCTGTCTCAAGAATCAATGTGCACTGGCAGACAAATTCAAGTAAATCTATGGGCCCAAGGTGCAGGGAATTTGAAATCATTATCATCTTGCAATTCTAGAATATGTTCACCGAAAACATGTGACCTCACAATTTAATTGGAGAACAAACACGGGATACAAATATTTTTTGATATATACATTGCCTACCTTTCCAGCTTAATTTATGAGCCCTTTCCTCCTTGGAGTTTATTCTCAAACCAAAACAAATTAAATTCAGGTCCTTGAAAGTGCCATACTGTTTCACACTTCTTTGCCTTAGTATATCCTATCCTTTCTGACTATAAAGCCCTTAATCACCCTTGTCAACCTGGTGAACTCCAACTCATCCTTTAAGACATAACTCAGAGTTTCTGACTGCCCCCAGATAGATCAGATAATTGTTCTTTTCTGCTGCCACTGCCGCTTGTACATACCTGTGTTCTAAGCCTTTGCAGAAATAAATAAATTGCTTTTACTTATATTTTTTTCTTCTAGCCTTGAGCTATTTGTGGACAGGAACAGAGTACTATTATGCTTTATATTCCACATGTGTAGCACTGAGCCTGACACATTATAGATGCTCAGCAAACGCTGAATACATAATTTCATTATAAAACAAATGCTAAACACTAAAATATTATTTTATGCCAAGTGGTATATTATCGACCATTGAGTGCAGTGCAAATTCACAGAAGGAGGAGAAAAGTGCTGGCAATTGCATTAAGCATAAGATTTAGAGGAGGTGGGTTTCATGTTATTTCTTGAGTATATTAAGAATTTGAATAAGCTTAAAGGAAAACACAGGGTATTCAAAGCAAAGGGAACAAGGTACTAATGGCAGGAATATGAATATTGTATTACACATTTCATCTGTTATCATGTTCCTGGCAGCAAATAACAGAAAATCCAACTCAGAAGAGTATAAATATAAAGGGAACATATTTGAAAATTACCACCATAGCAATCATGAAGTAGAGTGGAGAGAGGCTTCAAAAGCAGTGGTTTAACTATGGCAGAAGTTCCAAAATTCAGTCTATCTTTTTTGACTTTCTATCCTTGAGATGTGGACTTGGTCCTCAGGTTGACTCTTTTAAAGATGGTGAGATTTCTACCACAGTACAAAGCAACATATTCAGTTATGACTCTACAGCAGAAGAGAAGGGGTGGATTCTCCCACTGGATTTTTTTTCAGTGTGAGGAAGTATTTTCTCAGATTTCCTCAGCAGAATCTCCTTAATTGATATAACTAAGTCACAGCCTTCATTAGAATTGGGAATTGGATTAACATAATTGACTAATATTTATGATTTATCCCTGTGCCACACTGGGAGGGGCCGGAAAACTCTTAGGAAGGAAAAAAGAGAGAACGGCTATTGAATAGGCAACCAGCAATTTCTGAAACATTATGTTTTAAGGAAAATAGAAAACAGATTTGTATGAATGTGGTGAGAACAAGTTAGGCAGAAATGTAGACTTGATGCAAGAGGGAATAAGAAGCCATTGAAAGTTTAAGATAATGTGTGTAACATATTGAGGCAGAAGATTTTTCTTTGGAGACAGCTGCATTAACTTTTTTTAAGACTTGCTACAAATTTTTCTCACCTATTGAGAAATAATATTTATTTTCAGAAGAACATATTTACTGTTGTCATGAAGCTATGGAGTATGTGGTGAAAATGGAAAATTTTACTTTCCAAGTGCATGTGCAATCCCTTGAAATATAAATTCATGTAATAGTTTTTAAACATTTGCAAACAAAATGTCATTGCATTTCACTTTAAAAAATTACTCTACTATATTTTCTGTTTCATTTCTTAATAAAGTGGACAAGTTGACTTGTCAAAGAAATAAAGCCCCTTCTTGCAGTCTCTTCAATATGTTTAGTGCTTTTTATTGAATGGTACTCTGAAGAATTAACTGTGAAGCTACAACCTCATTAATTTAACAAAGAAATAACCTTACTTCAGTAAACATAAAGCATAGACAGGTGCATAGGAAAGATATCTCAGATTTCATTCACTCAAACACAAGCTATAGTGATACTTTCTGCATTTGCCCAAGAAATTCTGTCTAGTACATTTTCCTGGTTTCAGTTAATCTGTAACTTAAGAGATATTAATCACAGATGCATTTCTCAGAAGTTTTAGTCATCATACCTAAATAATCATCTCAAGATGATTCCCTTCTCCTATATAAACTTGTCCTGTATTACTTCTATGATTCTTCCCCCTTCTTTCATCTGTTAAATTTGGATATTCCACAATGTTCTTTCCTCAGCTTCTCTGGTCTGTCCCTTTCTTTATTCTCCCATATTGGTATTACACATACCTGTACCTTCTCTGAGCTGTAAAACAAGTTATAGATTTCTACTTGCTAACTTGATAACCTACTCTGGGTATCAGGTGGCACCTCAGACACATTACACCTTGTTTTAAGCTCATCTTGCATACCTGCATACTAGCATATTTCCCACTTATGAGCATTCTAGCTATTTATTTTCTAATTAGTGAATAATATTGTTTCTTAACAATGACCTTCTGCAAAAGTGGGTCCAGAATTTCTGTCAGAGGAATAAGGGTAGCAATTTTGTGGTAAAAGGGAAAGCTGTGATTATACAATAGATTACATTTTAGGGGATGTGGGTGAATTGGGGGAAAGTGAGTGCTTAAAGCTCCACCCCTAAATTGCTTTTGTCCCGTTTTCTATTCCTAGAATGAGCACCACACTAGACCCTTCATGCTGCACTGCTGTATTCCTGTAGTGGTCCTTTATCTAGAGTTGAGAGCTCTTAAATAAGGTTTCTGGCATCATATTAGGCTCTTTTGTTTTTACTCTGTTAAGAGTTTATTGCACTTATTTAGTGACATTATTCTCTTGTCCGAAAAAAATAAATGCCTACAATTGCTCTGTTTACCAATGAACTAAAGATCTTTATCTTGTTATTCTGAGCACTTCAGAACCTTGTTGAAGTCTTACATTTTCCTCCTCCCCCACCAACTACCTACCCACATGTGCTACACTTGAGCCTAAATTAAATTGCTGTTACCCATATATACTTATGTCATTTTCTATTGTGCAATATTCTACGTCCCTGCTCTATCTGTAAAACCATCTCTTCAATTCAAGAGCTGCCTTCCATATGCAGCAATCTTTGACTTTTCTAACAGTGTTGCAGTTGGTCTGTATGCCTACTGTTTCTCTCTTCTCTGCACTATGGTTATTTATGTTCATGTATTAGAAATTCCGTTTGACTCCAGGAAATTTAAGGGCATGTCTCCGAATGATTATTTTTAATGTTTCCCAAAGCACAGATCATTGCCTTATACATAGCGGGGCCTCACTAAAAATGCATTATGTGAATCCATAAATAAATAAAGATGATAATATTTGTGTTTTCCAATCTACTGTTAACTTTTGTTAAATTACTTTACTTTTATATATAATAAATAGTTCTCATACACTTGATTTTTTTCTATTAAATTTACCCCTGTGGTTTTTACATATTTCTATTTTTATTTTCTTCTACTTCTAGGTTTTCCTATGCATTTACCTTTCTTTTTTAACTCTCCCAAACAATTCTTCTGATTTTCTAGTAAATTGGTAACATTGTGCTAAAAGTCTGATTTAAGTTTCAAAGAATAGAAAAAAAAACAAAACTCTAATTTTTAGGTAGCATTGCATTAAAGAGCTCCAGAAGTTTGTAAGTTCTTCCTTTTTCTGTTTTATTTCCCACTGCTTAGCCACCTTTTCAAATTTTTCTGAAACAATTCAGTACCCAAATTCTACTTATCACAACAGATCTCCACATATTCTCAGACATGGTTTCTCAGGTTAACGTTTCTTTAGTTATTAATCAAATAGGAGTGTAATTGTGGCAAAGTTTACTCTTTATTTTCACATATCAGCTAAGAAAGATATATTGCTAAGTAATTTATATACCCAGGATCATGCATATAAAAAAATCATTTTGTATATGACTATCATTAAGTAAAAGATTAGGACTCAAAATTAGATTACAGCTCAGTATTTTAAATTTATTTTTCATTTGTAAAAATATGGAATTATCATAATAAACAGCATTGCTTCATATTTTTGTTATAATACCTTTTAAGAGTGTTTCTAATGGTAATCAATGGTGCATTAGTTTATTCATCAAAGCAAAATATGTTAAGTGGAATGATCATAGCTTTGTTATTTTGAAATATTATTATGGTTATGAATACTATTATATTCAAAAGCCTATGGTTAATGTTTATTTTTAATACATGAATATATTTGATATAAATATTTATATTAAAATCTTATATCTAAGTTTGTTAATATTTATTTGTATATTTTGATTCTCACAAGATCACTATGAATTAAATAGGGCAAGTATTCTTTTCCTCTATTTGATAGGTAAGGAAATTGAGGTCAGAAAGTTTAAGAAATCTGCCCGATGTCAAAAGGGGCAGAAACAAAATCAAGATGCAAATTCTTGTTCCAGTTACTTTCCCTTGATCCTTTGTCCTAGTTACTTTCAAACAATTTGACTCTGTTGATAACATTCACTATGTAATATAAAAATGTTTGTTAATTGGTTTCACAATTTTAATTGGTTTCACTAAGGGCATCTATATCAAATGATAAATCATATTAAAATTATTAGCTTTCTATTGACATGTTAAAATAAGTAAAGGCAAAGAAGGAGACAAAAAATATCAAGCTTTAACAAAATCCATATAGGTAGAAAAGCAAATAAATGGACAAATAAAACAGTAAATATTAAATCGATATCTGAAATATAGGTATAAGAGCTTTCAGAAACCAGAGAGAAAAAAGTGATTTGGGGATTTAAAAAATGACTTATTTTGTAATTAAAGGGAGAGCTAATGGAAGTGTTTACATATCAGGAGAAATATCAGGAGAGATGATATATTATTTCATCTAAGAAAATATACATGCATGAACTCGAATAAGGTCATTGGTGTGGAATGGATATATATGAGAGCTATTTTGACGGGGGCAAATATAAGGAGGAGTCTAATAAGAATTTGAGATTTTAATGCTGGTCCAGTTAAATAATGGGGTTACAGTAGTAATAATAATTGCAGAGGGTCTATGAAATGATTACCATGGGTCAGATATAGTTTCCCAGTGCTACACATATAAACTAATATCATCTCCACAACAAATCATGGTGGTGGTTTTACTTTTGTCCCTGTTTCATACATGAAGAAAAAGGAGGCCCATAGACGTTAAATAAATGGCTCAGGATCACACAGTTAATTGTGATAAAATTTAGTTTTGAGCCTAGTAAAT